>NC_134949.1:24763450-25078450 GCF_965638725.1 Aptenodytes patagonicus
TTAAAGTGCATGTGACCAGAATAAGGTTGTATGTCAGAGCCAAAGGACAAATTACACTAACAGTTGAGATAAAACAAAATAAAAACCTGAATGGCAGTTATAGCTCTTAACTGATAAGAATTAAAGGTTTTATCAAGACAGGACTTGTAAGATTATTTGTGCGTATGAGAACAGCATGAACTAAGACTTGAAGGTGGACTAAAGGTCTGAGTAATGGGCAACTTCATGTAGCTGAGAAATGTTGGAACTCTTCAGTTTGAGTTTATACTGTAAAGGCAGGCTGTATACCCACAAAAGGTTGAGATTGTAGTTTGAAAGGGAGTTATCTCTTGAACAGATAGGAAGAACTAAGTCATCAGTTCAGTGGTGGTTATCTCATCTTTGCGTGTGTTTTTAAATGAGATGGAGAGGGAGAACACAAAGTGCAAAGGATAGGATCTTGTGGAACAGAAGAATATTGAGAGTTATGCCTGGATTTCTTTTGAGATCTGTCCTGTTCTGTCAAAAGACATGTAACATCTTCAGATGCCTCACTAGTATCCACTGGAGTCACTTCCCTTAACAACTTGTCAGCAATAATCTTCCCTTCTAGAGGGAATTCTAGAAGGAATTATGTTGGTTTTTGACAGTTCCTCTGAACCAAACCTGTGCCTACAAAACTGATTTCCACAGGAATGGGTGAGATTAGACTCTTCAGAGCAAGTGGCTTAGCCATCGTCCTCAAACTGCCTCCATGTATCTACAGTAGGGTTACTTACCATAAAGTGTTTCTCATGCTTGTTTTCCTCACAGCTTGCTATTAAGCTAAGGTAGTCAACTATGCTGTAAACAGATTATTTACCTATAGGTGAGAAATGTTTTGAGATCACATGTGAACGCTCTACAAGGCATTGCATCTTGCAGCTTTATTTGAGACAAAGCATCAATTCACAAAGTGTGGGGTTTGGTTCAGGAGTAGGAGACAGAAATTTAGGTGTTAAAATCCCATCATCAGTAGACATCACTGGCTGTTATCTAAATCTCCTATTCAATTTACCTTAAGATAGAAACTTAGAATTATCAGCTGAATTTCTGTCTTTGCTTCAATGACTGTAGTGGTTATATCTCTCCTGACCGTGCTTGTGGCTCGTGTGCTAGACACATAAATTTGTGTCTTGACATGCAAGGTGAGTCCTACTACAAATTTCAGTCACTGTCTATCGCTGTTATGAAGTGTTATGTGTTGTTAAACAGAAGATGGTCTAGTAGTATAGTCCTGGAACAAGTACCTCAATCTATTAAGGCTTCAGCACTCTTGCATTCTCTTCTGAGTTACTTTGTAGATCTTTTCTCTGTTTTGGAGGTAGTTGAGTGCCAAAAGTCTCTTAGCATCTCTGTGGTTAATCAGCTGGTCAAGTATACCACTCATGCTCCTGATAATGTGCTCTGGAATCCTACAGTGTACAGACGCAACAGGACGAAAACAATTTGTAGTCACAAGCTGTTGTGTTGTACCTTACCAGCTCTTCACAGCTAAGAATCAGGTGGAGGAATTTAGAAGAGCTCAAAATTTTAATGTAGGATTCAGATGAACAATCATGTTTTGACTACAAGATTTCCACCAAGATGTCCAGATACCACCTAAGGAAGAGGTAGTTTCTTGTTAGAAGGTAAAGATTGAGTTTATTATTTCATGCAAATATGTAAATGGAAAGACTCTACTTTGTTCTTCCTTTAATGGAGAATTGATGTGATTTCTCTGCATTGTCTGATCATAAATACCGATTTGAATCTGTTATCACTAGAATGTTTCCTCTCTTAATATTTCTTCTGGGGTTCTCAAGGATTTAGTATAAGCCCAATTTATAGCAAGTAGAGTGTATAAGGTCCGTCTTATACCATGCAATTTCAGGGTCAAAAGGTGATAATGGAGAATGTTCTAAGTTTAGATCTCGAATCTCTTCTTTCAGAGGAGTTCTGGTACTTCCGCCTGAAAGAACTTCCCTGTCTTTTCTGTAGAGCTTCTTATGACCCTTATTGCTCTACTGTTAGTGTCTCTAGTAGTGCCAGAATTAAGAACTTGTTTACTGCTATCATTGGTAAGTAGTGGCTGCAGGTGCCAGCAATGGCAGCAATTGCCACCGGCAGCTTCTAGGTCAGTGCTGAAATGGCTGAAGTGTTGAAGTGGTTTGTATATGATGAATGAGTATCATCTAGGAACTTTGCAGTAATTCATTAACCAGCGTGACAAAAGGCTTGATTCTTTCAATGAGCTTTTATAGGCAGAGCTGTCTGCAGTGGGGATGAGGTTTTTGGTGAGCTTTTAAGTGCTCAGTTTGTCAGAGAAAGTTTGCTGTTCACTTAAAGCCATGTGGTAAGATTTATGGTGTCCTCTCTTCCAGTGAGCATGTTTCATAGGCTCGTCTCTTGAGGAATCTTTGTAGTACAGAAATACAACTTAGTAAAGTGCAGGAGACTTACGGTTTCATGACCTAATACCTAGATAATAAAATATAGGAAGTAACAAAATGTGTCATGGGCACTAGACAGAGTTGCTTATTGGTAGGTTAGGGTACAATTTCCTCAAGAAAGTTTGGCATTATGTGTTACTTGGGCACAGAGGTATTTTTTTTTTTTATTGGCCAGTTTGTTTTCCTTGTAACAGTAAATCATATAAAGTGCATTTAGTGGAACTAGAAGTGTATCTATTCATGGGTGGTTTTAAACAGCCCACCCTACTGGGACATGACTCAGATGCTGTACAAGATAGTTTTGTTTCTCAAGGTATTTGCTTGAGTACACTGCCACACTAACTTCTGTGGCTTCCAGACATGTTGTTTATGGCTGGATAACCAATAAAATGGGCACAGTAGGTGTACAGTTACCTTCAGGGGCAGTTGCAGTTGAATTGGAAGATCCTGAAGTGTGCTGTGATCTTCACATGACAGGAGCAGTGTACTAGAAGGGCCAAATGGAAGAAGAAGAGATGTAATGCAAACAATCATAGGGGCACTTTCTTAGAAAGCTGCTCGCTTGCTTAATTATTCAAATTCAGTAGTGTATTTTCAGCTACCCGTGAGTTAAAGGTAGACAATTTTCCTGACGCCTCTTTGTGTTTCTGCAGTGCATGACACTTAAGGCATCTCAAATTAGAATGCCTGTGTTAAGAATAAATGATTCTGGAAGAAGTTAATTAAATGAATTACTCAGTTCCTGTAGACTTAATGGTCTGTGGGGAAGATCATTGCTGGCAAGGAAACTGTTGCCGCAGAGCTCCACGACATACTGGCAGTCTTGCAGATAGCAGCTCACCTTAGGCACTTGCTTTCATACGTGCATCCCCACCTTGGTGAGACTGTTTTCCCTCTACTGTTTATTCGGCTATCCTTAAAATCCTCACTCTAAGGCAGCTTTTTTTCTTTTAAGTTTTCTGAGAAACAGTGTTAATGCATTTTCCAGTTCTGCAGTGTGTCTAGCTTAAAGATGAAAGATCACATTAAGCCTTGCTAATCAAGGTCGTGTTTCCATTTCTGTAAGATGGTTTCACACACCGTTTTCCCCTTAGAACTTTATGTGTAATTCCTAATTCCCCTGCATTCATCTCATTTCCCTTCAAAGTGAATGTGTTATTTTGCCTTTATCTCCCCTTGTTAATTAGCCATTATGCGGCATCAGAGTGGTATAGTTACATGGGAACATATCTGTGCTCACCAAGCATATTTTGTATGTGGGGGTACTGTGCCTGCAATTTGAGAAACACCAACCTAACAAAAGAAAATGTGGCTTTCTCCTCTTCAAAAAGCTAAGAAAACTGTATTTCATTATTTGAAGTCTTAATTGTGAAAAGATAACACTTGCCTCTAAGACTGCAAGCACTTTTAAAAAATGCATTTAATTAATTTGTTGTATTAATATCTTTCTATGTTAGGGATAAAGAAAAGTAAGAGATGTTTTACAGCCTTCTCAGTACATTTTATAACAGAAGCAGTAATTTATTGACTTAAAAAGAATCTTAGTTTCTATGTAGAAAATAAAGCTTTAAGATTTTTATACAGCAGATTACTGTAAAGTTGGTAATGATATTTTAGGAATCAATTTAACCACTATTTCTTTTGTAAGCCCCATCCTGCTGATTTGCTTTAAAGTCCTGCATGGTGACCTCGGTCCTCCGAATCTTGTGTCTCAGCTTTCATCAGCGTCTCCTTGCATTCTCTTATCAAACGTGCTCTTTTTTTTTTTAACAAGTTTTCTCTCCTTCTGTCACAGCAAAAGGGTTTCCTCCCCTTATTTTCTCTTTTCCCCTTGTACCTCAAGTGCTTCCAGGATCTTCCTTTCTCCCTTCAGCCCCTTGTCCTGGTTTCGGCAGGGATAGAGTTAATTTCCTTCCTAGTAGCTGGTACAATGCTGTGTTTTGGATTTAGGCTGAGAACAAAGTTGATAACGCACCAATGTTTTAGTCGCTCCCCCCCACTGGGGGGAAGTGAGCGAGCGGCTGTGTGGTGCTCAGTTGCTGACTGAGGTTAAACCACGACACCCCTGCATCCATAATCTGCACAAAGATCTCCAGGTAGAAGTGTCTCTCCTCCTCACCATTCTTCCCTCCGCTCCCTTACCCCCTACTTTTCAGTTTCACAAGTGCTTTGTTCTTGCTGATGAACTTTGTGTCTCATCAGACATGTAGTCCTACCCATACCCAGTGCTGGGATAGACGTGGCTTGTATTCTAATAACTCAACAGAGCATTACATGAGGAAAAAGATGAAGAGAGGAGACAGTCTCTCTGCCAGCCAGCTGCATACATAGAGTGCACTTCAGCCTCAGATATGGCCATTAGACATTTCTCTCCTATTTAATCTTCACTGGCCCAAAGTCATTGTTAATGTTGCTATAGTAAAGAGAACTTTTGGTGGATAAGAGGGGGGGAAGCAAAAACCAGAGTATGATATTCCTCAGGCTTCTTGCACTGCTCCACCCTCCCCTGCTGCTTCTCCAGGGAGGACCAGACTCTCCAGTTCGTAAGCTGCTATATTAAGAAACTGTATACTGGAAGATACAGCTTCAGCAACTCTACAGGCTCGGATTTGAAACCACAGAATTGCTTCGTCCTGCTTTGAGTGAACTGTAAGTGATTTCCTGCTCCTCTAACCATGTGACAGCTCTCTCTGAACACAGCTAAGATGTGGTCATTCTTTGTAAGTAGACATTTTTTTCCTTTACTCCCCCTCAGTCAGCCAAAGGAAATAGAAACATCACTTGGCTTATGACACTAAATATACACAAAGGCATCCAAATAGGCTCCTCTCTGTAAAACTGTGCTTGATTTTTGTGGTTAACTGAAAAGAGGAAGAAAACTATGAACATCATGTAGTGGTATGTGTTCTGTGCAATACCACAGGCAAAAGCTTCCCCTTGCGTTTGCAAAGAAGGAAGCAGTAGTTTCTAATAAATAAAATACAGGGCTGTTTTTTCTTTAGTCTGTAGTTGAGTATCTCAGATATGAAATGCATTTTGTAACTGGGCACACAGAATTGTTAGTGTTTATATTTTTAGTAACCTGGCAATTAACAGTTTCAAAAAAACATAGGTTTGGGGCTTAATTTTGTGCAATTTTTTATCAACCAGTATTTTTTAGCCATACAATAGGTGCTGTCATTTTGACCTTTCTTAAACAGTGTTGGCCTCTAAATGTTATACTGCACTGTTAGCACTGTTCTCAGTTTGTGTAGCTGGAACTCTAAATTTAAAACTATACAAGGTTTTAAAGTGTCATTGCAACAGAAAATGCTGGTAGCACTTGATCTCTAGAACTCAGTAGTGATTCAACAAACCACTTATCTATCTAAAAAAAATAACTTAGTTTTGTCTGAGAGATTTGTCCATATCATATTCAGGTGCCAATATTTATATACTTGAGAGTCTGTTACTACATACGTATCTCTGCACAGAGCATGCCCTTCTTTGCATCTTGTACACGCTTGAACTAAGGCAACACACCTAGTTGCATTACAGTTTTCTTTGACAGGATGAATGGAGATGGATTTGGTGCTAATTGTTTCTCTAGGAGATGTAGATCTTACTCCATGTCATGGTTTTCACTTCATCTTTTTATGTCATTTAGGAGGTCTCTCTTTCAGTGCTTCAGTTCTTCATTGAGACTTTCCTTAACAGCCTCTTTGAACATCTCTGGCCTTTGCTGCCTGTAAACAACAAAGCCTGTCTGTTGCTCTGCCCTCTGTTCATATTGCTTAGGTGAGGGTTGCTTATTGAACAAGTGTTCCTGTTGCTGCACCAAGCTTCACGCAGTGTAACCAAGGGGTCCATCCCTCACTGGCCGTACCTGTCTGGACCATACCTTTCTGTCCCCGATAACCAGAATTGGCAGGCTCAAATGTGAGATACCCAGGGTACACTGAAGCTTAGTAGCAGAAGGATGCATCTTGTCCTTTCTCTCACCTCTGGTCTGTCAGCCAGCTGTGCTAACATTGATGCTAACAAACTTAAGTTAGGGCAATAGCATGAACTCAGGCGTTGTTCTGTGGCTGTCCATGGTGTTCAATTTGTTGGCACACTTCCTGGCACAGGTTTGGGTAATGTGAGCTAGTACTCACCCAAATTAATGAGCATGGTTTTGAGAACAGAGTGGTGTAAACACAGTTCCTAATAGACGGGATGGGTAGGGCCATCCTTACCCAATTTGTGTTGTGTTGGGAGGAGAGGGTGAGTTCCTCTGTGCAGATGTGCATTCTGCTGTACCACTTGCCATTGGATCCAGAAAGTGCCCCTGGTCCTAGTTACTAATATTTGCACAACCAGTGAAAGCTACCAGGAGACAAAAGCAACTCTAGTGATGGGGATGGGGAGACGGAAGTGAGCTATCTGTTCCAGCGTTGTCAGTAGCGTGTACATTGGAGAATAAGGGTCAGCTCTGCTGCGGTTCTCATAAGTGTCCTCTTTGACATCGAGCCAGAGTCAAACCTGGTTTTCATGCCAGCAGCAAAATTCAATCTTGTCTCTCTGCTCCTAGAAACTGCTTTTGGAAACCTGAGAAAATGCAGGTGACTAGAAGTTCCAGCAGATGAAAGCGTGTCTGTGTGTGTAACAACCTACTGCAATGGTCAAATTATCAAGTGCATCTGACATATTGTGAACACAAGCTCATAAGGTTCCTGATCCTCTTCTCCAATTTCAGGAGGAAAAAAAAAAATATTTTGCCTTCTGGTAAGGAGATCTGGCTAACTTGTAGCCATGCTTCTACAGACTGCATTAGGTACAGCAGGGGTGACCTTTAGGGCTGCTGCATTTCACTTGCTGTACTTCTTGATTACAGAGTACTGGCCTACCAAGAAAATGAATTCCTGTCTAGAGCTTTCTTTTCTGATGAGTAGTTTGTAAGTAATTTAAGAAAAGTTCTGTGTGTCTTCAGAGACTCCAGGGATGTGCTGAGGTCTCTTGGAATCTTCCCCGCAGCTGCATTTTGGAGCGTTTTAACAGTTTTCTGTCAGTTCAGATGCAACAATTTGTTTCCCACTTGAGCTCCAGAGACAGTTCTAGGGCATGAAGTAGCGTTACTAATGATAGTTTAATCATCACATACCCTGTTCTGGTGTCACCTTAATCATTGGTTCTGTCTGGGATGTAAAGTTGCGAGCTCAGGAACCTTTTCAGTTCTGTCTTCTATATCCACTAGATCTGTTAGATAGTGTTTAGATGCCTCAGTTCTGTAGACACTTACTTGAAGTTTATATTTTATCTTATTTTTTCTTCCCCTCTAGTGTTCTGTGATGATCTCTTCCCCCTCAAGCCACATTTTTTTCCAATGTCTACTTTTATAAGTCAGCACTGGCAGGAACTGGACCTCTGGTCATGCTTGGTGCTGTACAAGCAGTTCTCCCACAGCAGGTGGTCTTTGCTTCAGAGCAGAAGGGAGATAACAATCCATCATGGATTTAGAAGCTGAGTGGTTTTAGTCTTAATTTCAGGATGGTGACTTGCATGTCAATTCTGGCTGCGATAATTGCTCTAGCAATGAAGTGATGCAGTACCAGTATCCGTATCACTGGAAATAACTTATTCTCTGAGGCAGACAATATCACTGATGCAAGTCTGAATTAGCAAAGGGCATGACGTAGTTGGCTTATTCCAAATAAACAAACCAGCCATAAATAAGGATGTCTGCCATGCATCATCAAGGCTGGTTTTTCACTTCAGATGCTTTGGGCACTTCATTGAAGTGCAGCATGGTGCCCTGGGTTGTCAGACTAACTTGGTCCTGAAGTGAGTTGACTGACATGTCACTTCTTTTGACTCTGGGATTCTTCAGAGGACTGTAGTGTTTGTTGCAGAACTGAAGCTTTTACATGGGGATTGGCAGATTTAGAGATCTTAGTTCCACATCAGCTAATCTAAAACTCTCACGTTCTGTATCATATTGCACGTCACATAGTGGATGGCAGAGGCCACCTTCTGAAGGATGCACTTTTGAATAACAAATGTTCTACAGGACGCTTCCATCGGTGAAGTTGGCTAGCTTTTCAATTTATTCTGTAAATCTGCTTCATATTCTGTAAATAGTCCATGTGCCCAGGAGTGGATTCTGGACTACCAAGAAATCAAGACACCCCCCCCCCCCCCCCCCCAGGCTTGCTCAAGGTCTACCTGTGTTACTGGCACACTCCCATCACCATCTTCGTGTAGGAAGATTGCCAGTGTTTGTACCACAGTGTTGAAGTTTCTGGCGAACAATTTAATTCCTAGATCTTTTGAGGACCCAGTTATACAGACTTTAATCTGATGTTCATAAAATTTACCATGTTGAACCTCTAGCAACCTATTAATGCATTGCTATTATGTAGGTCCCACTCCTGTGATTATTTCTTCCAGGAGACTGGAAGAGGTACCCTATTTCTATACTTACATAAAGTCTTTTGAGTAGGGTGTCATTTTTCTTGAACTCTGTCTTAATCAGGTAACCAGCTTGTTTTCTCTAAACTGTATACTCCTGGGACTGATACTATCTTTCATATACTCAACATCAAGAGTTTTCCGTTTCTATGCTAACGGATTGAGGCTGTTCAGGTGCTCAGAGCAATTGGTGTCGTTAGTTGATCACAAAGGAAGGGAATATCTATACAAAAACTGGAAACCCAGTGTCTGCTTTGACAAGGGGTACCTTCTTTCAGTCATTGGGGTTTAAGTTGCATCAGTGCCCTTATGGAGGAATATCTCATTTCCAAAGGTGTTACACATCTGAAAAAAATTAATCAGTATGTCATTAATAACCTTTTTTTTCCTGTTTAATGGTTACAACCAGTATTAATGAATATTTTTAGTGTGGTGTAACAGTATACCTGCTGCCTTTATACTGTCATAAAAGCACCGTAACTTATCATTGCATAAGTGGAGGTCTTCAGAAAAGTTACAACACTTGACCTGACAGTAAGGCTGTTGCCAGTTCTCCCAAGCAGCAAGAACCAGTGACATTGAGCACGTTAGCCTCTCTGTCAGCTCCAGAGGCTTGCAGAAAAGTAGTTCAGAAACTGAAGCGTGTAATGCTTCAAATCTGATGCTCGATTAGGGTAGTGATACTGGATGATTGGACTGCCAGTGCAATACAGATTGATTGTTTTCAATATTTCATTTTCACTGGGATCAAAAGCAAAGCTATCTTAAGATCTTTTTCATTAAAGTTATTTTTTTGGCTCAACTTGCTGTATTTCATTTCTTCAGACAATACTCACCAAAAAGAGTAAAGGTCAGTTTCAGACGTAATGTTTCTTCTAAATGTTCTTTGAAACAAATATTTTCTGTCCTAAGAGTTTTTAAAATATCTTAAACTACGGTGTTCATGTTAAAATTACATTGCTGTGACTTTGTGGATTCTAAACTCTTGTATTGATCTAATAAATATTGATTTTCTTTCTAGCACAAGATCTAGTGCTACTTCAGTACTGTTGTAAGTAGAGTGAAATAATTTTTATATTATCTGTGCATTCAGGCTGGTACATACTTTTAACTTTTCATGTAGCATATTTGTTATTGCTGCTGAACAATGTTCACAAGTTATGAACAGGAACACAGCAGTACTGGAGAGCTAATTATCTTCTTTTTTTTTTGTGGGGATGCTTTTGTTCTGACCCATCCAAACATATGAATATTTAAGAATAAAAGATTGAGAACAATATCACTACCTCTGTTCCTCAATTCTGCCTATGGTTGCTCGTTAGAACTGCTATGTGAAGTTGTATTACCAGCTCTGTACTGAAGGAAGAAAATAAGTATTGTGCAATTTAAACTGGAAACTGGTGACTGGACATGGACACCAAAGTGTTGAGTGCAGCGGAAAAATACATCCTGCTGCCCTCTTTCTACAACGTTTTTGTTGTATAAATAAATGCTTTAACTGTAAATGAGTAGATTCTTTACAGTTTTTGCTGTTCTGGTTGTGCCCAGCAGAGCAGGCAACCTCATGATAAGTAACATTCTGGCACCATAGGGAGTTACAGAGGAAGAATTTTGGCTTCAGGGAATGAGCTTTCCCATTCAGCAGTCCTCTGTGCATTTATTTTTGGGTAGTGGGTAGTCAGTTCAGAAAGGAAATTGTCAACTCCATTGTTAATATCCGAGTTTCAAAATTGTTCTTCACCTGAACTTTGATTTGAAATCCTAGCTTGGCAGAGGTCGGTTCTATCAATTTCTTTTTTCTCCTTGAAAATTGAGTATTGCAAACTCAGCAATTCCTTTCCCTAAGGTTTTTTTTTCCATCAATAAACTACACTCAAATATTACCTTTGTACTATTCATTTAGATAATCCAAGGGGAGAGTGTAACAGAAACACAAATTGTACAGGGGAGCTTTTCTTGCATAGTAGAAATTGAGGGTTTGTAATACCTGGCCTCAGAATTTAAACACAAATCTTGAGCTGCAGAGCCCATGCTACAGGATATCGCTGAGGGCAAGCTCTTAATGCAGTTTCTAAGAGGCATAAGTAGTAATGCCAAAAGATGAACTAAACTCTCTCTAGCATTTTTTATGTAGCTTTAATCCTTCGTAAAAAACCTAGATGTATGGGCTGATGATTGCCCCTATTGAAGGTCTGTGTGGGAACTAGGATAGAGTGCCTAGTTTTCAAAACTACTTTTGTCAGGTGATTATCTAGTTCCTCTGGTATTGCCAACATCAGACTTATTTTTTTTCTTTGGTGCATGGTCTCATGATTTTCTCAATCCTTATGTACTAAGACTTCAGGGGGTTTTGTTGCTCAGGTGTCAGGGTTATCATGGAAGAGACCACTGAGAAATGCCAGGTAGGTGGGAAATTATTTTTGTTTCATAAAAATAATTTTCCTTTTGCCATTAAGTTTTGAGTCATATGCCTTGTGCTCTCTATTCTTGCATCTTAAGAATCAAGTGTTAAATATACTGTGTAAAAAGTAAGTGTGGTGATGACTTACAAAAGCATTAGTAGGTTTGTTACAAAGAATTTACAGCTGTGGTTTGTCTAAAATGGAAATAGGTGACTTACCTTAAGCCTGAGATTTGCATAGAATTGGCCACATAAGACCACCATTATTTGACAATGCTTCCAAACTACTAAAGTTTGTGTACACACGGGTGAATTTAAGTGGCTTTTAGCCTCCACAGTGCATTGGTAAATGTAGTGCTTTGGACCTACAAAGAAGGAGCCCATACAGGCAGTGACAATTGTAACTGTTAGCTGTAATAAATGTCACTCTACTCAAGGGGCTTCCCTCATGGTAAAAGAATATCTCCATTTCCTTATCTAAAACAGTCAACAGTGACCAGGCTAATGGGTATTAATTAATGTTCATGCACTGGGGAGAAAACTAACACTAGTGATGTGGAAATTAAGCTGTCCTAACCTTTGCTATTAGCAGAGAAGATAATGTAGACACCCCACAACCACCACCCCCCATCCCCAAGTAATGCATTTCTGTCTGTGGCAGGATAACTTTTTTTTTCTTCATCAGTAGTTCTCACGGCACTTTACAGAGGTAGAGGTCCATATCTCCATATTACAGATGAGTACACTGAGGCACAGGGGAGAAATAAACGCAAACATCATGCAACAGGCTGCTGCCAGAACAAAATGAAAAGTAGCAGTCTCCCAAACATTCAGCTGATGCTTTCACTATTAGGTATGTCTTCTACTCCGGAAGAGCTTTTAGCGTTGTATCTCTGGAATGAGCTTTGAATATGGCCAGGGAATCACATAACTACTACAACTTCATGCTATTTTTTCCCATAGTGTATCTACTTTTTAAGACTTATAACTGCGAATAACTTTATTCATAGCAGATTCAGTCGTTGGTATTAAAAAAAAAAAAAATCTTATGTGCAATTATGAGTTTCCTTATATCTGACTTGAATTATCATAACTGTTCTGTTCAAACATGAACTGCTGAAGGAGGAATTAAAACATGTTGAGTTGTGGCACAGTGGAAGTGTGAGGGGGGTTGCATCTCTAAATACCTTTATGTAAGTGGATTGAGTCTGCTTTACGGGACAGGACACAAGTTGTATACACGAATGCAAGACCAGTTGCTAGCTATTATTCAAAGAGGTTTTGCTTTTAATAGCCTTTTCTCAAATTTGTTAATATTTTGAAGGGGGTTCTTTGTTTTATGTTGGCATGAAGTTAATGTTTTCTTATAAAAGAGTTTTTTCTTTTAAAACAATTAAAGCTGTTTTATTTCAGTGTTCTCTAAGTATCTGAAGTCAAAATTCCTTATTATTTTCTGTCCTCAGGTGTAAAGATCATAAGAAAAGGTCACCTAAACCTCACCTCTGCAAAGCAAATACTCATTTTTTATTTTTTTTTAAATCTGGACCTGGGAGTACCAGTAGATACTGAATGGCATTTTCAAGGGCTCATTAATGAATGAGCTGGGATAATTCAGGAATTTGTGAGGCTTATGCTTCACATCCTTTATTTAATCAATTTAACTGTTGTTCTGAAGTTTTTTACTTGTGAACGTGATGATACATGTACCATTAAGTGGGTCTGTAAAGAACTACAGTGGGTCTAATTCTTTAAAACAAACAAGCAAACAACAAAACCCCAAAACAAACCTGTTAAGGTTTTTATGGGTGATAAGGGTCTGAATTCTAATACATTTTCTCACAGCACTCTCATATGTTCAAAGTGGGTGTGAGGATCTGCTTATAAGAACCTGCATTAAATATGGAATTAGTATGTAGCATCTGGGAAAACATTATTGCGTAGAAAATTGAATGGTTGGTGAAGGCTGAAGAAAGAGGGCCTTAGTGCTTGAAGGCAATGGGTTGCTGGTAGAAGAGAAGAGAATGTTGAGTCAAAGAAGCTGGTTTCCCCTATAGCTGAATAGGCAGTGGAACAGGACAAAACAGATTCGAGCTCCAATTTTATCCCATGGGTTGCACGAAACTCATGATTCTTGCCTTGAATCTATCTGTATGGCTTGAAACACCAATCTGCAATTTCTGTGTGTGACCATGAAACATAGTTTTGAGAACCGGTTAACCTACATATCTGTACAGTGCTCTATTTGTGTAAGGATCATTCTAGTCTTGGGAGTCTTGGTGAATTTAAAATGGCTCAAAATCACAAGGTAGACCTTAACATTTCATCTAAAAATTCCCTGAGCTTTGAAAAGGAACAGTGTTATATGCCTTGATTCTGAGTGTCTTGGGAGGCCGGGGGTGGGAGTGGAGCTGCAAGACAAAATGTCTTTCTTCTGTAGTGAGAATTTCTGCTCCATGGCAGTAGGACAGTGACAAATTTGTGGACAGCCTGTGCGCAGTACACTTCCTGTTGTTCTGAAAGTAACTAAATGTACAACTTTAACAACAGAACACAAATAACTGCATTTTGTCATGTGTCTGCTGCTTTCTGGCCAGCCAAGATTTCAGCAGCGTTAAGCAGTGAGATGCAGCTGAGTAAGCCACTAATGATGCTGTGCAGGTAAACAGGAAGTGACAGTGTTCAGCAACAAAAACCCCAGGTTGTGTATGTCATCTGGTAAATGATCTGCTAAGCTGAGATAGCTTGGAATATTATAATCTGGAGGGTGCTTGTGGTTATGGTTATGTCATATCTCTGGAAGGCTGAAGTCTTGCGTGTGTTGTCTGAACTGAGGTTGTAGGATTTAAAAATATCTTTATTCTGTGTCTGATAAAAGCATGTCTCTTTCAATTAATCATGTGCTTTTTGATTTGGTTTTATATGCTATGCTGTTTACCCACATCTTAATTGTTGGTCTTCTGTGATCCACAGTTGAGCAACAAGTGTTTGAAAAGCAGTTGGCCAGCTCTAGCTGAACTGGGGGGTTCTGGGAGGTACTGGAAATGTAAATGAACTTGTATCTGAAGACACTCAGAAAAATGAGCTGTCTGTAACTGGCTGACCGAGGATTAGGAGTGAAGGATCGCTTTGCTAGACAACTGCAGACTTAAGTCTGGACAAGGACTTTTATAGTTTAGATTTGTTAAACAGCAGTCCCTTGTCTCACCCCTTTTTTGTTGTAACGTCACTTAGTGATCATTGGTACCTTCTCCACATCAGTAAAAGATCTTTAGTGAGGATATTGCAGCTGACTTGTGTGCTGATCAGAACAAGGCAGGGAATCTGTTCTTCTGTTTTGTTTTGTTTTTTAAATTGGTTTTGGTCTCTTGATCCCTTAAATGTTTTGGGCTATGTGTTGTGTGGAACTGTCTTTTAACTTAGATTAAGATCCTCATGTTTCATAAATGATAGGAAATACCTGAAGTGGCTTTTTGCTGTTTCAGAAAAGCTTCTTCTCTTCCTCTCTTCCTCTTTTCCTTCTCCCTTCAAATAAGAAAAAGGCAGCATCTCTTATGCAGTGGCTTTATTTTTAACATAGCCTAACTTTGTGTATAGGTGGAAAAAAAAATTAATTTCTTAGCATCTATGCATAGTGCATTTTTAAATCAGTGGGCAATCATGGGAAATTAAAAAATGAAAAGCAAGCTTTAAGCTTAAAATTGAACACTGTTGGTGATTGTAGCAAATAATTTCACAAGCAGTAGAACTGGTGAGGCCTCAGTGTCTTCAGTTGAGTAATTTTTCAACTTGCACCAAATAAAGCTTTTCTCATGTGATTGGGTATTTAGAAAAGGCTCTCTTATGTCAGTTCTGTCAAATAATGTGAAATCTTGCTTTAGTTTTCCTGTCTGTGGAGCAATCGGTCTGTCTTCTGAAAATAATGTCCTGTAAATGGCATTAAAATTAGAAGATTTTTTCCAGCTGCTTAACTTGTTGAAATCTGCCAGCAAACTTCTGAAGTTCTGTATTTCTTCTTTCTATGGGAAACTAGTTTGAAATCCTGTCTGTAGCATCTGAAGATAACTTTTTTGCAATACACAATTGTCTTTAAATATAAGATTATTAGTAATTTGTTAAATATATCTTTAACAGCTATAATAGCTTTAAAAATTGAAGTAATCACAGCTTACCCAAATTGCAAATAAAGAAGTATCCAGATCCTCAGTGGACAAACACTGTCACATGTCAGACTCATTTGTGAAGATTCTGGAGGCAACCTGGTGCAAAGGCATAAATTATAAGCCAGTCTGAGAGTTGCGAAATCTAACTTACTAAAATCGGTAATTTCATAGTCAAAATATTGGGGAGTCCTTGAAAAGTATTTTTATCCACAGAAAAGTGTGTGTGTACTATCAAGACAGTATCATCACGCACTTTTTTTTTGTACAAGATACAGTAACCATAAGTAGCCTGATCCACTGTTCTTAAGGGGGAAAAGGCTAAAAAGACAGTCGCATGCATCTATTGTACTTACTCTTCTGTCGTGTGGGGCCATAATCCTTGTGGTGCTTCAGATGAAGGCGTCAGCAGGAAGCAAGAGTAGTCTGCCTTCAGTGTCATTAGTCTTTTCTCTTCCTTTGTGCTGTTTCTTCCTATCTCTATCCCTTCCTGTCTAAAACTGCAAAAGTAGGTAATTACAAGTTGACACCTGTGAATACTTATTGAGACCTTTAAAATTTGGTGAAAGTGTTGATTTGTGTTTGTATTTCTTGCTGTTATGCCTGAATTGCACCTAAACCATCGTACTAGACACCCATGCTTTAGAGGGTTGGATTATCTACTATCCAGGGCTAACAAATATTGTAGGATTCTGAACCTAATTAAACTCAAGTTTTCTAAGTTTCTGTGAAAGTGCTAGGAAATATTTTTGTCTACTCTAGCAAATGCCTCTGCTACTTACGTAGAAATTGTTAGGGAAGCATACTTGCATGTTGTTTATGTGGCCTAATTAGTTCGGGTTCATCTGAATTGTGGCAGGCTTATTCAGTTCATTTAAAAGCACCGTTGGAGGAGATTGCAGTGCGTGCCTTCTGTGGGATTGCGTGGTGATGAGAACATTCACCCTGGAAGTGGGTTATCAGCCCTTCCTAGCAGGAAGGGAACACGCTGTTCCCATGTGGCAGGAGACATCCTCAATGCCAAGAAATAGCTACATTTGCTCTTGAAACGGGACCATTGTGCAGGAGGGAAATGAAACTGCCAGAAAGAGTGAGCAGAGCTTGGTTGTGTAGGCCACCAAAGGCCTTCCCTTGAGAAGGGGAGGAGCTTCCAGCGCCTGGTCCCTGCAGCAGGTTTTGTTTATGTTTCTGTATTAAGAGTGATGAGATAAAATGCATAGCTGTGTCAAACACTGTAGAAATGTTTTTGGAAGCTCCATATATTTATGACACTGAAGATAAGGTAATTGGAGAACAACAGGAAGGTATTACCACTGTCTAACTCCAACTGTGTTTGCTTTGAATAACATGAATTTATTAAGGTATCGACATTTAAATGTGCAATTGCTTAAACATAAGCTTTTTTGAGATAAACTAAGATTTCCAGCAGTATTTCTGCTTGATTGGTCAGTGCTACATTTTGGGGTTTTTTTCTGCAGAATATTTTTAATCTAGAGAAAGAAATGTCAACCACTGAGTTCTAATTGCCTAATTTTCTGTGGATTAGTCTCGATTTCTTATAGAGTTAGCTACCCTTGCATTCTCACTTCTGCTTCTTGTCTCTCATTCATGAGTCTTAATGAGTTTCCGTATCTTCTTCCATGACTCAGATAATGCTAGGCTATTAGAGATTGCCTTGGTACTGAAGCTTCCTGTCCTTGTTGTGGTCAAGATTAGAGTTACACCTCACTAAGCGTTTTCCACAGTGAAGTGGTACTTGATGTCAGCATGTCTCTGTTCCTGAACCCTGCTGTCTGAGGAACACTATTACTTACCACTGTTTTAATGTCAATGAATAGCAACAGCCCTTTGCTCTTGAACAGTCACCCTAGAAGCAAACTGTGGGCTATCTTCCTGGTCTTGTATCAAAGAAGAAATGAGTGACCCAGGAGCACCCAGCATCACCTGATCAGGCTTCAGCATGTTGGCTTAGCCATAATAAGGATTTCCGCCATAGTAGGTCTTAAAAAATACCTGCCACAGGTACCTTCTCACCAGCTGTAGTATTGATCAGGACAACTCTTCCAGATACCTACTTTAAGGAAAAGATAATGGAAATATTTATTTCTATTCTTACAGGGTTTGGATTGCACAAAACTATTCACCATAGCTTTTTTTCACAGAAAACTTAAAGTAGCTAATTGTGTTCACTGTGACTTTCAAGCCGAAAGTCTTCAGACTGACTTCGTGAAGAAGCTACAGGCATTATATCAGCATGGTTTTTTTTCAAGAGGTTACTCTGCTTGGAAACATCTGCTACTACTAGTATTCTTACATTACAGGGCAAGGTCTTTTTTTCCCCCAGTTTTATTTGTAAGATACTTCCAGGGGCTGGAAAGGATAACTAAGAAAAGCAAGCCTGTCATGTGTGATTAAATTATGTACGTATGCAGGGTTCTGCACTTTATTGGAAAAAACGTGACTCCTAAAATTGGAAAAAGATTGAAAATCACTGCTAGTGTGTCTTCAATAGTACTGTCAACATGTAACACATAACAATACTGAACCATTAGAAGAATACATTAAACTTAGTTGCATTTTTACAAGCACTAAAATGGGAGTGATTAAGCACTGGAACAGGTTCATCAGAGGTGATTTGCAGCCTTTAAACTTGACTGGACAGGACCTTGACCAACTTGAACTCTAGGCTTTTAATCACCCTTGCTGTGAGCAGGAGGTTGGACTGGAAGACTTAAAGAGGTCACATCCAACCGAAGCCATTTTATGAGTCTTTGATCTTTGCACCACAAGCAGTTGTCAGCTGTACGTGAACACTACAAAAACCATCCTGATGGGTCTTGAAATGCTTTCTGTTCTGGTGTATACTGAGGTGGCTGAACACCCTCTTACAGCCTTAATCTTGCTGCTGCTCTTTGTTGTGACTTTTGGCCCACTATGTTTTAATGTCTGTAGTTTCCTGTAATTTCTTAGCTTTTCACAATCCATGTCAGCCATAAGCAATCTAGTGTGATGGCTCTTTCTCATAATGAGATGTGCCACTGTCTGTGTTGGCTTGCTTTACTCTTTTTGAGAAACACTGAGTTACAGCAAGTGATTAACAGGCTACTCCAGCAAATGTTCACACCAGAAGCTGATCAAAGTACACAGCTATCTGCTGCCCAGTTGGAAACTATCAGTGGCTGCTGTGATCACATTCTACAAATGTGCGATGAGTAGTTGTGGCTACCTTTTGCAGGCAGAAGGTGTTTTCATGAGCCTTTTGTTGATACCACACATCCTGCAGTATGTGTCTCCAGGGATGAGACCAGCTCTGCCAGTGAGGCAGCCAGCGTACAGCTGACAACACCAGACTTACTGCTTCATAGCTCATGAGGTTGAGAGGTGTGACAAGTCCCTGGAATCAATGGCATGTCCTCCATCTGGAGGTTGACTGTGGAAAAAATAAAGGGAACCGAGGGGGCTTGATTCTCATCTCCATGGCCCATCAGTTTTTGGTGGGCTACCTTATTTCTTTCCCTTATGCACCTTTTCCAAATATATAGATACATAAAAAGGACAAGGTCCTCACCAAAACTGTTAAGCAAAGCAGTAGTGCCAGCTTCAAAATCCTCCTCTTGAAAATACAGTAATAACTTCCGGTATTAAGTAACAAATCAACTTACTACATCTCAGTAAAAATGCACTAATTACGTTGAGTATTTAATGGCAGTCCTGTTCAATTCTGTCTGTAAAATTGGTGGTGTGACCTCCTGTGAAGAAATATTTACATACAATTTTAAAGAAACCATACTTTTAAATGCAACATTCTCTTCAAGAATGCTGTGAGAAACCGAGCTGGGTATATTAATTGGCTTCAAAATAGACAAAGTGAATGCTCATTCAGAAAATGCAATAGAATACTCAAATTATAGTATTTGCATAAATGTTCTCAGATGCTGCAATTCTGCAATTAAAGTTGAATTTTTTTTTAATTTAATTTATGTGGCTAGGATTCATTATGAATAGCAGTAGATGAAGTTTGTGGTTCATATATTTTTTTCAAGTTTTAAATTTTGCTGATAAGTTTGTAAGTTTCCAAAGGCTGCGGATGATTAAATATTTTTGCCACCTGTCTTCCAGAAGCTGAATAACATAAAGCACGGCACCACTGCTCTGCATGATGAAAATGAACAGTAGCTAAAGTAAAAGGAGTTGGATTTTATTGTCCTTCTCCCCACAAAAATACACCTTGTATTTTTTCCTGTATTGTCCTTTTAATAAAAAAATGATAGTGGTGTAACAGTGGAATTTGTAATTATACATTCTAACATGTGAAAGCCTCATTGCAGTCTGTCAAACACTAGGAATTCGCACAATGCTAATGAATAAGTTAAAATATAATTGAACTCTAAGGCCTCAAAACAACACCTACTTCAGATTCAGTGAAATTTTTCTCTAACTTGTAAATTAAGCTCTACTTATAGGGTATCCAAGTGTACATTAAATCTATTATGATTATGCAGAATGAGGACACACTCTTTTTGTGTAATATTCTTCTGTCTACTTGTGGGGTAGGTGCTGGTTCAAGGTTTTATATGCAATCATCATCGAGTTACGACAGCTGCTGGTTTACCCAGATAATCCAGTTGGTGCTTTTGCTGCTAGGTACGCTAGGAAGCAACGCATAGGGAGCCCTTTCTTGACACAGATCACTGCCTTCTGTGCCTTGAATTCAAGTTGCGTAATTTCTGCCAAGACCACCCATTTCTGTGGGTTGTCCTGTGGGGGGGAGGTTAGTGGAGCTGGGCTTGTTTTGGAGGGTTGAGAAGGCTTCTTGCATGGATAGTGGGATAGTTGCTGTGGTTGAATGTGATGCTTTCGTTACAACTGTAGAATGGCCCACCTGTGTTCCTCTTTGTTGTCTTGTGTCTACAAGATTATTGGTTTAACAATGAGGTGATACTGGAGAAATGAGAGAAAAGGCTGTTAGCAGAAGTTTTGAACAAAATCTGGCCAGTTGTACCCAAAATTAAGTCTTTGCCTCTTGCAACACGAGGGGGAAAATGGCATCTCTTAAACCTGCAATTTAATGTCAGCTAACTGTTTTGTTGTGGTAGTATGGCTAATTCAAGGGTCCTTTTTTACTCATCTGACAAGTCCAGTTATGATTAAATTATTCATATTACTATGTAGGTTATAGGGAGAGAAGTTTTACTCTACACTTAGTTGTAGAGCATTTGAGGAGGCAACTGCAAAGCTTTCTTTTCATTAATCAGTCATGCTTTTAACTTTTTCTATAGGTTACCAGAAAGATGAATAGTCAGTCTGGCAGCTTCTGAAGAGGTGGTTGCAAAGAGGAACAGAATTAGATCTTGACTTGTGAAAGTTACATCACAGTTCTTGGGCAAAGGTTATAAAGCTTCCCTAAGGAGTAGCTGTCAGTCTGGCTATGTTACTTTGACTCTATTTTAACAACATTGGAAGGGTTTTTTGATTAAAAAAAATCCCATGAAACTTAGGTTATTCTTTTGGTTATTTTAAACCAGTTGAAAAGTGTGACATGGGTGATACTGATATTTAATAGGTAATCTCATAATGCAACAAGACATGCCTGCATGCTAGATGTTAACTGTTTTGGTACATAGTCAGTGTTGATGAAGGCAAAGTAATGCTTGTAGAGCAGATGGGGAAAACCTAATACGGAGCCCATTACTCAGATTAGATATGATCCCTCCAGAAGGGTCTTGGAAGTATAACAGATCTATGAAAACATCTGCTTAACGTTCCATAGTGAAAAAGGAAATAAAACTCTCTGACTTACAGGGAAAGAAATAGAGAACAAAACAGAAAACAGTATTATTGTGACCCTATGTTCAAAAGGCTAATGAACTGGATTCATACAGCATAAGTCTCATCCCCAATCAAAGAAGGATGTAGTAGGACTAGGTAAGATCCATGTGAGAGCGACAAGGCTAATTAAAGTGTAGAATGATTTTATTTTTTTTTTTCTTGGTACAAGAATGACTTAAAACTAGTATCGGTAGAGAACTTACAGGGCAAAGAAGTGTGGCAGATATCTATAAAAGCATGTGCAGCATGGAGAGGCAACTATGAAACCATTAACACTGTCTCCTAGTGTAAGAACAAGGAGGGACAGTCAACTGGAACTAGCAGGTGGCAAACTTTTAGATAAAAGTAGCTAACTGTTCACACAGTGCATAAGTGAACTGTGAAATACAATCATGCCCAGAAGTTTACATGGGTCTGAAGAGTGATTAGACAAATTCACAAAGGAAAAATCCAACATGTGCTGTAAAACACATATGCTGGCTCAGGGGAGCTTTGAGCTCCAACCTGCCAGTTGCTGGGGGTATACTCCCATAGCGTAACAGTGTACTCTTGTATTCTTACGTAGGCATCTGGTGCTCTTGGAGCGTAGATCCTGGGCTAGATAGCCTTTGGTCTGTCCCATTACAGAACCTTTAAGCTTTATGTCCTTATGGCTTGGCTGTTAAATAAATATTCTTCAAAGGCTCCAATTTTCATTCCCTCATAGGTCTCTTAAGGTAAGACACATATATACTAGACAATATGCTGAGGAACATTCCCAGTGATTGAAGCAATCTGGTGTGGAATAATCTTCATCTCTTATTAAAATATCTCAATCTGAAAACAGGATTATTTCAGGTTGCCAACTGGGAACGAGCCTAGCTCATGTGAATTCTCAAACCATGCCCAAGAATTTTAGGAGTTTGCTAATTGGCATAGGCTAAACTCATGCCAGAGACCATTTGAACAATTAAGCAATGTAGACAGTTGCGTTCCAGTACCTGGGAGTGTTTCCAGGCGCTGTGTAATTTACAGTTCTAGCCCGAGTATTGCATTTCTATCCAGTTTGAAGTACCGAACTGAAAGAAATTTAGTTGCACAGTGGGGCTTCTCTGTGTGACCACCGTAGTTACTGGTCTGCCTCTTACAGGCAAAGTCTCTGCTGATTTTTATGAGCAAGAAAAAAAAGTTCAATTGGTTTCTTAAGATGTCTAAATCTTGTGTAGAAGTTAAAATCTAAAGCGTAGAAGTGATTTGGGGTCATTTGAACTTTACTGTGTTACCACCTGGGAAATCATCAAAGTTGCTGCCTAGAACAGGGAACAAAATTAAGAGATGCTTTGATAAAAGACGAAATGTAGAATTTGTGATTTTTTTACCTTAAAGTAATAGCTACCTTTTCTTTTTAGACGATGTCTTCAGCAGTTGTTCAAATATACGCTGCAGATCGCAATGCCATGTGGTCAAAGAAATGCTGTGGTGTAGCTTGCCTTGTAAAGGACAATCCGCAGAGGTCGTATTTTATCAGAATATTTGACATTAAGGTAAGCATCTTTTTTTCTTTTTCAGACTCTTTAAGCTTGGTTGTATTCATTCTCCATTTAGAATTGAATGAGTGTAGGATGTCGTATCTACAAACTCAGAAATTCTCAAGTAAATGGTTGTGCTTTAAGCGGTGCAATTACAGTGCTTATTAATAGGCAAGTGCAACTTTCTCAGGTATTCTAAATTTAAATTATTTCATAGATGTCAGCTTTTATGGATGAAATAAATATCAGATACAATTTTCTTACAGCTCACAGAAGCTGTCCTCTACGGATCTGATTAGTCAAACTAGTGAAAGTTAGTATAGTGTCACTGATATGGCTAGCTGTCAAAATCCACTACTTTGGATGATACTAACAAAATAGAAGCTGTGTTCTGTATGGGTGGAAACAATCTTTTTGATTAGTGTGTTGGTGCATGTGAAAACTGCAGGACAAACAAGTTTGGGGTTTTTTTTCGCTCCACAATATATACATTCATACTGAAGATCTTTGTCCTATTATAATATTTCACTCAAGGCAGTGGGAACTAAGAGATGAAGTGTCCAAGATGTGTTTTCGTTACAAAAATGATACTGAGAAGCATAAGTCCTACTGACTTTGCTGAGACTTTGGAAAGCTTCCCATTATCCCTACAGCCAGGAACAGCTAGTTATCTGTCTGCATTCAGTGGTTGAAGTCTCTCAGATTTCTTCAGGATTGCCAGTTGGCATTTGCATTTCACTTTGTGATTTGGTCACTTGGCTATTAGACTTAGTGAGAAACCTGTTCCTTGGGTGCTGAACTATAATGCCATTTCATAGAATCATAGAATCATTAAGGTTGGAAGAGACCTCTAAGATCATCGAGTCCAACCGTCAACCCAACACCACCACGCCCACTAAACCATGTCCCTAAGCGCCTCATCTACACGTCTTTTAAATACTTCCAGGGATGGTGACTCAACCACTTCCCTGGGCAGCCTGTGCCAATGTTTAACCACTCTTTCAGTAAAGAAATTTTTCCTCACGTCCAATCTAAACCTCCCCTGGCGCAACTTGAGGCCATTTAAATATATAAAACTTCTTAAAAAGGTGAGATTTTTGTTGCCTTTAAGTTAACTGTTTTCAAGTCAAGCCTGAGATGATAACAGGAGACTGGAAGTCTCCTTTATTGCTATTGCTGTTAACACTGTATTCCTATCACTGCTCACTATTACTGCTCCCAGTATCACTATTGCAGGACTGTAGAACTTGAAGGATGTTTTTCGAAAACATCCAGGAATGTGAACAGAACACAGTGACCTGATGGAACAGTCTTCCACAAGTTCCAATATATTTTGATCTCATTCGTTGGGTTAATAGCAAGGTTAAGCATGCTTAACACCATGCAGCTTCCAACTCTCAATAGGTTCTATTGTAAAAGAAGTTAAAGTCTGCAATTTGTCTAAGTTTTTCAAAATCTTTTTTTTTCTTCTTTTCAGGATGGGAAATTATTGTGGGAGCAGGAGCTGTACAATAACTTTGTATATAATAGTCCTAGAGGATATTTTCATACCTTTGCTGGAGATGTGAGTCTCAACGTCTTTGAATACCTATTTTAAAATGCCTTTTATTTGAACAGTAGCTTCTTTTAATGTAACTGAGGTTTTTATTTCATTCTGTAAATTATTTATAAAAGTATAATATTACCTGTGTTCCTTGAAGCTTTTTAAGTTTATTTATAAAAGGATTTTTTTTGTGTCTCAACTGAAAAACTTAATCAGTAGGACAGAAGCATAAAATGTAGTTCTTTATTTTCAACTCCTTTTAATGAAATTACATTTTGACTTGCAGATGATGTTTGTGAAGTATCATATATTCTTAAAGCACAAATTTTCCTCTCCCATTTGATTTCACTGCAAGATTTTGCTCAAATTTGTTAGCCATGATCTCTGGAAACTTGATTAGTAGACAGACATTCCTAAGATAGAATGTTTCACTAAGACTTGGTTCCAAATTTGCAGTGATGACTTTTTTCTGATTACACCTTCAGAAGGTGTAAGAAGACATTTAAGAAAGCCTTTGAAACATTTTCTTAGTCATGGGTGGGGGAATATTAATGTTTTTCAGACATGTCAAGTTGGTCTTAATTTTGCTAATGAAGAAGAAGCTAAACTATTCCGCAAAACAGTAACAGATTTACTTGGACGACGGCAGAGAAAATCTGGTAAATATTCAAATTAATCTTAAATTCAGGCTTGTTTATGTTGTTTTGGGGGGAGGCAGGAAGCTACTTCTATGTCTGAAAACTACTGGAGGCACTACTGCCATATTTATATTTAGAAGTAATTGTGTTACTAAAGTGTGCTTCTTTTCTCTATTGTGCAAAAATAATCTGAAATACCTTAACTTGCTGCTCCTTGCTGTAAGTTTCCTTGTAAGCTGAGACTCCAGGGTTGTGGTGTTTGAAAATATAGATCAGGAGGAAGCAAAAATGGTAAGCTGTCAGTGGGAAAACTAGAAATCTTTCTGTAAGCTGTTTTCACATTTGACTAAACACTCTTTTAGCTCTGGGCTGTTTATAACTGATTTGTTTAAATTCAGCCCAAGTGGGTTGTAACAAAGATTTTACCATCTGGTATGTTCAGTAGTTCATGTGAATGAATTTTTGGCATTGGTCCAGCATTTAGTAGAGAAATATCTTTTATTCAAAACCAGTGATCTTGGCGGAGGACAAGAACAGAAGACATAATGTGCCTATACTGTCCTTAGCAGCACAGGGCAGTCTGAAGCACAGTATGCTTTTTGCCAGCTGCAAGATGCCTTAGGAACATGGTCAGTGTTTTAAAGGGAGCTCAGGCTTCCTACAGATCTTGTCTTGGTCCTTTTCCAGGGAGCCCATAAACAACTTGCCTGTCTGACAGCCATATGTCCATGAAGAATAAGGTGATATAAAACAGGCCGGGAACACGTGGATGTGCTCAGGCTTGCTGTAAGCTGTAGTGTGGACTTGTGTTCAAGCTATAGGATGCATTTTTTGTAGTCCATTCGGGAATTGAATTGCACTAGCAATGCAGTGTAGACTAATGTAAAGGGAGGAAGCCCTCATCTTGGAGTGCCATCCTTGCAAGTATTCTTGAGAACCTACATGATCTATATGTATTCACTTGGATTTCATTCAGGTATGGTGTCTCAGGTGCAGAGCATTTGTTCCAGAAGCTTAAATAGCTTTTTTAAGATTCCCTCTGCTCAGAACTAGAATAAGTTCATAGGGTTTCATGAGAAGAAGTGGGGTCACTAAGAAGTGGCGTTAATAATCTTTCCCATACTCGTTGTGTAAAAGTAATCTTGCATCAGCTTGCATCTCCTGTTCCTGAAGTTTCACTCTATTATGTGTCTAAAACACAGTGCTACAGTGCACAGACATGACTTGGGAGGAAATACGTTTGCATTATTGGCCATAGCAAACTTTGTTTGAAAAAAATGGTTCAGTCAAACCTCCTGTTCACAGCACAGAGGTTCACTTCTGTCCTTCCAGATAGAGTTTTTTTTCACAGGACCACATAAGTTTTTCTTGTTTACTCATTGAGCTAATATCTTGGTTTGTGTACTCAAACTCATGTTGTAGGGTGAGCTTACTCCATACCTTGTCTTTTAACAAACAAAGAACTCCCCCTCTGCAAACACTTACAACTTGAAGACAACTTTAATTTAAAAAAACAAACAAACAAAAAAAACTTCCAAGTTTTTTTTCTCGTTAAGAGCTGCAAAACAAGAATTGAAAACAATCATGAGATTCCTTAGTCAAGCCACCAGATGGAGTTCTGTATTTGTCACTGATGTGACTGTATCTAATGCACTTCTAAAATAAAAGACTTTGCCCTTGCCCAAGTCAAAGCTGATTTGCTGTTGGTGTTTATTTATTTATATATAAATGCTTATAAAACTTGTATTAATTTATACATATTTATATATAATATAAATGATATATAAGTTGTATATTATTTATAATGTATATATAAATTGTGTGTATTCTAATGCATCTTAACTTCTCAAACACAGAGGTAATAGTCTGGTATTTTTGATGCTTTTCTGTTTTAATGGGATTTTTACTCCCATGCCTTCCAAAATATGTTTCATTTCATAGCAATGCCACCTGACATGCTTTCAACTGAAATGAGTACTCCATGTGATCACTTTGCAGCCTGTTATACCATTCAGGGCTTGCTAGGAGACTTTTCCAGGAGTCTTATGGAAAGCTTATGTTGTTGGAAGGTAGCAGGAACAGCAGTTCTGGCTCATGAAACTATGTCTTGGTGCCGAGACTAGTACACAAAATACTGTCTAACAGCTGCAAGAAGAGGCAACAGTATTTTGCTCTTCCTCACTGTCGTGGTTTAACCTCAGCCGGCAACTAAGCACCACGCAGCCGCTCGCTCACTCCCCCCCGGTGGGATGGGGGAGAGAATCGGAAGGGTAAAAGTGAGAAAACTCATGGGTTGAGATAAAGGCAGTTTAATAGGTAAAGCAAAAGCCACACACGCAAGCAAAGCAAAACAAGGAATTCATTCACTACTTCCCATGGGCAGGCAGGTGTTCAGCCATCTCCAGGAAAGCAGGGCTCCATCATGCGTAACGGTTACTTGGGAAGACAAACGCCATCACTCCAAACGTCCCCCCCTTCCTTCTTCTTCCCCCAGCTTTATATACTGAGCATGACGTCACATGGTATGGAATATCCCTTTGGCCAGTTCTCGGTCAGCTGTCCTGGCTGTGCCCCCTCCCAGCTTCTTGTGCACCTCCAGCCTTCTCAGTCGGTAGAGCATGGGAAGCTGAAAAGTCCTTGACTAGTGTAAGCACTACCTAGCAACAACTAAAACATCGGTGTGTTATCAACATTGTTCTCACCCTAAATCCAAAACAGAGCACTGTACCAGCTACTAGGAAGGAAATTAACTCTATCCCTGCTGAAACCAGGACACTCACTCAGCATGAAATGCACTCCAATATACAGACAACTCCTGAGTAAGTGCATCTGGAGTTCCAGAGAGGTGAAAATTTGGCTCCAAATAGAGAATGTACAAAAGCTTGCACATGTACAAAATATCTAATAGAGAATAGAATGAGGGGGAAAGGCAGAGAAGGAATTGTTGATGTGTTGTCTTAATCTTTTTAATATCAAGCTAGTTTTCATCTAGCTAAATTCTGTTGTGTTTGGTTTTTTTTTAAAGTCAATTAAATTCTTAACCTTAGGTTAGGAAGAAATTACTATAATTAGTTAATTTCTCTGGTAAACTTACTTAAATAATCTCTCCATTTACTTCTTAAACCAATCCCAAATAGTTCCCTCAGTAAGCAGGGTGAACACAGTGTTTCTCTTCTCAGTGCTTGTTGGTGTAGTACATTCTTACTTTGGGTATTCTTGCACGTAGGTACCATTAGTTTTTATTTTTATTATCTTGCCTCAGAAATGTTAATGTGTGTACACACACACAAGTGTCCTCTCCACATGCTGAGCACTCAGCCATAAAAGGGCAACAGAGACTTGTAGAACAGAGCCTTGTTCTTAACTGCCTTTCTGAAGTAGGAGGCTTCCTGACTAATTTTTATGGACTGCTTGTAGCTTATGGGTGGGAGCTCTGTTAGCCCTCTCTGAAGTTGCCCTTTTCCTCCACAAGCTTTTAGCTCCTGATAAGCTTCAAGCTGGATACTTAATATGGAGAGCTTTTTTTTTTTCCATCTTTGGTCACAGCTTTTGTTTTTGCTGCCTGGGAGACAAGGGCATCTCTGAAGTGCTCAGCTTGCATTGGATTCAAGTCTCAGCAGAGATCATTCTTGTTTCCAGGAATACTTATTGAAGGGAGCTGTGTTTTTTGGACATAGGCAGCTGGTGAAGTTGATCTGTTTTGGATCAGTGGGCATCTCCATTTTCAAAAAAGGAGAAATCCGCCACTCTCCAGTCAGGTCATCTGCACTTCAGAACAGGAGTTCATATTTTCTAGTCGGAAGTGGGAACCATAGAAAAACAGATCTAGTATCTTTGGGCCACAAATTAATCTTTTATATACCCAGCAAAAATTACAGGAAGTGTTTAAAATGTCTTGCTTTGTTTTCCATTATCTTTTCTCTCTAGAACTCTTTCTTCTAATGAAAATTGTAACAGATTCCCGTGATTTGGCCCAAGACCACTTAACACTTTCTATGAATACCTCCAGCTTTTGCCAGCTTCCCATCCTGTGCCAAATGACTTGCACTCTTCTTTGCTGTCTCTGAGTTGTTGAATAAAACTTTAATTATGTTCCAAAAGTTGAATTTGGGTTGGGTGGGTATTTTTGGGCGGGTTGTTGGATTTTTTGCAGTACAACACCAGTGGTTTCTTAAACTGAGTATTCTAGGAAGAGAAAGCACAGTATTTGGCCAAAAAGCCTTCCCCCTCCCCCATCCCCAGACCTGATGCCGTTTGCTTGAGGCACCTTTGCAGAGGTTCTCCACCTCTGTGCCTAAAAGTAACCTGCTGTGAGCTAAGAGGCAACTTGTCTGTCTTTAGAAGGCTTGCTCAGCAAAAGTTGATTCTTATTCTCAAGGGGTTTTGGTCACCTTCCTCTGAAGGTTTGATGACCTTGACAGGTTCTTTATTTCTACCTGAAGATCAGCTGACTGATATGAGGCTGACTTGCCTTGCACACTTAGGATTGTAGATTTTTTTTTTTAAATACTGCTAGGACAAGGTCAACACCATCTGTGGAGGCACGTTCTCCTTTTCCCTTATGTTTGCATCTGGAAAAATATAATGTTAACAGTTTTTCTGGGACTTGCTGTTACAAGTGTAACTTGCTAACAAGTTAACAAGTGTCTGTTACAAATTCTTATACAAAACTCTTGGGAGTCCTGTTAGATTTCAGATGCTCCAGATCTGAAAGGGAAGGATGTTCAGCCTGCCTTATAGAGCCATGTTTTTTGGTGTGGTGAGATGACAAACTGTTTGCCCATATGGGTACTGCTAAATGCAGAATTCTTAAGAGTGTGTGTGTGTAGGTACACAAATAGTGTAACTGTTTACTGGGGGTTTTGAAGGCAGGGTAGGTAAATGTTATTTCTGATGGGTTGCAGGGCAGGTAAATGTGGTGGATAGGAATTAATAGTAAGTGAGGGAAATCTCCTTTAAAGGAGAATTTACTATCACAGGCTGAGAGTACTGAGGTGTGAAATGTTTACAACTACATTTTAAATGATCAAGCCAAATTCTTCATGGTCTGTGAAACAGTTTGCCGTTGTGAAGAGAATATCAGATTAGTACTAAGGAGACCCTAGTTCTGTTCCGTATTATTCAGTTACCTGTTGGATAACATAGGTGAAGTGTCTTGCCCCTCTGTGTCCTATTTTCTTTGCATAAACCCAAAAATAATTATAATATATTTTAGGTTCTGTGTGAGAACAATACTGTATAAAAGTGCTAATTATATTTCAAATAAAAATGAAAGAACAGTCTCATTCAGTGGAAATCAGAAAGCATAACGCTTCAAAAATCTTGCTTTGATAGGTTGTACCAAAACAGCTGCTTTTTGAATATTTCACCTTACTTTGCAGTCAAAATGTCTGAAACCAACTCAGTAGCTATTTCCTTATCCTCCTACTCAGTTTGCTCACTTGAAATTGGTGCTTATTATCTAAGATTGGGTTTTTATTGTTCTGTAATGCTTTGTTTCAACTGCACAACAAGTAGGCTTTAAGGATATTAATAGATTCTTAAGTTTGAGTTCAAGGTCTTTGAACGTTTCACTAGAAACTAAAATTTAGAATCAATTTTTCCTGTGATACCTATGAATAAATAGCTCTTTTTCTTTTTCAACAGAAAAAAGACGAGACCCACCAAATGGTAAGCTTTTTGCATGAATCACTGCATTTTATTTTTTCCTACTGCTGTCACTTACTGTTTACGTATAGCTTTGTTTTGGACTTGTTCAGGATAGTTATGTGGTGGCAAAAGCAGTAAACTCTTATTCTGGAGGCTAGTACACTTGTCTTGTTTCTGTTCTTTGGTATTTAGTTGTAGCTTGAAAGAATTGTGGCTTAGCTGGCATTTGTAAAGAATGTTTTTGGAGGAGTATGTTTTGTTGCAAATAGGACAGAGGCCCTTCATATTAAACTGAGAAGAAAACTTTGTACCTTGCATTTGCTGCTTGGTCTTCAGAATATGCATGTATAGGATCACTATACAGAAACGAATGCTGAAGTTAAATCTTAGCCTATTTGTCTAAAGGCAGGCTTAATGATGACAGATTTCATAAAACATCCATAAAACTTCAATTTCAGTGTAACCGGCTAACCGTGTAACATAGCCATTTGGTCATATAGAATCATAGAATAGAATCATAGAATCATTGAGGTTGGAAAAGACCTCTAAGATCATCGAGTCCAACCGTCAACCCAACACCACCATGCCCACTAAACAATGTCATATGTTTGTCAATATTAAACTTTTTTTTTGCACGAAGGATTACTTGAATCTATTTGCCTGTCAGGAATACATCTCACTGGCATGAAGATACAGGTTCCTCAAGAGATCCTCTCATTAAATTGGTGGAAGGAGTCAAAACTATGTATCGATTTGATCCAAAAATTTTTTACCATCTATTCTGAAATCAAGTGAAAAATGCACATCAGTGAACGTCAAGTTTGGAGTCTTTGTAGTTCTGAATTCACACTGAAGTTAAAAAGTTACTTCTCCTGTGATATTTCTGTTGGTGATCCAGATCATAAGTCATATCACTGTATCTGTTAGTTTGCTGTTTGAGCAAGGGTATAGTCAACTGGTCATCTGAGGTCTCCTTATGGCCTGACGATGTAGTCTTAAATTTGTGCTAACCAAGACGTCCAAACATCTCGGTAGGTCACCAAAATAGGTAATCCTTAACTAATCCTGAATTATGGGAACTCCTGATATCTTTTATATCCAAATAAAGCCCCCCCCACCATGTGAATACTTCTCAAAAAAATTACTCTGTTTCATAAACATTAAGTTTTGAGGAAGTTCAGGCAATCATCAGTTTAGACCAGGCATGTTTAGTATTAATTCCTTCAGCTGGGACTGGGTTGTTTAGTTTTGAAACAGTCATAGTAATACCATCCATGATAGTCTTACCAGCTTTTCTGAGCTTTCAGGTGGTTTTAACTGTTCTGCCTCTTGAGCGACATTTGCTTCTGCTCACCTAAACAGTGCATCCCTGATAGCAATATCTGCAGAGCAGACGGGAAGGAAGACAGCAGTGGTGGCTGTGTAGTGCCACCTACCACAAAAAATTTAGCCTTTGTCTCTACTGTAAATGTTACCAACAGTAACACAAACAATTTGTTTGTCTAGTTTGCTATCTGTGATTGGAATAAGATTTAAGAAAACTAAACCTGTAAAAACTAAGCCTGCAAAAACTTTTGGGCTTAAAGTAGTCTGCATAATTCATCCTATAAGACCTCAGGCAACAGCATTTTTTCTCAAAAATACTCACATACTAAACTTGCAGTCATTGGTCCTATGCCTTTATCCTGAATATTCTGTGGAAGATACAGGTTTATGCCCAGTGTTTCAGGTTTATAATCACTAGTCAGCTTTTCAGTAAACTGTTTCCCTGGGATATCCACGTACTCTTTCACAACCTGTCCATTTTCCTTTTCTGATTTTTGTCAAATTCTATAATGCCTGGCTTCTCTGCTGGCAAAGAGTTAAGTGTGGTCATGCCCTCTGTAGTCACAGGTGAGACATGGTCAGGGTATGGGTTATAGCCTCAGGTGGCTATATTCTGTACAGACTCAGCATTTCAGTATTTGGAATTCAGACTAGAGCAGATATATACTATCAGCATGTTACTGGAAAAAAAAACAACCAAAACTGTTGTAGGATCAGCTAGTTTTTGTTTTACTCTCCATATGCAGTGAAATTCTATTGGGAAAAAGAAATGGAACACCTGCTTTTTTTGTACTAGGTATCAATGCATAATTACCTTTAAAACTGAAAAACAAGAACAGTCACATTTCTGTACTCACATGATCCATGCTTGAAATACTGTGGGGAATTTTGTTTTAGTGGGGCTTGTTTGTCTGGATTTTCTGCATGTTGAAGCTGCACGGAAAAAGCACTCTGTCTTTTTGTATGACGTTTTCAATGGTACGGATTTACGTGGGGTTTTTTCTTTTTTTTTTTTTTTTTAGAATTGCAGGATTAAAATCAAATTGGCATTAACAGTTATGTAAAATGTATTAGTCTGTAATTTCCTGGGATTTATGTTTTACTCATTTGTAATAGCTAGGTCTCTTTATGGAAATAAAGAAGAGTTGTTGTGGTTGAACTGACCTCTTAGTGAAGTTCTGGATGAAATAAGGATTTGTCAGAGAATTAGGTTTTGAGGGAATCTTTGAGAACCATGTGGCAGAATTTTGTTTCAGATGTTAACTAGAACAGTTTGCATTTATTGTAGGGCTGTCTGTAGTCTGGGACAGATGCCTAGAGAGATTCTAAACAAAATACAAAGAATTTCATAGAACTAACATTTCAAAATGTTCTGTACTACATTTTCTGGAGCCCCTTCTGAAGATGTCACAGATATTGATAACAGTGGATGCTTAAGGCCACTCTACTGTCAGGTACTTCCTAACGATGAGCTCTATATGCCCCTCTCATCTTCATTTTATTGAGCTATCTACACCTGATGGGGAAGGTGCATGTCTTATGATGGGAAAAATTTTACTGGATATAAATATGGCAGTTCTAGAAGAGTACAATTCTTTGCAAGGTTCTTTTATCCCTCGTGGACATCTCAGGTCTAAACCTGACAGTAAGAAAAATTTTTATCTTTAAGTTTACTATGATCTCTGGTATGAATATCATTAGTATCAAGGAATTAATACCAGGCTATCAGTCCTTAATTTCAGCTGAGCTGAATAAAACTTCAATTTGCAAATGGCTGCTGCTTTACATGGTTAAAACCATGTATGGTTACTTTAGGATTTTACATGCAAAAAAGGTGTAATTTCAAAGACTGTTAGGAATTGAGAAGAATATCAAGAACTTCCTAGAAGTGCTAAGGTACATGTTTCTTTTTGAACCTCAGTATAGCTTTTGAAACTACAAATATCACTGTAATGGTGATAAAATACAATAGGTAATTAAAGTGAAAGTGAACTCCTACAGTATTTTTGGTTTTGTTTTTGAATCTAATTAAATTAAGACTGTAACTTTCAATTAATCCTGAAGATTTACTTAACTCCACTTGTTAAGTTTTGGGTTGATAATATTTGGCAATTAGTGAATTAATGCTAACTTTAAGTGTAACTTTAACAGTACAAATTGTTTTGCCTGGTTGTATGTGGTCAGTTTGGTTTTTTTGGTATTCTCAAAGGACAGTTGTCTAGATCATAACTTTTCTAGATCAAGGCTTTTCTGCTTTGCAGAAAACACTTTAGAAATTCTTCCTGCAGTTCAATGCAGTTTTAAATCTTGTCCTTTAAGACTCCTACAGGAACGTAGGAGTTGTCATATGTGTTTTGTCTAGCCCAGTGTCCTGTTTCTGTTCTTGTTTCTTGTTCTGGCTGGTACTAGGTGCTTCCCACTGAGGTCTTAAACTCCAAATGTCAGCTATGTTATCTACTGTATTGTCTCCTTCTCCTTTCTGATTTGGACTTTGGACTGTGAAACCTAAGGCATGTTGGTCCTTTCAGAATGCTTAGGAGAACTTTGAATTATCCGTACAAAATGTAGTTATGAAAAAATAACGTCAAAATAAGGTTCAGGTTTATCAAAGTCTAACTAGACATTTTTATCATCTGCCCAGTAAGAATGCATGCGTGAGTCTTATTTTAATTGATTTGCTAACCATTGGGTAGTAACTCACAGCAGAGTGGAGGATGCTTTTCAAGCTATTTCTGGCCAAACTGGTCTTAAACTGACTGCTTAGTTTCAGTGTTGGAAGAATGAGATTGCTTATCCTTTTTGCAGGTTTCTTTAAAAATAAGCATATACGTGTGTGTGTGTGTGTATGAAAATGCATAAACTGCCTCCTAGTATTTAGATACTATCACTTAATTATGTCAGGGGTTATCTTCTGTCAAAACTAAAGAACCTGAGTGGAAAACATGCTAGGTGTATTTATTTGCTAGTATTATGCAAGTAATATAAAGGTAAAATGCTAAAATTGGCAGTATAATTTAGATGCATTTTAAGTAATGCAAGTAGTTATTTAGAATTGTTTATAATGAAGAACAAGGTTTGAGAACATGATTCATAATTTGAGTGTTTAATTTCTATTTCTGGTGCTGTTTTCACTGTCACGGCTCTTCAAGCTTTGTTTCTGGTCTGGGACTTTAACTTATTTTGTAAACCTGTCAAAGAGTAAGAAATAAGAAATCCTGAATAGTTCCATAGATACTGTCATATATTTGAAGACAACAGTGTGTCCAGAGCAGCCTTCTGAAATTCTTGTGATATTCTAGTTCTGTGTGCGATGGCAGAAAGCATTCCCACTTGGGGCTTATTAAGCGAAGGTTCCCTCTCCTTTAAGATCAGTTTACTGTGCTTGCCCAGGTAATGGCGTGCTGGGTGTTACTGTTTATAGCACTCACTTCTTTAATCTTGTGTAGGATTGTAACTATGCTGTACCTTAATGTGTCTCTTTCCATGTGTTCTGTGCACATGAAAGCTCTTTAGTTTAGAATTACTTTCTTTGCCAAATTTGCAAAAATCAAATTCTAGTTTAGAAAATTTTCCTGCCATTGCTCTGCTCTAGCAACATGTTGTTTTTTTTTTTTTTCTTCAGCAAATAACTTAGTTTGTTTCTGACATCCAGAATCCAGCCAGATGCATGTGGCATGTAGAACTATGGCTACAGTACGAGTATTTTGCCACTCAAAAAAAGGAAAAAGTTTGTAGGTTAAATATGGCTTTGTTGAAACACGATAATAAAACTCCTGTACTTTACCTTCACAGGCCCAAATCTACCAATGGCAACTGTTGATATCAAAAACCCAGAAATTACAACTAACAGATTTTATACTCCACAAGTCAACAATATTTCATATACCAAAGAAAAGAAGAAAGGAAAAACTAAAAAGAGAAGATTGACAAAGGCAGATATTGGAACGCCATCTAATTTCCAGTAAGGACTTTTTTGAGTTTGGGTTTTGGTGGGGGCTTGGAGGGGTTTGTTTTTTGGTTTCTTTTGTGTCAATTACACTTGCAAATGCTCAAGACTTAAATGTGTGACTGTTGTGTGTAACCTGAACTACAGTGAATGCTAGCTGGAATGCTGCGGAGTTTAAAAGCAAGTTAGTTTATACACAGGTGAGGAGTTTACTGCAATTGTAAACAAAAAGTAACTTGCTCTCCTAAAATAGTTTAGAAAACAATTTAGCTGCATAAAAATGTCTTATTGAAGTGGTCAGCTCAGTGCAGACTCATATTTAGCCTCAATGGTCAACTCTTTAGCACTGTTATTCTTACCACTGTGCCTACTTAGCTGTGCTTCGTTGTACAAAATACGCATGCAGGTCCTGACTTGTCCTAACAGCAGAAATGACATAGCCATGTTTTTATTTCTGGCTTTCTGTTTACAAACTTACTTACTCTGGTATATGGGCTAGTACCCATACCTTGTGATGAAAGTACAGCATGCATGTTTACACCTCTTAGGAATGAGTTGTTTTTTCTAATATTGTTTCTTACGCATCCTCAATCTTTTAGAATAGTTATGATGTATCATTTTAAGCTTCACTTTCATGAAACTTGGGTTTGGTCAGTTTACTGAATTAGCTATAGTTTTCCTGAACTATAATTTGGTATTTTAATCTTCTGCCTTTTAAAATAAGCGTACTTTATTTGCTAAAGCAACAGGAATTTAAAGAGCTTGAGTTAGTTACTGGAAAGATCAGTTCCTGTGAAGTATTAGAAAACCAGTGTGAGGTTTACATGCCAAGTGAATGTCTTGTTCTTTTGAACCATTATTTTGCATCACTTCCACTGACATGCCTTCCCAGAATAAAACTCCAAAACATAATGCTGGTATTACCGGTTACAGTAATGTTACTGCACAGTGTTTTGAGAGAGTGCTCTGTAGAATGGGATAGTGGACAGGAAGTAAAAGCAGAGATGGCTAAAATGCTTCCCTAAGCAGACTGTGCTTAGGCAATTCAGACGTCAACCACGTTCTTTCTGATCTGAGTATCAGTGAAGTGCTGCATCTATTAATGTCACTTAAACTGAAAAATGCAAAAAAGAAGGAAGAATGAAAGAAAGAAAACTGAGTGGTGATTGGTAGCTGGCACAGACTTCAGCATATGCAGACAAAATTGCAAATAATGATTTGCATTAGTGTGTCTTACCTCTGATCAGAATTTGTGGAAAGGGTTGTGCAGCAGCGCAGATACAAAATGAATTTGAGATTTTGTTTATAATGTCTGTCAGGTTGTGACCATTGCAGAACACTATGTGCACTCATAAAATATTAAAGGAGACTTAGAGAAGCTGAGAATAAGATGATAAAATATTTAATGAAGTTCAAACAAAAGATATGTTCCTGTATCATTAAATGTAATATTAAATTGTAAGTGGTGAACCTTTGCAAAAGAAGATTGAAAGTCTATTTTGTTCAGCTTAAGGTCTAGTTAAGTTTCCCATAGAGTGCAGCTAAGTGTCACTTTACTGTGTAAGATACTTCAATTGCTGGTTTTGTACAAACATAGGGGAATTGGTGTTTGGTATTGTTAGGCAAATATGCCAGTGGGATAACTTGTATGTAACTTGAGCTGTGATACTGGTGAAGGCCAACGCTGTCACTGTTTGTTTATGCCGGATCAAAGTTGCAATCAGTAGACACAATTTTTTATTGCCTTCTATTAGACAGATGTAGACTTTCAGTGTTCTGAGAAAAAAAAATCAACCTGTACTTAACATTAATATAACTTATTGCTGTGTACATTCTTTTAAATAACATGAGTTGCAGTTACCTGGTAAGTATGCATTTTCATTGAAAAGACCTCTGAAAACAATGTGTTACAGTCAACGTGTACAATAACGTATTTTACTCTGAAGGATGAAGACTAAATGAGAAATAATGCTAACATTACTCCATATAAATTTTAATATAAATTAAGTACACTAAGCTCTGAATCGTATGCTTACAGCCTCTTAAAAGAGCATCACGAATTGCACAGATATGCAGAGATATATGGGTAAGATTGTATTTGCTGGTAAATTTGTCAACTTTCATATGCCAGTTAATACATTACAATTGGATATGAGACTGTGTATTAGGAAATGTGTGTCTAATTTATGTGAAGCAAGCTGTAGCTTAACATCCAGAATTCTGTAATCAATAAATCATCCTATATTTTGGTAATGAAAGGCATTTAAATATTTAAGCAAAACGGAGCGCTTCCCTTTTTTGCCTTTTCTGTAGCATAATGTCAGTTTAAAACCAGATTTTTTACTTCTTACCCCTCAAACTAAGTAGTTAACTAATCATAGTTATACCAAAACTGATCATTGCGCTTCAGTAATCTCATTAGGAAAACTTGTGCTGGTGGTGGTACTAACAGACCCAAGCAAGAATACAAGGTCTGTTGCGCTAGGCACTGTATAAGGACAGCAAAACAGTCCTTGTAATTTGACAAGCTTAGTCTAGGCTGTGTTGGCTACTAATGGCTCACCTGGTATTTTTAAAACTCTGAATGGGACTTCCTGAAGACTGTGTTGTGTTTCTGGAACTGGCCATTGGCAAAAAGAAACCCAAAACATCGAGTGCTGGTAACGTGATGGTTCTGTCTTCTATAGCCAACAGCAGTTGCATGAAGTAGCTTGGAGGGGCACAGAATCATAGTTATACCATAGTTATATCCAAAAAACAATCCTGACTTCTCTTTGAAAGAAGAAGGTGAATGGGAGAAGGGTGATGAGAGAACAAACAGCGATGGTAGGGAGGAAGAGGTTTTCCAGCTGCATGACACTCAAGACTTTGGCAGTAGCTTGAAGTCCAGTTACTATATAAAGGCCAAACTCCTCCCCTGATCTCTGTGCAGTCCTTCCATCACCATCCATATGCGCCACAGGGTGGCATGGAGCCTTCATGTTTTGCCACAGACCATAACCTAAGGGAGGAAAATAACGTCTCCACTTGCTCTTTTTGACGCAAGACAAAAAGTGGGAGTTAAGGAAATCTTACTATTCTGTTCTCAAGTGGGGCACTAAGAAGTAAGAATTGCTTAGTGTCTTATAAGCCTGGAGGTAGAAGCTGTAGTAATCTCTATAGTTATCTTGGTGTCCTGTTATTTTAGTTAACAAGGTCCTTTTTATGCTGATTAAATGGACTTTTCTGCTTTTTTAGACACATTGGACATGTTGGTTGGGATCCAAACACAGGTTTTGATGTAAGTAATTTAATAAGTTATTCAAAACACTGAATAATTAAAAACTTTAGAGGCTTTTTAATGTAAGTTGTAAAGATTGGCATTAAATAAATTTAACTGTACATCAAAATAGTTATAAATTGTGATTTTATGATATGATTCAGACATAGAGATGTTGGAGTAGAAGTGGATAGGAGAGATCTGGGATTGAGGGGAAAACATGCAAAACTTAAAGTTTTTGTGCAAGGTACTTACCTCTCCTAAAATAGTCCTTTCTCACTGAAAAGTCAACCCAGAGACATGTTCTTGGCTTTACTGTTCTTTTAACTACATGGTTTGTGGGTTTTTTTCCCCAATACAACTGATATTTTAAAAAATTCTTCTATTTCAAGCTACTTAAAACTAATGTATCTGACTTGCAGGTGAACAACTTAGACCCAGAACTGAAAAACCTGTTTGATCTGTGTGGAATTTCAGAGGCTCAACTAAAAGACAAAGAAACATCAAAGGTCATATATGATTTCATTGAAAAAACAGGAGGAGTGGAAGCTGTTAAAAATGAACTGCGTAGACAAGGTGGGATTCCTTTTATTTCCATGTAAAAATTAGCAGGGTGTTTTTTGCCTTAAGAGTAGAAGCTGTTGATCATGAGCAGTTTTTGATTCTCTTCTCTGGACTTCATGTCACCGCAGTTGCACTGGATTTCATAATGTTTCTGTATACCATACGCTATGTAAAAACGTTCATGCATGACCCATGAGAGTTCCCTAACGAATAAGGATCTTATGTATGTCAGTTAAGTAATTTCCAGTAACACTTAGTCTGACTGTAAAGCTATGCAGTATATTCCATATAGATTTTTCAGACTGTATGTTGCATATTTGTTTTATAATCTCAATCTTATAAATAAATTAAAATCTTAGAAACAATATTGCTGTTGTCAGTTATAGTAGTAGCACATGTCTGACAGGTGTACGTGTGGTGCCCATTTACCCTGGCAGCACTGTGTAATGAACCTTGCAACAGCTAGAGGCCTGCAAATTTTATATTAATATTTAAAAAAGAAGAAAAGCTTTTTTCTAATTTAAAGTAAAAAGTATTAGTTTTGAGCAGGCTTCTGCTGCAAGAAAATTCTCAAATAAGCCATTTCCTGCCTAATCTTTAAATGTGATCTCAGCTGATGCATTATCTAGTGGAACATAGCAAGTCAGTCTGAAAATTACACTGCGAATGTCAAACTTTCAAAAATTTGCCTAGAACACTTCTCAAGAGAAGTAGGATATAAATGCCATTGAAATTATAGCAGTTTGAAACTAGTGAATAAATTGTTTGAGTGACTGAACAGATACAGATTCAGGGTACAATGATTTGTTACATTGTGCTGGTTTTGGCTGGGATAGAGTTAATTTTCTTCATATTCCTTAGGTCCCCCACGGTGGAGCGGTACGTATTTGAGCTGGCATCTAAGTATATGCTTCAAAGTATTCATGCTGCTGTGTGATTTCTTTCCTAGATGAGAAACCTTAGTCCACACCTGGTTGACTGCAATACTAAAAATTATAGTCAAACTTCTTAGTTAAATTGCAAGCAAAATTTCAGTTATGATTTTTTTTTTTCCTCAGTAAGAAATCAGTCAGTTTCTTTATATAATCTTAACTCTGTTTAAATGTTACAGAGTTGTTGATCCCAGACTGCTGACCATAAAATTGAATTGAGAAGACTTGCCTTGGAGTCTTATGACTAGCTTAAAATACTTTAAAGATGCCTATTTTTCTATTACGTATGTGTTAACATCAAGTTACGGCCACTTGCATGTACGCAATTGAAAGAAAAGCTGCCTCGTCTTTAACATGCATGATAATAATCTACCTCTGTGCTTTTTGATAGAGGTAGAGAAAATATTCCAGTATTTCACTGGGTTTTTCCGCAATTATGTTATTTGATGTGTAGGCTTGACTGCTGTTTGAAGTGTTCTTTCTCAACTGAAACACATTTTTCTGTGTTTTATTGCAAGAATTTCTGTGCTTACGTATTCACCCTGCTAGGATGCTGACTAGAGAGTTGCAGACACGTTCTGCTCAGATAGAAGTTACTTTCTTGTTTTTCCTGCCCTTTCCCTAGTTTTGGTACTGTTCGTTGTTTTGTTTTGGTTTTTTTTAGTGACAATACCATCAATAGATTTTAGAATCACAGAATCATAGAATAGTTTGGGTTGGAAGGGACCTGTAAAGGTCATCTAGTCCAACCCCCCTGCCATGGGCAGGGACATCTTCAACTAGATCAGGTTGCTCAGAGCCCCGTGCAGCCTGACCTTGAATGTTTCCAGGGATGGGGCATCCACCACCTCTCTGGGCAACCTGTTCCAGTGCTTCACCACCCTCAGCGTAAAAGATTTCTTCCTTATATCTAGTCTAAATCTACCCCCCTTTAGTTTAAAACCATTCCCCCTTGTCCTGTTGCAACAGGCCCTGCTAAAAAGTTTGCCGCCATCTTACATATCTTTTTTCTTAATAGCCATGTTCAGATTAATGTGCGTTTATAAAAATCTAAATTATTTTCTTGCTTTGCTTGTACCATCTGTTTGGGGGGGGGAAGGAGAGAGGATGAGGTAACAGTGCTCCCTCCTTGTTCCTCCTTCCTCATTTCACTCCAGCTGAGTGTAGATAAGCCTTATAAAAACTCCTGAACTCTATTTCCACAGATTGGATGTGGCATATCTCTCTATTTTCCTCACAGGAAAACTTAAACCTGGTGTTCAAAATCTACAGACGCTACAGACTCTGGAGCATGACCATGTTACATATCTTTTCAGTAATACAGAAAAACTGTCTGTAGTGCTTGCTGAGTAAGTTATATTTGAAAATACTGGCCTCCAATGGCCGAAAAGGAAACTATGGTCATGTCAGCCAAAAAGTGGTGGGATTTTTTTTTATTTTTTTTTTTTTAAAACCAAGATTGTTGGCAGTATGTCTCTTGCAAAATATATGACGTTTGAGAGGAGATACTCCCCATGTTGTTCTTTTGAAGGGATGGAAAAGAACAGAGCAGTTTGTGGAACTTAAGAACATAACATGTAACATTAGGAGGAGTATGTTTCTCTAAGATGGGCAAGGAAGGAGGCACTGAGGCGCTAGTGTCTCCTGCTTCCTCAAAATCCCTTTTTTAGGGATGTCCCCTCTGTATTCCAGTGCAGACAGCCTACTTTCTCAGCATGTAACAGGAAGGAGATAATAGAAGATGTAAAGAAGTATCTTCTTGAGTGTAATACCTTTTTCGTTATCAAAGCATATGAAATCAAATGTGAGTTTTCTTAGTTGTATGACAGCACCTGGATTGTTATGTAGTTACTTGCAATAACCACACAACCTAAAGTACCATAAGCCATTAGATGCTTAATGGAAGAGGAAATGAAACGGTGCTATTTCAAATGCCATTAGCAGAGCACATATATTTCAAGGCCACTTCATACAGAAATGATCCTGTGCGTTGAGGTAGCCTTGAAGTTGTTTCCTTTCTACGGTCCCTTCCATAAAGACATTGTTGGAACTAATTTTCAGTAAAAGGTACTAAGAGTCCCCCAGAGTTTATGCTGCATCGTAATGCATTAGTAGTTTTTTGTTACTAGAAGATGATGCTTCAAAAAATATTTGCCTCTGTAATTCCCTGATAAAATAATGGATAGATTATAAAGTGGAAATTTTCTATTTCACTTTAAGTGTATTTTCTAAAACTTCTTTCTCTTGCCTTCTGTCCTAGCTCAACAAAATTTTAGAGGATTTTTCTGAAATTTTTCTGCATTTTGTTATGAGAAATTGAAACACTAACTTAAGATACACTTGGATTATGAAGAAAATTACTACCATAGGACCAAACCAAAATTAATGACCAAGCTTGTTTTGTGACTTTAATTAGTCTTTTTATGTATTGCACTTGCTTCCTGCGGTGTTGATTGTTCTACAGAATACATGACAGACATAGGGGCTATATTCAGCTTATCTTATATTCAGCTATATTCAACTTAATCCAGCATTGGTAAAATTTACACAGGCACAGAGATCCTTGCAAAAGGCAAGGCAAAGCCTTTTTAATTTTTCTGCTAGTCTAAAAGACTTATGGTTATTGAGTAGCATGTAATTGTGAATTGTTTTGTTTCATTTCAGCTCCACCTCCACCACCACCGTGCAGAGGAGGACCTCCTCCACCTCCGCCACCACCTCCCCATAGCTCAGGCCCCCCTCCCCCCCCTGCTAGGGGCCGAGGGGCACCACCTCCACCTCCTTCAAGAGCTCCCACAGCAGCACCTCCACCCCCACCTCCATCTAGACCTGGTGCCACAGTGCCCCCACCTCCTCCAAACAGGATGTATCCTCCACCACCACCAGTGCATTCATCATCTGCACCATCCGGCCCTCCTCCACCACCACCACCACCAGCAAGTGGGTCATCTGTTCCTCCACCACCTCCTCCTCCTCCACCCCCTCCTGGTCCTCCTCCGCCACCAGGCCTTCCTTCAGAGGTTGATCACCAGCTTCCAGTTCCTGCAGGAAACAAAGCAGCACTCTTGGATCAAATCAGAGAAGGAGCTCAGTTAAAGAAAGTAGAACAGAACAGTCGACCAGTGTCCTGCTCAGGAAGAGATGCACTGTTAGACCAGATACGACAGGGTATACAGCTGAAATCCGTGAGTAAAAGCTGTTTCTCATCTGTGTTCCCTTGGGACTTGCAAATGGCTGCAGTATTGCAGCGTGAACAGTAACTTGTGGCTCTGTTTCAGGCTGGATCATAACTTTTAGAGTTTTTGAAGTAATGCTTTAAATGGCAGTACTGAGAAAATGCTTAGAACGTATATTTGCTATAGATGAGTATTGGTGCATGAAATTATCCTTGTTTCAAATTCATTTCTCACTTTTCAGTAAAGCTTTAAGCATAAGTCCTACAATGATGATACCACAATGTCGTGGCTGTAAAGAACTTTTGCAAGAACTATGAAAGATTGCTGGTCTACTGAATACTTCACTAAAATCATCTAAACAACTGCAGGGGATGAGTTCAGCAGTGACGATAGTGAAAGGCAAACACTAGATTTTTCTTACTAATTTTTTTCCCCATCTTAAAATGGACCTGTGCTCTGCAAGCGTTGAGGCTTGTAAGAAGGTGGCTGCCTGTGTCTGGAAAAGTGCCGCCTGTGGGGGATGCCTCTGCTGTTCCTGCTGCAGCAGCTCAGGCTATTACTATTTCTTCTTGATGTCACTGACTATCTTCAAAATTATTTTGCCCGTAGGTACTTTTTTTCTTTGTTTTTGCCACTCCTCTGCACTTGAGGCTTCTGATGTAAAAAGTGTGAGGGCATGTTAATGTTTATTTGCCATTACAGGTATGCAGTTTCAAAGTCTATTACTTTCAGAAGGGATTCTCAACCCAAAGCAGACCTGGTTAACAAATCCAAAAAAGAAAAAATATTTTGTGGTATATACCCAGGATAAAATAAATAATGTTTATGCAGCCATACAAGTCATGCCTGTACAACCATATTAAGAAGCTTTCCTTTAGCTGAGCACTCACTTCATGACAGTCAGAGCTGAAATATTTAATCTTGAGTACGGACTAACTACAGTTGTGTTACATGGCAAAAGAGAAAAAGTTGACTTTTTTATAAATAAAAACTTAGCTTGAGCTAAAGACACAAACTGCAGTTTCACTCTTCCTTCTGGCTGAAATAAACTCGTTAATCTTATAAGGAAGTTTGTCTCAAAATAAACAAGTTCTGTTTTGCTAATTGCATCTTTCTAATGTATCCTTTTTTCCAAGGTATCTGATGGTCAGGAGAATGCACCACCTACACCTGCACCCACCTCAGGAATTGTGGGTGCATTAATGGAAGTTATGCAGAAAAGGAGCAAAGCCATTCATTCTTCAGGTGAGTCTGGAATTTTTCTGACCTCACGGTGTCAGGTTTTCAAGAGTTAACACTTCTATGCAACATAAAACATTGTTGGAAAAAAGCATGGATTTCGGCATGTAGTCCAATACAGAATGCTCTAGGCAGACCCCTAGTGATGGGTTGAATGGTTACGTCGTGCTACTTTGAATTACTGGTGTATAGTAGTTTGCAGTAATACTGAATTAAAAATTACTAATCAAGGTTAATATCCTTATAAAGATTTTTTTTTTTTTTACACACAACTGACTTATTCTTATCCACTAGATGTCTGATGAAATAAGTTGTCAAAATATTTTGGAGGGAAGGTTTTTAATGCTTTCTGTTTCTAGAAGCAAAAGCTTCATGCTCTTAAAACTGTGGCTTCCAGTGTGCTTTGGATGCCACCTGCTGGATAATACTCAGATAACTAGTGTTACTTGACTAGTCACATACTAGTGCTGGATCAACTTTTCACACTTCAGTGCTTGGAAAAAAATAAGGCTGCAAGAGGATTTGCATTTCTCAAATACCAGCCTGTAATAAATGCAGTTCAGTAGCTGCAGTGCAGCTGTTTGGTTACGTCTCTTCTGTTTAGGCTTTGATACACTTTTCTTCCAGAGCTTGCCTTGATACCAAAACTGCACTTGCAGTCTGCAGACCGTTTGACTAAGTGCAATATAGTTTGTTGATTTGCTGCCCTATGTAGCAATCTCCAATTTCAGTACTTTACATAAATTAAGTACCAGAAGGGTGCTAAATAAAGGATTTTCCTAGGGTAGGAAATGCTCTTGCCTAACAAATAAGTAGTTCAATTTTAACAGGCTACAACTTTTAAATTGTGATACATATAAAAATAGTGGAAGGCTGAATAAAGTTAACAACAAACATTGATGTTGAAGTTGATGTGCATTACACAGCTTAGAATATTCCAGTAACCGCAACAGACTTGGCTCACAAAATTTTTTTATCTGCTTGTATGGTAAACAGAAATCCTGTTATGTAGTAAACCTGGGGAAGCAGTTCTTACGTTTCAGAAATTAATCTGTCCTTGAAATTTAAAATCCAGTCTGGAACAAGCTGGCCACTCTCACATTCTCTAAGAAAGATTAATAAGTAGTAAGTGTTAAATGAGAACTTCTGATTCTTTTTCTCATAGCAGAAAACGAGATACATTTTTCCTACCTTGGGAAAGGCGTGAGAAGGGAAACAAATTAGATTTAACTTTCAGCCAGTATCTATCTAAACTGAATGTCATGTCTAGAAATCTTAAAATAGAGTATTGCCACATGTATTGTCGTGACCTCCTTAAACTGATTGTTCTGTTTTCAGAAAGTTGTGGGAGAAATCAGTAACACTTCTTGTCATGTTAATTTGGTGCATGCAAGTGACTTGCTTTTTTTGTCTTACAGATGAAGATGAGGATGAAGATGATGAAGAAGACTTTGAGGATGATGATGAATGGGATGATTGATCATATATTATTATATATATATTTTTTAAGGTGAATGATATACTAAACACTACTTTCTGTCTATGGATTCTGTAAAATTATCATGTAAATGTTCTACCAATTTGCTGTATATTTTTGTTGCCTTTTGCTTTTTTATTAATCTGTGCAATACCTCATTTAATCTGTAAAGGTTTGTCATAATCCTCTACAAAGCTACTCCCTGTTAATGTGTGCAAGTTTACACCTGGATGATCATGTACATGTGAATACTTTCCATTCCATCAATAAGGGAGTTTAAATGTAATATGTGAGACTGACAAAAACCTTAATGTAATTTAGTTATAATGCAAGAAGGAAAACACTATTTTCATACCCTACTTTTTCTGTATCTAAATTTTCTTATTAAAACCTAGTATAGCACTATGTTCTTTAAGTGATGCAGCTCTTAGTTTATTTAGCCCCTTCATTTCAAATGCAATGCTACGTGAATGTTGAGGCTGGTTTATACTATTGCATGGTTTCAAATACATCACAACATTGCAGTTCAAATTTTAGCAGTATGCTTTACATAAAACAAAATCACGACAGAAATGCACAGCTAGTTGTGAAGATTACCTTGCCCTAACTGTAGCAATACTGACTGCTATTGAGCAGCAGTAGTAATTAAATCCTTCAACTAGGGAACTCTCTATCTGAAGTTAAACAGGGTGGCTTTACATTGTAATAGTGGTAAAAGCATCCTTGATGCAGACAAGTTCGTTCTTTTTTTTTTTATTTTATTTTTTTTTCCCTTCCCAGCTCTTACTTTAAGAATGAAGAAGTGTAAATTACTGGGGGCTATACTGGAGGCTGGCAATCGCTACAGTTTGATTTATTTTTAAAATCAATTTTATGTGGTTTTCAGGCTGAAGGGCTGCGTTTAATGCTTGCTTCAATAATGTTTAATTACTTTTTAAAATTTGTAGGACATTGGTGTACTAATAAAGTAAACATAAGTGGTATTACTTTGCAGTCTTTGCGTTATGGTACACAACAAATTCCGAAACACCAATCCTACATCCATAAAGTTGGAAAGCCATTAACTCAATATACACTTTGAATAAGTACTGAACTTTATGGAAATATTCTGTCTTCATATGTTGGCTTTAAGACCAAGGGTTGTGATGAAGATCAAGAACCCAATTCACAAGAATAGTATTTGAATAAGTGGATGGAAAATAGGATTCTCATTTCACAGCTTGCACATTTATATAAGTTGTACTTCGTAGTGCAGTAAACATTGGCATATCTGCCTATTACAAAATACTAATCTATGCTATGTGGGTATTTAATATCTGCAGCATTAATTACTGTACTTACTGTAACTTTCAGGTAGAAAATCTTTTTTAAAACCACATTATCTGGCACGGACTGTTTAGTTAAGTCAGTCATATTTGGAGCGTAGTTAATGCATAGTGTCCTGGGTCTTTGACTGTAGTCAAGCTATCAGACTAAATTTAAGTTATCGGAATTGTATTGACTGAAACCCAGTGATGAACCTGATCTTGACAGGCTGGACCTGCATGATACGGCTTGGATTTCTAACCCAGTTATAACCTAGTCTTTAGCGAATTAATTTAGTCATTCATATGAGAAGAAAGGAAAGTTGCTGAAAAGTAGTGGGCGAGGTAAGGTTGTAGTTAAATTATTCAGAGGATGCTAACTTCCTTCCAAGAGTAATTTAAGCACATAACTTGAGGAAGAAAATTTCCAAGTGGTCTCACTTTGTTGCGGTAACTTTCGCATTGCCCTCTGCTGCTAGAAACACTTCCTACTAGCTTTGCTGCTGTAATGGCTTGAGCATTGGATCAAGTGCAAGTGCAGCCTGGGGTAGCTAATGGCAGTGGAGTTAAGAACTTGTGTATAAGGAAAATATTTGTATGGCTTTCATATAACTTCTGGCACTGCTCCCTTATTTTTTATTGCATATAGGGCATTTTAAAATTAAGCAGATGAGGCCTAGAGGTTTTCCTGACATGCTACTTGTTAGATATGTTTAGCTGTTATGTTCCCAGAATTGGAATTTCTGTAATATAGTTAATAATTAAGCATCACAGTTCATTAATCAAACTTCTATTCCAGGTTTTGGGAGCTCTGGAGTTACCTTACTGAATAAAAGTTTGATTTGTAGATACTGGCCAAAGACAGCTTTTGGTTTTTCTATTTCTTTTTCTTCATACAAAAAGTACACTCACATTCTGTGGTGTCCAGGTTACTATTTACTTTAAAGTAGTGTTTGTACATGATAAATTTCGGGCATAAAGACTGCAATGGCAGTTAAGGTAGTCATAACCGCATGCTTCAGCACTCCGCCACTTGCACTATGAGCAGAAGATAGCATTTCATGATACTGGTGCATTGTTGCTAAACATTGTAATGAAGGCCTCTCTTATATATTCTGGTTAAATGACTGTCCAGATAGCCTTAGCAATTAACGAACTAGCATGAGGCTTTTGTATCTCAACACTCTATGTGCATAGACAATATCAGCTAGCCACTTGTACGTATGAAATCCGTAAGAACTTCTCAATCATTCAGTTTTCCATTTATCGAACTGAAATTTTTAGTATGTGAATTTTTGAAATGTACAGTGAATAGGATGTTGCACTGGTGGCAATTCATCATGGAGCATAATAAAATTAATTTGACCCAACTAGCGTAAAACTGTGTGGTTTGTAAGTGTTAATTGTGGCACAGCTTTTAAAATAGATCTGCATATTGATTGCACGCTTTAAAAGTAACTTTGGTCACCTAGCCAAGTTCACAAAGCAGTAAATAGCCGCTGTCAAATCGCAGTCGTTTTCATGTCTGTGGAGAGTTGGGTTGTGCTAGCGAATAAACACAATGAGTAAGAATGTGACACCCTGTCCTCCTGGCAGATCTCACAGCTGCTCAGCAGCTTCTCTGGAAACAGCTACTGCTGCAGGCAAGTGCAGTAATCCAGCAACAGTTCAAGGTCAAACAAACATGGCTTCGCTAATAAACAGTCTAGAAGGAGTACTAAACAGTTAACTTGTCCATGAATGCTCTAACTTAGGAGGTTTTTACAGATGTAAATCTGTCTTGCGTGTTGTCATGTTTGAGCTCTGGACACTTCAGACGTTTGCTTTCTTCCTCTAAAGCTGAAGAGCTGAAGAGTCCAGCATTTCAAATTTTTATCTGGTGTACACTTTCTTTTGAAGTTTAGTACTTCTGTGGTTTTCAGGCCTCAAGTGCAAGGCAAAGTTGGAATTGTTACAGGGTGTGCTGAAGTATATCATTATTTCCTCTCCACTTAGTAAACAGAAGCTTAAAGCATACTTTTGAAAGGAGACTTTTCCTTTCAATTTTTTTATTTGACAATGGTTACTTTCCCAAGTAAGACATATGTAAAGAGGAAAAAGGAGGAGAGATCCTTTTGTTTTTGTTTAAGACTGTAACCAATCTGCTGCAACAGCCTTTATCTAATCATTAGAGGAATTCCTGGTCTAATTAAAGTTCCTGAAGCTTAAGTACAGTGATAAGCAGCTTTATTTATAGAAAAGTGAAAATGGTTTAGGGAAGCTTAGAAGATACTTAAACCTCTGTCTCTCAAAGGACCAGCGTAACCCTCTAGCGCTGCAGTAAGGACTCCTGTTGCTATGTACTTGTTTACTGCCTGCAGTTTTCTTGTGAGTGAGAAGAAGGAAAGGGTAGGGTAGTACGAACTAGAACGTGAGCTGTGGAGGTTTAATGTCCATGTTTAAGCCTGACACTTCTCTCTAAGGTAGCGTTCGAAAGTTTGAGGATGTTTATACAGTTATGGAAGAGACTTTTTTCTTTTTAATCACCAAACTGCAATGGCATGTCTGCTGTTTTGTGCTTGAAAAAATAAACCATTAGTTGTTTGAAATCACAGATTTGAAATTAATGCCAGGTACATGTTGAGAAGTAGAATTACTGCATCAATAAATATAAGTTGTTTTCTGACAAATTTTATTTCACGCTGAATTTTACAGTATTTGTGGAGTAACCTGCTAAAATGAGCTAGAATAGTAATTTATCAGGTATTCAAATTTTTCTCTAATGTAGTTTTGGGTAATACCTGCAGGACTTACCCATCTATAAGCAGCCTAATACACACCTGAAATTGTGAAGCTTGATCTTTTACATTTATTGTGGGTTTTATCTATTAGTACTGACAAACATACTTAAAGGCCTTTTTGCTAGTGCTCTAAAGAGTTTTTGGAGTCTTTTTGGAGTTAAATTCTTGAGCCATTACTTCATGTGTGTGGTTTTTTTCCCTCCCTGAAGCTTAATCATCTTTTCTGAGTTTTGCTACTTGAGCAGTACGAATTTTAAACTTGTTACTAGAGGATCAGATGAGGGGGTGTAAGGTTTTCTGAGGAAAAAACTTCAGAGAAGTTTTAAAAACCAGCACAAGTTCAAAAACAGCCATAAACCCGCACTGTATTTTTGTATGTGCCAGCTGGGGGACACAATACAATCCAGAGTTTAAAGCTTAAGAAATATGATAATGCTTGTATCGTATATCAGATACAAAGTGTTCGCTTAAATGATGTCGGCAGGCACGCAAAATCAGGAATTGGCTCTTCTGGATGTTGATGCCAAAAAAACAGGCAACTACCGGAGCAGTTGAGCTGGATTTGGAGCCCTTTGTTGGTAGATGGAGCTTTCCCAGATGCTCGGGATACAAGGTACGCAGACTGACAGACTGTTGAGAAACCTGCATCCTTTTTTCTTTTCTTTTTTCTTTTTTTTTTTTTTTTTTTTAAACTAGATGCTACTGTAGAATTTTTCTGGTTAGAATAGTCTTTTGGACTGTTTCGTCATCAAGGGAAGAAATGATCTTCAGCATATAGTTCTTTGTCGGGGTTATGCCTGTTCAACTGTCAGCAGAGAATCTGTCTTTATTTTGAAATTCAAAAAGAAACGGAAGAAGCGGTCTAGACGCAGTTAACATAAAACATGTTTTCTGTGGTTAGTTTCCTGAGGGTAATGTAAGTGTGAAAGGCAAGTGGCTAAAGCAGAAATCTGCTAGGTAGTAACACTCTCTTTCAAGGTCCTACATCACGAATTAAGTTTTCACCAGTAGTAGCTTTAGTATCTAATCCTTAGAGAATATATTACTAAAACTCACCTGCTGTCCCCAAGACAGGTAAGAGGAAGATTAGTTCTGGAGGGCAAGCGAGCCCCTCTGCTGTCAGTTGTGTTAGTGCTCAGGCCTGCGTTTTGTATTTTTGACCACGCTAATGGTGGGTTATCTGGTACAAAAAAAACCAGCAAGCTCTTTGTATCAAAGTTGGTGCCAAGAGCGCGTGACAGGGAAGACGCAGACCATGATACTGCTGTTGGGTTTGTTTTTGAAACGGGGATGCTATTGATTAGTTCTCAGCATCCCACCCGGCTCCTATCTAGGTTCTGTGCTGCCTTTTTCATATGTGAGTCGATACGCTTCCTGGATGAAAAGCGTAGCGGGATGGTATCTGGGCCTTTTAGTTTCTTCACCATGTCCACAATTTGCCAAGCAGAAATAATACATCTTTAGAAGTATTTCTAGATGACTTTTCCAAAACTTCCGTCTGAATGGCATACTGTGGTTTGGAGAGGGAAATGCCGATTTTCTTGGCAGGAGGTCTCCCCGCAGACTCTGTGTTCTTAGAAAAGTATTTGAATGTGGCACATTACATTGCCTGGCTCAGGAGCAGATCAGCAACCCATCACATGTGGGTTACTCCTTATGGAGAAAATCGTACTTAAAAACCTCATGTATATTCCTTATGAATTACCCTATGCAATGCAAGCTATCAGATAAAACAGAATTCTTCTCAGACTAGGAAAAAAAGGAAAGCTACCAACAAAATTTAAGACCTCAGCCAGCAAGATGCCTGGGAAGAAGGCACAGCCCTACTAGGGTTTTTTAGTGGCCAAAATGGAGATAAATACATACCAAGAGTGTTCAGAGACCTTGGGGGGAAAAAAATAAAAATACCTGATTACAAGTCTGCAGAAGGACCAACAGAGTCCAGTAAAGCAAGATGAAGAAAAGAAAAACTGTATGAAATCATTCTGTAATGTTTAAAGGATCCCTTTTGTGCTAGAACATCCTCCACGCTGGCCTTACAGGAGCTGGGATGCTCTTCTGACTCCTGATAAACTAATGTCCTACCCAGATAACTGAAGTGTCTCTTTCTCGCAGATATATTATCGCATCTCGGCCCTTACTACTCTCGGCCATTCTGGTCTTCACTACCAATGTCTTACTCCTGGACAGCTCTCCAAACCTCATCATAAAAATAGAGTTAGCACAATTGCCTAACAAATACCTTCAGCAGCCTACAGCATGCAGCTGTTGTGTAACGCGTGAGCCATTTCAAAGTGAACGGAAGTTGTCCTGAAAATGGGGAAAAAATGGTCTTATCTACATACTTAGCTGAAGAATAGTGGGAGATATTAAGTGACGAATAGAGAAAGCTTTGCACTGATTGCTCTAACGAGCAACGTGAGAGATGGGTGGCTGGTCAAAGGATAGCTGTAATCCAAGATGCATTCTTCATCAGGAGTCAACCCAACATAGATCACTGCTGGCATAGAAAACAAAAAAATACTGGAATCGTTCTCTGCTGCTGGGCACATTGCCTGGTTCATTGTGTGTGCTGACTTTTTAGGCTACGGACCTCAGGAAATCATGTGGGCCTTGGGCAGCGACCGGTCAGGATGAACATCGTGGTTCCACTATTTTATGTGAGGAATCTGCCTCCTCAGTCAAGCTGCCCATCCAGTCTAGAGATGATATCTGGATTTGGAATGAGTTTAGAGCAGCATTCCTTGTACCTTGCATTGTGGATGCCAGCTGACTAACCGAATTACCTTCAGCTACACTGCAGTGCAGAGGATTTAGTGAGACTGTGTATTCTGCCAAGTAGAAATGAATTGTCACACTGTTACCTGCAGACATAACATATCTATAGAATCATTGAGGTTGGAAAAGACCTCTAAGATCATCGAGTCCAACCGTCGACCCAACACCACCATGCCCACTAAACCATGTCCCTAAGCGCCTCATCTACTCATCTTTTAAATACCTCCAGGGTTGGGGACTCCACCACTTCCCTGGGCAGCCTGTGCCAATGTTTCACCACTCTTTCAGTAAAGCAGTTTTTCCTCACGTCCAATCTAAACCTCCCCTGGTGCAACTTGAGGCCATTTCCTCTCGTCCTATCACTAGTTACTTGGGCAAAGAGACCGACACCCACCTCGCTACAACCTCCTGTCAGGTAGTTGTAGAGAGCGATGAGGTCTCCCCTCAGCCTCCTTTTCTCCAGGCTATGTTTCCTGAAAGGCTGTAGCTGCAACCCCCTGATTGAAATAAAATGCTGCGGTAGCTGAAGTTGTTGGTTGTGTTCCTTGTGTTTTCACTGTCAGAACAGCCTTTCTGTTGGTCCTGAAATCCTCCAGAAGTGTGATACAATATGAGATCATTACAGATCTTCGTGGTTCCTAACCTTCCAATAAAACTAGATTATATACTTCCTTATGTCCTTCCCCAAGCCATTTTCAGCACTATGCCTCTTACCTTTGGCCCATTCTTCAGATGTTCCCTCTGCATAGATAGAACTAGTGCCTTCTGGAAGACAGTAAAAAGACAAACTATCTGAAGATTTGCCATCTTGTCCATTCTTTGCCATAAAACTCATTCAGGTTGTTAGCAGGAGGACAGTGCCGTGGATGAAGCTGCTGCTGTGTGTGGCAGAAGCATCTTGTCTAACCTCAAGCAGATTATCTCTTGGTGCTCTTTTGGAGGTGACTCCAAAGAGTGGTGGCCACCAGGGAGGACTGTCTACATGGGGTAGCTCAGCAGTGCGTACAGAAACCTAAAGTGAACATCATGGGGGTCATGTCCCCACTTAACAGGCCCCATGGCTCAGCGTTCAAGAGATTTAGCTGTATTCTCTCTCAGAAATAGATGATGTGTTACTGAGAAATCAGGGTGGGATGCATCCCAAAGTAGGCTCCTACATTAGTCCAACTCAGTCACTCTTCAGACTTTGTTTATCTCCATTGGCTGTAATGAGAGTGTAGACATCCATTGAGCAGGTAGGCATCCGTACTTCAGACACAGACGTAGGTGTCTTATCTGAAACCAGATCTCATCCCAGCTTGCCCTGTGCCTCAGTTGCCCATCTGTGTAATGGTGGTAACAGCATATCAAAAGTAATGCATATAAATACATACAGACTGTGGTACAGCAGTCCAGACATGACACTTAAAATATTTTTAAATGCCATTTTACTTGTTAAAATTTAGTTATCTCAATTCTCAGAACAAAAACATTAGGTAAGACTTCTTTATTTCTATTAGGCCTGGTTTTCAGAATCAGCAGCCATTTTTAAGCTCTCAAAAAGAAAAACAAAACCCACCTGAATCGTGTCTGTAAACCAGAGTTAATCTGAGCAGGTCGATTATCTCTGTGTGCAAATATTGAGTCATACTCCAGTGTTGCCTTAAACTGTGCTTTTGAATTAGTGTCTCCTATGTGATCAGAACACTGGAAACCCAGCCACAGCATGCGGTTCCCCTCTGATTTAGTTTTAATAAACTAAAAAAGTTTTAATAAACTATGTGAAAAACCATGAGTTTTGGGACTTAAGGTTATAGAGCAGTTGCTAATCCCATGGTTTACAAGTGAAATGTGCTCAGCAGGTTTGCAGCACACCCTCTCACAGCAGCTCCCATCAGGAGCGCTGCACTGTGATTGACGGTGTCAGAAGCTTAACTGATCCCGAACAGGGAGTCCTCGCCAGGGCGAGCCACCCGAGCCCGAGAGCGTGATTATTGCAGGCAGCGTTTGTACGAGCGGCAGCAGCTATGTATGGCCCTATCGTATGGCCACTCAGCTCTGCCTATTTCATCTATCAGACTTCCTTGCTGATTGGCTATGAACAGTCACACATTTCGCCCTAAAGATGTAAAGAACATTAGTTTCATGGGTGTAACTCATTATAAAATCGCAGGAATTGGTGCCTCTTCTGAATCCCTGCAGGTTTGCAAGACCTAAGGGTGCAGCAGTGCTGCTGCCATGTTTTCAGAAAGCTCAGGGGCCTCGGAAGGTTTAGGTACAGGAGGCATTCTGTTTATAGTTTGAATTTACTGCAGCTCTGAGTGTGCTGGCTTCTGCTGGTTTTGTTTTACTGCCTCATCTGTCTCTATCATCTCGGTTTGAAAGGGGCCATCCTGTTTTCATCAGGGTGCATGTTAAAGCTCTGACTTTATTTGAGGAAAGGCAGCCAATAGCTCTGAAGTGTGTGATAATATTTTTGCTGCGGGATGATAGTCACACTCTATATCCCCCAGCCTCTCGGATCATCATGGGACATTAGGAGACATTGTGACTGGACGCAGTTGAAATCAGATTGATTTACCTTCCTCTATTAAATTTCTTTTTTACTATTTGCACTTGATAAATACTACAGCCATAGGGTAAAAATGTGTCAGCTGTTTCAGCTGAACAATGTGATCCACGCTTACTTAAAACTGTCGGACTTGTCGTATATTTGAAGATCCCAACTAAGATTTTATTAATCTTTCTGCATAATTTTCAGTGAACAGCTGCACTGTCAACTTAGAGACAGAGAGGTCTTCCAAGAAACACAAGGGCAAATGTAGCTCTTTAAATCTGACCTACTGTTTTATTACTATGAAGACAGTTGGGTTCTAATTTAGCAGCATCTGTTTTGCAGCATTAAAGAAGGAAAGAAGAAACAAAAACTTGATCTTTTGTGTTGCTAATTTGCCTGAAACTGGCAAAATGTTTTTGCCCAACACAACTTCTTAAGGTCTTGCTAAACAGAAGCTCATAGACATACTAATCCCAAAGTTTTTAATTCAGTTTATTGGTTATTCTCTGCACGCATGTGCCAGCATTTTGTTCAGGACCTCTAAGCATTTTCCTAACACTAACCAGATTGGACTGCAAGAGGTTCTGTAAAGGGTTCAGGCAATAAAATGTTACTGCTCCAGTTGTAAATGGGAAAGGCTCATTTCACCAAGGCTTTTGCAGAATTTTGTGATAAAGGTATGCGCTCTACCCATTGCTCCTTATTTCCAGCAGCATTACATTTTATCCAGTCATGAAATCTTTCCGCCAAGCTGTATTTAGAACTACTAAACTGGAGTGAAGTCATGGTATGGACTCAATCAGTCAAACTGTTGGGATGTTCTGGAAATAGACGGGATGGGAGCTCTGCAACAGCAAATGCAGTGGTATGGCAGTACTTAACTAGCAATAGTCTCAGTCTCAGAGAGGCATATGTGTTTAATTGGTGTGATACTTCAACCACAGGTTTGGTAAGGAATAGAGCTATTAGTTTGTAGAGGGTGAGTCCCTATAGGATTAGTTTTTATAATGTTCGTTGAGCAGCTCTCATGTACCATAGCTACCTGCTGGGGACATATGGTATGGGGTTGTCTCTGCATTTCATCACTGTTTCCTCTTAAATGTATGCTATCTCAGAGAAGAACATAGCTGTTGAGCAAAATGTAAGGTTACATTGGAGATGGGAGCATCTGAAGCAATCTGCACAGTATGTACGATCAAAGCCCCCAGACTTCTCTCTCTGGCGCACATGAGCGTTTGGCAGAACTCAGAGCAGAAACAAAGACTGGAATTACAGGCTTGAGAAGGGATTTGTTAGGCTATCTGAGGCAGCGCCAGTTACACAGAAAGACATCAGTCTGTACGGGAATATATCAAGAGATCCACAAGTTCATATTACAGTTTTGGCAATTCTTGCAAGCTGGCAAAGCATTTGGCCTTTGTAACGGGGGTAATTGTTTGGCTGTCCGGAGGCTGGATCTGCATAAAGGAAATACCCCTATGGTACTGGAGAAGGCATTTAAAATAAAAATCAGGCTGATTCTGCATGCTGCATTATATCTATCAAATTCTTCTGGTAGAGAATTTTTAATACCAGAACAAACTTACTTTCTCCTCTGAGTTGCAATTACATATTTTATATGTGGTGCAGGTGATTATGTAGCTGCTTTCCAATAAAATCTGTAAAAGAGATTTTTAGAATACAGAAAAGCAGCAAATCTATATTAAAAATGCTTTGTGGATTTTTTGCTTTAGAGAAATTAATGCTGAAGAACATTTATTTAGATTCATAGTGGAAGTTTTATCTTTCTTTATCCACCAGATAAACCTCTCATTTATGTTTATCACATTTCCAACCACCAGGACAGGACCCTCTACCTGAAACACATCCAGGGATTTAAAAGCCTGTGTGGCGTCTGCTAGGAAGTACATTCTTCATCAGTAGTGAGACATAAGATGAAAAGATGTCTTGTTCTTTGTTCTGGTTCAGAGCCAGTGGGAAGGAAAAGCAGCTTGATGGAGCTTTGATTCAGGCTGTCTTCATGGTTTAGGCTCGGCTTTTCCTTACCTCTTGTACTTACATCTCCCAAGACCCGAGCAATGCCAGATGAGGATCAAAGGGGAAAGATTTTGACATAACAATGTGGAGCTCAGCACAGAGACATGTGAGGGAAGGATTGACATTGATGAGAGCACCCTGAGCCCAAGCTGATAACACTTGGATCACACCGAGTATGTCTCTGAAAGAGTTATTAAACAGACAAATGTCCCAAAGCAAACGCAGGAAAAAGCAAGCCTCTTCTGTGCAAAACACTGAAATGAAGAGAAGGGGCAGCAGGAGAAAATAGATGTGTTGGGACATGCTTCCTCCATCATTTTGAAAGTGGTAATTGGAGGAATGGGAAGAGACATGGAAAGAAAAAAGGAAAACTGACCATAGTTAAACCTTTCTTGGTGCCGTGCAGCGTGGAGGCCAAGCTGGTGAGAAAGCCCTTCAAGTGAAAAGTCTGATCACTGGCAGCATGGTGCCCACCTCCGTCTCACAGCAAGGTGATCCCTTACATACCACTGGTGGAACAGCAAATAAAGGGGTATAGCATCCTTAGTTCCTCATATATATTTTTATACAGCCTTCCGCCCTGTACTGCAGTGGGAGTCCTGCTCACAAGCAGCCATGTAGATAGCGTGCACGAAATTCTGCCACTGGTTAGCTCAGTGTTTGCATTTTGAAGCGTTATAGAATATCTGGTGTAAGAGGCAGGAGATCAGAGTAGAGCTGCAGCTTCAACAGCGTTTCCAGACTAAATCCTTGATTTCACTTAAAAGCTGACTGTAATAAATTATGCAACTCCTGATCAGCCTCCAGATCATTCCAAGACAGTTTCAACTAAATCAGATGTGCTGCTTTTAAAGTATGATGTTCTGTGTCAGAAAGAACGTACTCAAGTCCATTGCTTGCTTTTAAATGCCAGCAATGACCCTGGAGACCTCCCGTGACCTCAGGGCAGCAGGCAGCATCTCTTGCTGGCAGAAAGACTGGAATGAGGTAGACACATTTGAATCTTCTTTCTCCTTTGCACAGAGATCATTGCAGCTCTCCCAGCCCCCGCGAGAGGACTGAATGGCCCTGCAGAGGTTTTCCATCCCATGGCTTGTTGAAGAACTGAACGGTTTCACCATTTGCTCCAGGAAGAAATGAACCCTCCAGATTTCTTCGTGAAAAGCAAACGAGAGAGAGAGACACGCTGAATCTGCCCAAGAGATGCATTAGCCTTGAATTTCAAACAAGGAAATGTCCTACAAACAAAGCTACAGTCAAACTGTAAATTCTCTTGAGACCACCACTCCATTTCGAGAGGGGAGTAAGTATTTATCAGCTTGGAAAGAGGCTAACTTGGAAAGCAGGTGTTTAAACATTCATTGAAATATGACAGAGTGAAGTTCAGGTCTTCGTTTTGAGTGGTCTCGGGCATGTGAGTCCCACCACAACAGCAGCACTTGAGACCCAGAGGCTCAGGCTGGTTCTCACTCTGATCAGAAATTCCGCCCTGGAAGTGATGAATTGGCCCATCCCTGAGGAAAGAACCGCCTCTGCACCTATCACCTCATTACCACTTTATCCCAGGGGGCACTACCGGTGTCAACACAACAATGTGACAGTATCAGAAAACTGACAGGCAAAGCAAGCAATGGGAGAGCAATATTGGGTCATGCAGATCCCCAAATGTGATAATGACCCCATATTCCCAGTTACTCACAACCATGTCTCTTCTGGTGGGGAATATAGCCGAGGAGCTGCGGAGCGACACATTGCAGGAGGAATAGTTGACTGCTTCAGAATTAATCGTGCTCTTGGTGGGATCACAGCTAGCTAACATCTGCAATGAGCTATGGGCCCTATTAGCTTTCGAATGGATGACCGTCAGAGGACCCAGTACCCTTATCATTGAACAGGTCGGGTCACCCTGCATTTAATTAAACGGTAGAACGAGATACAGCATTTTGTAGTATTAACATGCTATACAGTCACTCACAGGTGAGGACATGCACTGTCACTCTGAGGTAGCCAAACGACGACCCTCCAGTGTGAATGATCCTCCATGTCCAATGTGGTTGATGATACAAAAAGTAATGGGCTTACTTTCCACCTGAGAAGATGATGAAGCACTAAGGAAGACTTTCCAATGGATGGTTGTTTAGGGAGACTAGGATCTCCATCTATTACATATTTTTAAGGACTGGTTTAGTTATGTTTGATCTTGTCTTGGAGCAAAGGCCACTCTGGAAGTGCTTTCTATAACTAATTTTTATGCCCTACAGAAATAGGAAGCTGACACAACTTGCTCAATGCCCTTGAGGCACGCCATGTCTCATAGCACGGAGCTGGCAGGGCGGGATTAGAGCTCAGGATTGTCTGACACCCAGCTGTGAGCTCAGTTCTCCATGTGACCTGTGGGATTCATCTCAGTGGGAATTTGAGAGCGGGAGCCAGCGGCACGGTGGGGTGATGCGGGCTGCTCAGCTGTGCTGGGCTATCAACATCCGCGGTTCTGTTGTCACAAAGAGCTCAGGGTACGGATCCAGAACAATTTAAGCCAAGTTAAATCCACGCTGCCCAATGCTGTCCTCCCTCCGTTCCTGGCCAGAGGTTTCCACCACCTCCCCTGCACCAGCAACACCGTGCTGAAACTGCAGTGAGAGGTCTGGGAAACCAAACCAGAACAGTCTTCCTTTTTGTTTGTTTGGTTTTCTTTTTATTTGGTGCTGGTTTACCGCCCTGAAATGACTGACTGCAGGCTTGGTGCGAGAGAGAGGACAGCAATGCACAAACAGGCAGGCATGAAGCAGGCAACAGGGACCACAGCAGTGCTCATCCAGAGCTGCAAAATTGTCCTGGAGCTGCTCTGACTGATGTAGCACCTAAAATCCAACTATTAGGATGTTTGGAGTGATTGGATCTCACTTAGGCTATTTTTGGTACCTCTAAACTATAACAGAGACTAAGTTTAGCTCATGACTGGCTAGACAGAAGATAAGCCTGGCATGGGATGTCAAAAGTCATGTAACAGGGGCTAGTGATGCACCCAAACCTGCGTGCTAAACCGGGATGAAAGGCGGGAATATTTGCCCTGCCTGAGTGCTGCCTGTGCAGTCGCACACCTGGCCTGGCGCTGGTGCCTGTCTCACCGGCTCGCAGTATGGGCAGAGTTTGCCTGTACCTGCCCGCCCTGCACAACCGAGACTAACCTGCCGTGGCCAGGGCAGACTCGGTGAAGAGGAAAACAAAGAGCTGGAGTTCGGCGGAAGTGTTCAAGAGCACATGAAACATGAGCACTGTTGCCTTCCAACTTGTTTGTGAAACACAGCAACACGTGCATGTATCACTGATTTAAAGAGCAGTAAGCTGAGACCGAGCAAAAGGAGTGACCCCACTCTGTGTACACATAAACACTTCCTTCAGGTGCCTGTGAAATTCACTGCTTTAACTGTAGCTCATTGACGGCCCTCAAGAACACTCATGAGTATGTTAATAAAAAAATAAAGCTATGGCTCCAAATGTTTCTCAGAAAAAGCCCTGGAAATAAAAAACCCAGGAAATATTTAGCCCTTTATGGGAGGATTGACCTATGCTCTCAGCAGAAAGGCGTAACGGGGTGTAGAAGGGACAAATTTCTTACCTATGGAATTGAAACTTCAGGTATCTCCCACGCAAGAAAAATAGTCTGATGGATAGAGGTTATACTTGGTTAGTCTGGTGAAATTGTCTCCTAGGCCTCTCCTGGGAAACAAACCCAATTGATCCTCCTCAGGGTGCATAAGCATTTCTGACTGTCCTTTCTGTTCCTTATAGGCTTGTTTCTTAGGTGACTAAATGACAGAAATGGCATGTCTTCCCTTCGACGGCACTCTTGCACGGCCGAGTCAGCCTTGGGATTCCTGTCCTCAGGGTTTGCTTCATCTGCATTTACAAAATTTCCTGCACTGGGTCATGGGCTGTGTTTCTCTTACTGCTTAGAAATACACTGACACTCATCATATTCACTTATATTCAGCCAGTCAAAACATTCCTGTTAGCTAAAATAAAAATAAAAATAAAAATAAAAATAATGCATCTAATAGCTCTTGATGTCTGAGGATCTTGGAGCACACTTGAGTCTATGTGAACATAGCCTTGCAGTATTGTGAGGCAGATCAGTACTGATATCTCCAAGGCAAAGAGGCACAAGAAATTAAGCAATATACCCCAGAGTACACAAATAGCAGAAGCACAGCCCAGGACATAACCTCAGTCTTGGCTCTGGGAGACATGTTCTGGCTCTTACCAGAAACTCACTGAGAATTTTCACTGTGACAGTATTTTAAGGAAAGAGAAGCATCTTTCCCTGTGTTAGAGTTCTGTAGAAAATAATTCATTTTTTTGCCATTAAAAAGGCTTTATAAAATTCATTTTCATTTGAAGCTGAAAATAGTCAAATGTTACAGATGGTAGAAATAAATACACCTGGCAGGCAGGCTGTTGCCCTGCTTTCAACAAGGGCAGAATTTTTCCATATCTCCATTTTTCTTTTGGACTGAGCCATCTTTTTCACACAGAACAGTTACATCTAGTCTGATAACGCACCAGCTACCCCACAGCCGGTTGGTGATGGTTGGTGACAATTGCCCTATTTTTCCACTATCTTCACAGAAAGTAAGCCACTCAACTGCTGTGCACTAGCTGCAGTTCGCTCTTTCACCTTCCAGTTTCAGCGCAAGGCTGAGTCCACCCAAAGCTGCAACGGACCTTCAGCCCACGCTCCCCTCGCAGGACAGCCCTGGCAAGCTGGGGAGCAGCACGGACCGGGGGGAAACGGCCAGTCCATGCTGGGAGCTACCCTGCCACAGCTAAACCTTACCAGTAGCCCACTTACTTCATCCAGATTCATACCTTCACTTTGCCCACCCGAGCTGTGATGGTACCCCTTGCCCGTAATCCTCCTCCTTTGTGGCTCCGGGTCTTGGCAGCTTGGGGTGAGGCTGAGGACTGGGAAGCCCAAGTCCCAGCCGAGAGGTAGGATGTTGAGATGTCTGTCCTCAGATGATGAAGGTCTTTTCTGAGTAGCAGCTCTTAAACATGAGTCCTCTGTACTTCTAAGACCAAGAGAACTGTCAGATAAAATAAAATGACCAAAATACTGCAAAAATCACAGTCTGGTTCAGAAACTTCATTTAGAAGTGCCTAACTTGAAACATCGTCAGTGGGTTGACATTTTGCATGTCTGAAAAGAAAAATATCTCATGCTACTTATATAAAAGTGGCCACTCCAAATCACCAGGTGCTTCTAAAGAGCATCTTCTCAGTGACACAGGCACACAATTTAATTTCTGAGCAAGGCTTTATCTCTTGGTTGCAGGTTTTCTCCTTGTGTGTGAGGCACAACTATCACTATCCTATTCCAGAACGTAAAATTCAAAATGAATTCATTGAACCGGCAAGTCAAAGTAAACTTGTGTTGTAACTTCTGAGGAATGAATATAAAAATGAATTCTGTCTTAAGTGCAGGGTTTTGGAAATGGAGCTCTGTCAGACCGAGACAGTCTATGTACAGTGCTGGGCTTATCAATATGTGAACCAAATTCTGCTCCCTCTTGTAAGTATTTGGTTCCTGTTGGTATCAAGCGTAGATGGTATTAAGCCAGCATCTAGTAGAAGACTTTGGCTTCCATGTGATAGTCTTTTTCTAAAGTTACCTCTGACTTGCATGGATTTGAAAATAAAGCATCTTACTACAAATTGTAGGAGATTTTTACAACTTTCAATACTATTCCAGCTTGCAGATCCTGTGGAGTTATCACATTTAAGAGCATTAATATAACCATGGCAGGAGCTTCTGTGTAACCAGTTTCAGGCTTCTGCTGCTGAAAGCACCATACCATAGTATCCTTTTCATAAGCTTCTTGCATTCTTTTAACAGTAAGTTGGTGAATTTGCCCATTCTTTTTTAATGGGAATGCTGTTCCAAGAACCTCCTTGTTCTAAGATTTAGGAAATTTCTTCTCATTTCTGATCCAAATGCAGTCATGCACATTTTCTGTCCTTTTTTTTCCTATTGCTCTCAGTGTCCTGTAGCTCCTTCCCCCTTGCAGTATTTATAGACATGAGCTGAAATCCTTTTGAGCCTTTGTTTGACTAGGCTGATCCCACCACCTGTTCTCATCTCTCTCATAGGACAGCCTCTCCAGTTCCCCAATTATCCTAGCCATTTTCTGCCCCTCTTCTGATTCAAAACAATTTTTCCTGGCTGTTAGTTACTGGCATTGTACACACTCTTCCAGATGCTGTTTCACTTGGGCCTGCACCCTGGAATAGTTCTTGGAGCTACCTCTCCCCTTATATCCAGGCATTGCACATATCCCCTTCATGGCTACCTCATGGTAGTTATGTGTCACTCTCTAAACAACCTACAGACAAGTCCTCTCTATTTTGGCTGTGGAGCTGCTCTGCCTTAATCATTACTTCCATAGATCTGATGAACTTCTGAGGAAACCATATGAGTGGTGGCATGGAAGTCTTGAATACTCACAGCTTCTCTTCTGTGCTGGGAGGGTTGCACCTGTGTTGTGCTAGTGTGCGGGCAAGGGAGAGGCCTTGGCCATAACCTCCTGCTCCTCTCCACCTTGGGGCCTCCCATGCCCCAGGACATCCATTCTCCCACCACGCCATGCTGGGACTGTGCTGCACCAGCTCCTCTGGCTTCCTGGCTGCGTGCAGCGCAGGCTCGGCCTCCAGAAATGGATGTGGCTTTGCCTGGAAGGAGCCTCGTTGGCCACCTGCCCTGTTTGGTGGGAAGGAAGCACCTCTGTAGGGCTCTTGGACCAGCACCTCTACCCCCAGCTAAACCCCCCAGTTGCACAGCCATGTGTGTCACTGTCCAGAACATCTAACAGGGGACTCGGCAGGAGGCAGAAAACTTCCAGAAGATGTGGAAATAAAATCCCTTGGAGTTTTATGAGATCCTTTTCTTTCTGTAAGCTCAGACACTTCCCTAGGTGACGAGGCACAAACTACAGGGCCAAGTACTGGAATTACAGGTAACAGTCAAGCTCTGATATTTCTGGTGTTTCGGTAGGTCAGCTCTTTCGCACCATGTTACACAGCACGGATGCTCATATGGATACACGTTGTGGGGAAGGGCCAAAGCATGAAGCTGCAATGGAGGCAGCGCCTCCTTGTCGGACCACCTGGAGCGTGGGGCTTCACAGGGTGGCACAGCCTCCAACCACCACACAAGGCTGCAGCCCTTGCCCGGTGCAGCTGGGTGGCAGATCACTGCTGCAGCGGCACCACAGCAGCACACGGGGCAGGGTAGCTGTGGGGTGGTGGGAGGACCCCGTGTCAGTCTCAACCACAGTGTGAAGCTTGCGTGGCCTACGCAGTACCCAGCCCTCCCCTCCTGCCCCCCAGCCTGAATCTGGGGGAACACTCACAGGAGAGATTTGGCTCAGTGTAAATAGGGGAGGCAGGTTTTGCTTTTTTTCTTCCTTGGGAAGCTACAGTATTTCTGCTCGTCAATGGGCTGGTTATTTCTGCAACTCGTGAGGAGATAAATAATGTTCTAAGAATATATGGTCTGTTCCTAAAGACATTATAACCCATTGTCCTCTCCTGTCCCTTTACCTCTTCAGTGATAGCAAGCACTTAGTTATCCTTTGCAGCTCTTTTATTGCTGACCAATTCATTTGGACAGATTTTGGTGTGTTTGTTTCTCTGACTGGTCTTTGAGAACAAGCGGACGGCCACCCACTGCAGAGAGCCCTATGAGTCCAAACGAGGAGCACACCTGCATCCTGGGGCTCCCTTGTCCAAACACCGCGTCCAGCTCCGATGGGGGCACAGCACTGGATGTGGAGGAGCTGACCCAGGGGCCACCTTCCTTACAGGTCAAACAAGAGGCAGTCAGGCCTTCAAAGGAGATGATTTGCCTCCCTGTGACTCAAGGGAAGGGTACAGAAAGTGAACTGAGCTTACAGGCAGGACCTGGGCCCCAGGGGAAATGCGCAGTTGCAGGGTATTTGTTCCCCAGGCGGGAACACAGCATGGCACCTCCTGGCTCCTGCTAAACCATCTTCCAGTCCGGGAAGGCAGCACAGTACCTCCCAGAGGGGTTTTGTATGCTTGTCATACAGTGCTCGCTTGCCTATTTGAAAGGAAAACAGATTGCTCCTTGGAAGTATCCATGAGGAAGCTCAGCGCTGTCAGCAGCAGGGCTGACACCCACCCGAGGAGGGAAGGGGGCTGCCTTTCCCTTCAGTGGGGCATCAAAACCTTAACAAGGTGTTTTCGGGGGCTCTGCCTCGTAACTCTGCAAATAGGACACAGGCTTTGAAATGCCTCCAAGTGAAACTGCTGCAAAATTTATGTAGGCAGAAGGTAACTACCCAGATTAGACTTTGGCTAAGGCACAGGACTGACCGTGAGGGAGTGTGCCACAAGACCTTAAATAACCACACATGGCTGCCGCTTCCATGACTTTATATTTTAGCTGAAACACTAATCTCCATCGCCAGAGCCGGCCACAGCACCAGAGAGGACCGATGAGCCACTTGTCAGCAACTGCAGTCAGCAGCTCCGGCTGAGCCTTCGCAAGGGCTGTGCCCATCGCCCTCCCCTTCTGCAAAAGAGTAACTCCAGCAGCTCTTACTGACCTGAAAGATGAATCTTACATTCCTTTTTCTAGGTTTTCTTATTCTTCTTCCGCATTCTTCTCTTCTCTCATCTGCCACTTTTCAGTATTCATTTTCTTCTATATTGTCTTCTTTTCCTATATCAGTTTTCACCTCCCATACAGATAGTTTCCTCACTTCTCACTCTCCCTCTTTCTTTAAAGGCTTGGTTTTGGTTTTTTTAAACATTTTCTTGTCTTCCTCCAAATCCTCTCCATTGTGCTTTCCCTGAGTTCCCTCCCTATCTTTCGTTCTCCCTTGCAACTGCTTAGCTGCTTCTGGCATGTGATTAAACATTTTGCTGTTTCTCGTCCTTCACAAAGCTGCTGGGGACAAGGTCTGGGGTCGCAGGTCTCCTCCTGACTGTGGTCTGCGTTCTAGCATTGCTTCCATCCTCAGAAGATCCCAAGCTCCAGCTTCCATTTGGTCATGGGAGACTGACCATAGGTTGATTTTTATGCTATAAGAGCCTATGCAATTATAAAGGCAGCTAAAGACTAATTGTACGTACCATATTTCTTGTGATACTGGGTCTAGAAATACTCACAAGTTGTTATGATCCTGAGGCAAGAGGAAAAATGTTGGAAAGTGTTTCAGTTAGTTATAAATTGCTTTTGGTATGTTCTAGTCAATAAATACAAAAGCAAAAAGGTATCATCTGCACCATTTTCTTGCCATAACAGTAACACTGCTGACAATTCACTAATGGATCCCCTCTCCGTTATGCTTCATTTCCCTCCAGTAATTTGTTCCTCTTTCTGGGGAAATCCATCTCATGAATATTTCTAGATACAAGCTTACCTGTATTATTTCTGTACCACTGGAATGTTGAGTAACCTTAAGTAATTACTTCTCTTTGGTGTGGTTTTATGTAAAAGAAGTACTAATTCTGTTATTTATTGTTGAAATGAGCAGACTGATTAATATTTAGTAGTGCTTCTAAACATATATCTCCTCTTGCCTTTCAACATTTTGGCCACTGCTCAGTTTTCTTCATGTTATCCCTACCTTCACGCTAGCTGAAGCACCCAGAACCATAACTAATCTGACAGAGGGAGATGTCTAGTCCTACATGAAGAAGGGCTATTCATGCCATCGCCTGTGATGTGATACCTCCAGCTGTGCATCTCCAAATGATATTGGCTCTGCTTCCACCATATCATATTGACAGTTCACACCCCGCTTGTTGTCAGCTGATATCATATGAAAGTCGTTTTACACCTGAATGCCAGACTGATTTTCAAGTTTCTCTGCCTGACTGAATGTCTGCACTGGGGTTATTTCTGCCTAGATACAGCAGTGTGCGGTTGTACGGAATGGATCTCAGTTGAATAATTCTGCTGCATCCTTAAAATATCTACATTAATTTTTAACCTTTAAGTCAACATGAACTGCAGCTCTATTCATCACCCACTTCCCCTTCTGTTAGATCAAGGTTTAGGACCTGGTATGCAACACCAGTGACTTGACACAGCCCACAGCTTAATTTTAGTTGTATATAGCCTTATGAACCTTTTTTCCCATGTCAGTATGAAACTGCACTAATATATGGGCTCAGGTACTATCCTCCAAGCAGACTTGATGGGTGCAGCTGAGAAAGATCTCAGGTTCTTTCCCAGGATACTTCCCTAATGCTCATGAGCTTGACACAAACATCTGGTAGGTTTTCACTCACAGAAACCCAGGACTGTGTCTGCTTGAAAGCTTCAAACCACATTTATTGTAAATTCATGGAAAAAAGAGAAAAAGAGAAAGAAACCACAGGTTGGTAAACTATTACATCTCAGTGTGAAGAACTTGTCCAGTGATGTGCAATCAGATATTGAAAAGAATATCTAAATAAGCAGCAATTTCTCAATAAAAATCTCATTAAATAAAAAATTATTTCCATATTTACAGATTACAAGGCAAATGTAATTAAAGCATTGTTTCGTATTTAGCAGTTTTATGTCTTTGAAATAAGAGAAATGGTTTGAATCTAAGAGTGTGCTTTGGAAGCAGCTTGCTAGACAGTCTATGTTACCACCAGTGAATGGACGAGTAGCCTCCCCTCGACCACTGCAGTGCTCTGCTTCTTCTGTCATCCAGGCTTTCACCGAAGGGCTTCTGGTACCTCCACCTATGAAACAAGAGTGGGGAGGGTGTTCATTACATTCGCTGTACAGTCTGGATGGCAAAATTCCTACCAGAGACACACTACCAAGAGCCCTATGCTACGCGCCATCTCCCATAACAAGCCTGAATCTGGGAAAGTACCCCACTTTTGGTCAAAATCACAGTCACACAGAAATCAGTGTGCTGAGAAAAGTCTGATCAGAGGAAAGCATCCTCCCAAGTGCTTTCTTATGCTCACATTTCTAAGAATTTTTTTTTATTAAATATATATACGTACTAAAATTAAATTGAGCTTGTGCTATATCTGAACCACAATCAGTTACTGGAATAGGATCTCTTACTTACCCGCCTTAATTGCTTTATGCTGCTTGCCCGAATTGCTTCCATAAGGTTGTCATGGAGCGACCTTTGTGGGGTGGAGGGACGGGTGGAGGGTCGTGAACCTTCCTCTGATTTTCTGTCCGAGACTGATTTTAGAGAATCTTTAATTTCTTTCAATATGCTGTTCTCACGTTTTTTGCTTTTTTTGCCTTTTTTCTTTTTCTGTCCATTCTGTAAGGCTTTTTTTGAGCTTTCTTGCTGTTTGATGACTTCAGCTATATTCCTGGTTGGTGCCTTCTTCTCTGGAATAACCGGGGGAGGAGGAGGAGGAGGAGGAGGTGGTGGTGGGGGTGGAGGGGGAGGTGGGGGTGCAGGCGCTGGAGGCTGACTTTTCACTGGTGGTGCTTTCTTAGGGAGCTTTGGAGAGGACCAAGGTGAGCTCTTAGGTGACACATAAGGTGAGGACCGAGGCGTCCCCTTCTGCAAGACTTTGGTCTTTGGATTGATAGCTCCGTCACAACCAGACTCTTGTTGCCGCTGCTCCTGCATACGCTTTTGCCTTTGTTTATCCATATTTCTTGTCAGGATACTTGTCATGCTCATTCTTGGGCCAGCAAGGTCAAAGTGGTATCCAAGCTTGACCAGAGTGGTGTTCTCTTTCAACAGTTTAACTATGTCCATTTCCACCTGGCTGCCCATGATGTGCCTTTGATTGTGGAACCGCAGTTCTGTTAGAACCTTGTTATTCTGCAAAGCTCTCATGATGGCCAGCACTCCTTTGCCTGTGATAAAATTTGACTCAATATTCAGACTAGTTATATGCTGATTTACCTTTAACATACCAGCAATAGCTATTGCAACGTTGTCGTCAGCATGCGTGTTAGCCAAGCTGAATGACTTAACCACTGTGTTGTCCCTCAGGGCTTGGGAAAATTGTATAAGCATCTGTGAAGTGATGTTTTCAATGTTGTTCAGATTGACCTCTGTGGTGTCAGGGTCATTGCTCCTAACTTTTTCCAAAGCATCCTCAATAACTGTTGGATTTCCACAAGGATGGATGGCACTGCTTTTTAAGCTCAGATTGTCAGTGTCTTTTCCATCATGGCCATTGAGTAAGTTTTCATCGTCCTTTGTGCCATTACACTTTTTGTGTCTGATGTGGTCAGAACTCCTGCCATCCTCAGGTCTTTCACCAGCTGCAGCATTTTGCTTTTCGTCCTCCTCCTCATCACTCTCATCTTCATCTTCCTCCTCATCTTCTTCTTCTTCTTGTTCATCATCCTCTTCAGTATATGCCTCCTCAGACACTTCACTATTGCTTTCTGTGAAATATTCTTCTTGAATATCTTCTGAATTGTCTTCGTCTTGCTCAGAATCCTGAACAGGAATGTAGGTGTGGGTGTTAAACATGATTGCAGTAATGTAGCTACTGCCTTTTTGCACAAAAACAACTATCTTGAAACTATATAAGTTAATGTTGAAAGCTAAAAATAAATCCCCAGAAACAGTTAGGAGAACAGAAAATGTTTCAGCACCTAACATCTTTTTAAGATTATTTCCTTCATATTCTTTAGAAGACAAATGCTTAGCATAAATTGGATCAGTTTTACTGACGTCAATGATTTCTGCCAACAGAAAATGTGATACAAGATATTGCAACATGGACATACTTCATGTCTTCTATGTGTTGGCATGTCCACAAGGGTATATTATTTGGATCCTTGCCAGCAGAAACACAAGACAGCAATTTCAGAATGGACATGATCTATGAGCAACAAGTTTCTTCATTTCATAAGGATTAGACATCTGTGTCAATGCTCAGACTCCCTTGCATATGTTAGTGCATCTGAAAAGGCTAAAGACCGCCATGATTTAGAATACAAATAGTGTCTGCACGTGTAAACATGCATACCGACATGCAAAATAATACAGAATTACAGGAGTCATGTCAAAAAGACTCTGGATGCACTACATGGGCTATACACACTTAGAAGCTATTTGTGAAGAAAAGATTCAGACACATTCCCACAGGTAACAAGTACTCACGTCAATAATCCCCAAATTTCTTCATGTTTGCCAAGAGCTAAGACTGTGCTCACCGACAGCTGTCACAGGTCACCTGCCATACTGTAACTCATTATAACTCATTGCCTACAGCGTAAACTGGTTGTTTTTCTAAAACCCAAGGTTATTTTAGTGTTTTTGGTGGGCACCCAGAAGGCAACTTTGGAACCACTTCTCAAAGCTCTGCCTGGTACCCTTAGCAGTTACGGTGGCAGAAGACAATTCTCTGCGCAGGAGCAGCAAAAGTTCTGCCCCCCAGGAAAGTCTCACTTTCCACCTGGAGGACTCCAGAAGCACGGCAGTGTTGTATGGGCCATGACTGAACCCACATGCTATGACCAACCTTAAACCTCTTGCCCCAAAAGATCTCCCATGTCCTGTTTTGTCTACTGGACAAGCCATAGCCTATGCCTTTTTATTTACATTTGTAAATGTTTATAAAAATTTGGATGAAATATAATTGTTCTGTATGCACTACTTTAGCAACATTCATATTTTAGTCTTTGTAAAATACTAGAGGGTGTTTTACAAAGTGAGAACACTCTGCGGAGACACAGCGATTCTGTTTTGTGCTTCTGGAAAACAAAAGTGTTACTAACATGACAGCCTATTTTTAGAAAACCTGTGCAGTTTTAGGTTTCCTTAACTATCTGGCTCTAAAAATGCAGGGAAAGGTTAAAATAATAGTAACGACAGATTGCATGGTACTGTTTCACAATCTTAAGCAGATTTCTGTGTTAGGACACACGCAAAACAGACGGTAATTGTAATGTTCGCAGAAGCGTGACTCTAATGAAACAGGGCTTCGAGCTGTTCCAGCCTGTCGTTCCTGAGCATGCAGCGCCTGGAGGGCTTGCAGGGTCCGGCCCCTTTGCCCCGCATATGGAGGGCTTGCAAGGTCCAGCCCCGTTGCTTTTCCTGTGGATCATGTGCGGGAAGGCCTTTACACTGAGAGATGCTGTGCTACATATAGAAAGAGGGCTGTGTTTAAGCCAGGTTTATTATGGGACTAAGATTTATATCTGTAGCTTCTATACATATATGCAGTCTTTTAAAAGCTGAAAACACCAGGTAACCAGGAACCTGTCTTCATCGCTATGCTTTTGTCTATCCAGGAATATAACCTTCAACAGCTGCAGGTGAGCAGAAGCTGGTGCCTCTAAATGGACTGCTGATATGCTTGATGACACCAGATTAATAAAAAAAATACTTGATTTTTTTTTGAGTGGCATTTCTGGGGTCAAAGGGGGAATTTAGTTTCCTGTCACATACATCATTTGGTGTCATAACAATCTGGACGATAATTTTGAAATCGAGTACTTTTCTCTTTGCAGATCCATAGAGGCATGCTCTGTTATTGTGGTAGCGTTTCAGTACGGGACTGCTGCAGGCAGCCTGCAGGGCTTCATCTCACTTCGTAGTAGTAACTCGATGAAAAGTTAGGACTAAGATAGTCAATGCAGAGAGGTAAATATCTCTGGAGTGCAAGTCATTCACCCTAAAAGGCTATCTGCAGGATGTTTGCCTTCTGGAGGGGCTGATCTCTCACCACTAACTATAGAAGGAGCACAAATAACCATCTTAGATAAGGTGTCTAACTTTCAGACAGTTGAGGGCAAGAAGAAAATTGCTTTCAAGAAAATCAGAAGGAGCTTTCTTACTGCCTCCAGTGGAGAGAGCCTTCGTGCCCTCTACATCAGCATGTCAACATTTTCATATTTACGGATGCATTTAGGAAGTTTCTTCTCAGATCAAAAAGTATAGAAGCTTTTGCTAGCACTTTGAGGTTTCGCCAGTACCCATTGTTAATGCTGTATAGACATGGAAAAAGAAAAAAAATCCTGCCATTATATAAGACACTGAACTAGATCTGTTCAGAAGGTTTTTTGGAACTGTCCAGGTTTCAAGTTCCAGGCTCAGCTGGGAATAAACATTAATCTTGCCATTGCTTCCCTAGGACTTGACAAACAGGGAGTGAAGTCAACATCTGCAAGCTGATACTAATGGTCTGATGACAGCTAGTTGTCTGTGTGCTTGCCTACAGACATTACACCACCATTCACGAGCAGGAGAAAACACTTACGTGTAAAGAAATCCTGGATATTATTATTGCAGGCTAATTTAATCCAGGTCATTTTTCTCTAGGAGAATATTTTATCTAATGTACAAACTGCAAGTATTTCCTTGCAAATGAACCAAGTTCCTGAATCAAAGCTGTTAGAAGTTCTGAAGTCCAGTTTTGCTGGTTTTGCCTTTGTTGTATTATTTTCTACTTAAACATGGGAAAACGTGTCCTCATAACAGAGTCAGAGCTTGATACGAAGCAGTGCTTTTTGATATTTAATTTGATTTTTTTTTTTTGATATTTTTTGATATTTAAATATCAAAAAGCTACTCACATCCCCAAGTCCCCACTTTGCTTTGAAATTACATGGAGCCAACGTGAAAACAGAAGTTGCTTTTTGACAAAGCTCAGTCTCACAAATTGTTTTAGCAAGGGCCCGGGGGATGCCGACATGGACGTTAGCTTAGACTGAGGGCACTCATTGCTTGCTAGGACTGAGCCCTTCACTCCTGCCCAGCTGTACTGTTCATTTGCAGTTCAGGGACCGGCTTTTATTATTAACATTTTTATTTTGGGGGACAAATTGCCTAACAAGCACTATGGGTTGTTTTTTGGGGAATACAGACAAATGGTTTGGCTGATGACTCTACCCCAGGCCACTTTTTAAATAACTTACAGCTACCCTCTGAAAACAGTTGCCAGAAGACTCCCGAGCCGTGCCGAAGATCCTCAGCAGGAACAAAGCAACATAAGCTGCTGACTGCAATGCAGCTTTCTTCCAGCGAGCACGAAGCCTGGCAGCCACTTACTCAACTTCTGACATAACATATATTCAAAATTATCCTCCTGACATGCTTCTCAGCAGTCAATACTGATTTTTTTGAAGGAAAGAAAAAGGCACTTTTTTAGGTTTTAAACAAAATCAAATGTTGCCCAAAAGCCCACATCGCTACCTGGCAATAATTTCTAACGTGCCCTTTAAAATTTTTCCTATTTTAATCGCTAATGATAGTTTTTAGGGGACTTTCTTCTGTTCTCAACTGAGCATTTAAGGTACCTCCAGAGAGAGCAAAAACTCTCTGAGCCAGTACACAGTGCTTTAGCAGGCACAAAAGTACGGCTAACAGTGTTCTTAAAAGTGCTACAAGAGACTGAAAGAAAATGAAAACAGTCAGCGAGATCATGCCAGGGAACATCAAACCCAAATATTTACAGGAAACAGCAAATGCCTCAGCGTCTTACCTTGTCGCACGCACCCAGTCTCTCTTTTTCTAAGAGTTTCCTGGTCTCCCTCTCCCAATAGGCCATCAGCGCTTCCCTGCTGAAAGTCCCCGTCGGTGTTTTCTCCGTCAGGCTCTTCTGCCGTTGTCCCACCGGAAGGTTACGGTCGGGCTCTATGTCCTCCAGCTCCCGCTCCAGCTCCTTCAGCTCCTCTTCAGTGAGAGAAGCGAGGAGCTCATCTTCATCAATATCTTCATATTTACTGAGCTCTCTTCTGTAGCCAAAGGTAGACATGGTCCTGCTTGGTCAGGCTGGTACAAACCTGAAGTGACTAGGCATTCAAGAAGGCTGAAGCAAGCAAGCTGTGTCTCGTTTGGTCAGCAACTGTTTCCCTGCGTAGCGGAGGCACCCTTTTAAGAGTAATCATCGGGGGCTTACGACAATGCACGAAGGGATGAAAGCATGCTCCGTTTTAAGCATCAGACGTCAGCTAGACATCTGAACAGCAAGAATGTCCCAACACTAGTGTTTGCAGGTCCCTTAAAGAGGGGGATTATTGACACACTGGCCATGGCCATATTTAGAGCAGGCGGCTAGCGGGAGAATACCAGTCTCGCGGATGGGGGGGTGGCAGCAAATAAAACCCCGGGCGCATTTACACCAACTTCATGTCCAGACTGCAGTAGAGAAATAATAATGCAAATCCATTTAATCCTGAGCTGCCACAGGGGCTGGAAATAAAACACCCTCGCTGTTGTTCACCGGACTTCCTCTCGTTTTCACGGTTTTCGAGCGGAACCGCACTGTTATCCCACCAAGGTGTTTGCAGGAGGTTGGGATCGGTGGGAAGGGAGCCCGAGGGGAGGAGGTCAGCATGCCAGTGCCCGTGGGGAGCACCACTCCCGCAATGTCACGCCTTGCCTGTAACAAATCACACAACTGGATTATTTATTAATTCCCCTTTTTTCCCAAGGATGATCGGAGGGAGAATCAGCTTGTCATGTCCATTTGGAGCTCCTGTGAGATTTTTTGTCACCCAGAGAATTGTGCTCTGCTGGGGGAGTGAGCGCAGTCCCCCAGAGCTTTAGGGGGAACCAGCCCTGGGTGGGGCAGGGGGGCTCTGCCTTCATCTCTTCTGACAGCCCCTAGCAAATGAAGGCCTCTAGTGGCTATTTTAGTTAATGGCTGTTGCTTGCTCTAGCTGACTGATGTGCGGCTGGAGAGTGCCCTTCAATTCTTAATTTCAAATTTATATCTACATTATCATGCCCACTAATAAATGATATATTATTCTGATATAATATATCTTATCAGGGTAAGAAACTACAGAATGAAAGGTCAAACTTCACACTGCTTTTTTCTTTTCTCTATTAGCAGTGAATGATGGCGAACTAGCAACATTTTCTGAAACGTGCAGGCCAGCAATATCTGCAAACCTGTGTTGTGAGAGAGAGAGGGGGAGACGAAGAGAGAAAGACAGAGAAAAGGTTGGTTTTGGTACAGAGAAGTAGGAGCACATCTATAACAACATATATCAACCTTATTAAATGATAACACACGGTGGGTTTATTTTTAGGTAGTCAAGTCAGTATTTAATGGAAACATAAGTGAAAATAATTTGAAGTATTGTTCTTGTTCAACATAATTTCTTTTTGCTTAGTATGGATTGGACACCTGAACTGATGTATGAAGTTTAGCCCAGTCGTTCATTTAGTTTTATTATTATGCATATTGCTTTGCTGGCGATGGAAAGAGGAGATTGAGCATGATTTTCATAAACAGATTTGATAAAGAAATTACATTTTTCCTTTTATCATTTTTCTATATGAATTTCATGCAGTTTAGCTTGCTCAAGAAGTGGAATGAAAGCTTACAAGCTTAGTCTTCCCTGACACACGAAATACATTAATAAAGCAGACTAAAGAATATTGTGCATCTTAAAATAAAATAAATATTTGCAGGTAATTTACATTGACCAAATCTTTGCATAAAATAAAAAGGAGGAAGATGCAAAACAGTTTGGCTTATGGAGCTAAGAATGTTACCTTCATGGTATAAGATACTGTGACGGGTCACCTGTGTCTAGACAAGTCAGTGGGTCAGTAGAAGTTCTGTTTACTCTTTCAGCTGCATTTGCAGAAATGATGCTTAGGCCAAATTCTGTAAAATGTGAAACAGCAGGAAAAAATAATAAGTACCTTTTTTCTTTTAACTCTGCATTGTGAATGCTGATGTTGGCATTAATTAAATATATAACAGAACTCCAAGCAATTTTATTTCTTCAGTATGTCTAGGACAATGGGTCACTTTGTTATCATTGGAGTTAGCCAGAGAAGCAGCACAATAAAATTACCTTTCTTGGGTGCATTTTTGCAGACAACATTTTGTTGCAAACATTTTTAGATGGATTTGGTTAGAAAATTTGCACTGGACAGATTTTCTGTTGGAAAATGCTGATTGAAACTGAAATGCTTTTAGAAATGTGCTATATTTTATTAGTACAATGTTGACATGTAAAACATTGATGTGTACAAGATTAAAAGCAAAAGCATGCTGTTAAAAATGAAATCTATTCAAATATACTGTTTCCCAGAAAATTCTGAGCTTTCTGCTTTTCCTTTTTTCCTCAGATACAACAAAATTTGTAAGTGTCTGAATTTTCCTGGGTTGAGAGTCCATAATACAAAGTACAAACACACAGATACTCTAACTGTCTATTTAAAGTTTTCTATATATAATTAAAATTTTCCAAACTCAAAGGAACTTCAAAAAGCAACATGCATTACTCACTTGTAAAATAATATTCCTAAGGAAGATTTAGTCCAGTCCTTGGCAGCAACATGAATATTACCTTCAATGCTACTCCTTGCTGAGGCATGATACAACAGTGGGCCAGTGGTGATGTTTTTCTATATATAAATTGCCAGTGATGTCCATTCCAGCCATGAGATAAGAGAATTAAAAGATGTTACTAAAGATGGACAAGGTATTTTATTGTAGATGTCAGGCGAGGTTATGAGAGGTTTGGGTCCTTTCTTAATCCTGTCCATGTCTCTCATAGCAATTTAGGACCCACTCTTTATACAGAGATGGCCAAGGGTGAAGACCCATGAACACTCTCTAGAACAATTGTAATAAAAGTAATAAGGCTGTAGCACATGGCAAATTACACATGCAAAAAGGATGCTAAAACTGTAAAGCTAAGTACTCACAGGTCAGAAAATGTGGGGATAATATTTGTCCTTGCCTGTTGAGAAGCACTGAAACACAGTCCTTAATTCCATAATTCTGTAATCATATACTTTGATCCTAGACCCACGGGTCCCCAGGACCTTTACTGTTGTCCAGCATACAGGAGAGATCACGCACATTTAATAAACAGCCTTTCAGCATTTTGTTTTGCCCCAGTTCATCATATCAAGACTACCAATGGCTTTATTTGTCCAGCGGCCCTTTCAGGAGACGTGAAGGTGTTACCGCCTTTGTGAGGAGGAAGAATAGAGGTACAGAGACCTTAAGACTGAAAGTACCCACTTATTTCAAGTTTAGGATTCCCTGTTTGGGGGTATTTGGCATTATGCAGCACTTCAGCTGGTCAGGGCTCAGTTCTTGTGGGCACCAGGCACTGCTGAAGCTGCCCACCACTCCAACAGTTCAGATCACAGGTTAACACTCAAATGATCTAATGACGATTAAATTGACTTGTCCAACTTCTGAGAGGAACTCTGCTGCAAAGACAGGAGTGATTGTGTTTTCCCGTTATTAGCATTCCTGTCTGAAACTTTTTGTTGTCATTCCACAGTCTCAATTCTCAGGCGTTATACATGTTCAGATTTCTGAAAAAAACAAGCAAAAAAATAGCAGTCTGAGCGTTCTGTTATACGTCCCAAGCTACATGCTCGATCACACCATTATAAACAGTTTAGGAAGACACCTTGTGCTAGCGAGGTGGCACAGTGAACTTGCTTCCATCACAGAAGGCGGGAGAGCAGAGCGTGAGCCATATGTAGTACGTGAGGGCAGGTTTATACTGGCAGCGTTGACGGCTGTTTAGGATGAATCCTCCAAAGTGCTTTGCTACCTCCTAACAGAAAACCCAAACTCAGCTCCCTAACGCCCTGCTGAAATCCTGTATGCAGGGAATAAACCATTTCACATATAGGCCATGAAAACTCATCACTCAATCAACAGAATTATTAGAAGGTTTGTTCCCTTCAGGGCCTGGGCTAAGATGAGAGAAAGTAAGAACTGGGAGAGCCCATTTAATAGGAGCAGGATTCACCCTGCCATTGCAGATACTTGGCACCCAGGTTCCTGGCTTCGAGTGGGACGGAGCCCACTCAGCGGCAGCTAGGTTGCAGACAAGACTTTTGATCTTTTCTAGCCCGGGTGATCTGTTTTCTTGGTTTTAAAAGAAGAAACACTTCTAAATGTATTTTCCTTTCCAATCAATTAACTATTTCAAGCAGCAGCCTAGGAAACTTTGTTCTGCTTCTCACATGTTTCCACACTTTGGGCACGTTGGCCCAATGGCTGAAAGGACGCGAGCAACACCCGAGGGGTGGTACTCACCCCCCATCAGGGCGAAGCCCACAGTTTAAATTTTACTTCCACTTGGGTGAGTGCAGGGAAAACTACAGGAAAGCAAAGAGAGGGCTGCACAACCTTGTCCTCAGGCGTGGGACACGGCTGGCCCCAGGACAGTGGCTATTTCAGTCACGGCTCCTGAGGACAGCCTGTCAGACAGATGCGTTGGCTCGTACTGAGCTGCAGTCCCACGCTGCAGGAACAGGTCCAATTGCCATACAGCACATTAAAAACAATTCACCACAGCACGTCTGGGCTTTCCCCATCTCTCCCGCTGCCCTTCTGCCTGCAGTGCTCACTCCCGCCTCCCCCCCATTGCTTTTGCACCCCTCATTCCTCAACCAGCTCCTTCCCTCCTGCCGTCCCCCCACGCAGACCCCGAGGCGCCAGCCCCTGAGCTCTCCCACCTTCCCCTTTCCTGCCTCTTTGCTGCTGCACTGCCTTCTCCATCCTTGGCCCTGCAGGGCCCCCTCACCTGCCCTCCCTGCACACCCCCTCGCCATCCTCACCCGCCTCCGCAGCCTGTTCCCTGACCTCTCCTTCCCTCCCCTCCTCGCGTGTCCCCTGTCCTGCCCCCGTGCTCCTCGCTGCCTGCCTTCCCCCTCCCGCCTATATCAATTGAGAGAGAGAGAAAGATACGTGTGTCTCAATTTCTGTATGCTGCTTGTACAGGCCTGGGTTGAATACAGAGCCCAAATCGTCCCGAAGAGACAAAGGGTCACCAACCTGGCATCTAAACAGGGCAGCGGGGCAGACTGATGGGACAAGCTGCAGCTCCTTCTCCCAGGAGACTAGCGTAAGTTGTGAAAATTGTGCACACCGTACTGTTCCTGAAAAGGATGTGTCATCACCTACATTTAACAGTGGTATCAGCAGAGCAAATGGGATAAAGCATGTACTGAAGGCATTTGAAGGAACAATTTTTCAGCTGCTTTTCTCTATGCCAGATTATTCTGTTGTCCAGTCCATCTCTCCTGGTGATGCCATAAACAGGGAGTCACACAGGAGAAAAAAATCTTTCCCTTCATCCATGCTGGGGAAACAAAAAATGGGGTAAGTTTAAAGATGACCCTGATCCAAAACCAGTCTTTGCTTGCGAATCGGACTCAACATCCTAACTCAAAGATGGATTTTTCCTGCTGATCCCCTGCAGCACACCCCAGGTTACCGGGAGGGCAGATTCCAGGTCCAGATTGTAGTTTAACAACTCGGACCCATCACAAACAGTGATCAGCTTTCACTCAAAAACATGTGCATGTGGGCTGCCTTATTACTCAGACTAGTTTTGAAAACAGCGTTCCCAACAGTTGCTAGGGACATAACCAGAAGTCTATATACAATGCTATATACCAACAAGCCATGGGGCAACCACTAACCTAATATATTTTGATGGCGGGGGTGTTTGGGTTGCCATGCTTATCAAGAAGACAGAAGAGTCATAGCGAGTGAAGAAGTGAATGGGCTCTGATAGTGCTGCTGATGGGAAGAGCGTAAGGATGCATCTTGGAAGGGGAATCAAGAGGTCGTCCTGGCTGCAGGGAAGCACCGGGGGAAAAAATTCACCTGGGTTCAAATAAGAACATTTCTGGCTACCAAATTCCTCAACCTTTGATTAAAAGAAGGAACACTCACAGCCCACATTGCACAGGCACCCAGTGTCCTTCGTGCACGGATCCTGAAGGTCTATTTGATTATACAGAGAGGCATGCAGCTGGGTGCCAAGGGCGCAGCAGACTCTGGGTTTATCGCCCCTTTTGCCTATCTGAATCACACTAAAATAGGGAAGGCGAGGGGGACAAATAAATCTTACTGAATAAATGTCATTCCCATTCCCAGTTTTCTTTCCTTCCTACACAGCCAATACTTTTTAATCATCTTGTGTCAGTACAATGTCATGTTCTGTAATAACAGCGCGAGATGAAGCTGCTTATCTTTGACAGCACAAACTATTTCTGCCAGGGTTTTGCTCAAAGCAAGTGCTTCTCCACATCTCTGCAGACTGGCCATTTCCTCGGTGCCAGTTTCTGCCACACCAAAAAGATAAACTGCTTTGTACGCAGTGATGATCTTAATGCTCTTGCTTTCATATAGCTGCTCTTATCCCTCAGGAAGAATCTCAGTGTGCTTTACAAACATTGCCAACAGATTTACAAACTATATATAGAAAACATTTCACTCGCTACTGATGTACAGACATAGGGTGACCACAGCAGCTGTTTGGAATTGCATCGCGATATTGCTCAACAGGTTTGGACAGGAAGTAGAGGCCACTGTATTGCAAAGAAAGTAGCAGAGGAACTGCTGCATGGACAAAAAATGTGGTTTTTGGAAGTGCAGTTTGAATGGGACACTGTTTAGGCATCTGCAGTTAGCCTATTCTTTCCCAAAAAAGCATGATAAAATAGGCAACATCTGCCAATGTAAGCATTATAGTATTCATGGTGGTATTTGCAAATATACCATATTTGCATGTCCAGGTCAGGTGGTTATTAAATTATAAGTGATTATGAAAAGTGCATAGACTTAATCCTTTGCTGAATGCCTTAGTCTCAGACGGTTCTCCCATGTAGCTTAGCCAAACCTGCGGTTTGCCATTCAGATAAAAAATTTGCTCTATTTCTTTATACACAGAGAGCAATACAGGTACTTACTTCTATATTTAGCATTTCCTTGGTTTTTGTCACTTTTTTTAACAGTGTGTGTTTATGAAGATTTCTTTAAAAAGGAGATCCCAGCAATATAAACAAATGATGTAATTCATAGGGAATTGAATTCAAGCAGCAGTACTAAGTAAATTCTCTATTGTCTTTATTTATGTCTATTTTTTAAGTAGTCCATATTAATGATGATGGGAGTTCTGGGCACCATATCTACCATGCACACAATATGCAGACAAAAGGCAATGGTTTTGCCCGATCAAATGTAGAGATTTCTACTGAAAATGTCAATTTTGAAAATTAAATGTAAATACCTTGTACATGTCACCAGAGCTACACCGTTATATCAGTCTTATGACTACTAACAATTTACTAATATATTTTTACAGCTTTTCAGGAGAACCACGAAACACAGATTCCTCAGGGAATATTTCTCCTGATCTAAGCACATCTTTTGCTGGTGTGAGTGACACTTAAGGGAGCATTTCAGAGAGAAAATACTTCCCATTGCAATATATACCTTTAAATATTTATACAGTAATTTGGTGCACTTACCCATGCTTCTTTCTGATTTATCCAACATTTGTCCTGGTAAAGAATCGGGATGGATTTCTTTGAAGACCGCTCCATGCATTTGGAGACAGACAGTGTATTTTTGAATCAAGGTCATTATCTGTAGGGTGCAGGAAAGGCCTCTGAAGGGTAGGCACCTTGGATGGCAAGGTGCCAGTTTTAATTACTGCAGCCTAAACAAAACAATTCCCAGTGGAAAGGTCAGGGAGCGAACAAGCCAGAATAGGGCCATTAAGGCTGAAAATCACTTTGGCTAGAATTACTTTTCTTGATACCATTTTCCTGAGCAGAGATCTATCCGTCCTAAAGCTCACAGGGAAAAAAAAAAGTGGGGAGAGGCTTTAAAAGGACTGACTCAGTGCAAGAGACTGTTGATTAGGTGCATATTAAAGGGCGTGATGGAAAAGCAAAAGAGACTAGACCTGTTCTACAGAGGTAAGTGCTTATGAATTTATGCCACTTTTCTCCATGCAAATCATAAACAGCTGGAATTTTTAGAAGCCTTTTTCTACCCCAAGTAAGGGTCAGAAAAAATCCCTTTGCCCTACCCCAAGGTAGACACTAAAGAGCCCATGGCTTTGTGACTGTGTTTTTCCATGCATGACTCCCATACTATGAGCAATAGCCTGAGAAACGGCAGCTCAGGCACAAAGAGCCCGAGCCAGAACACCAACTGCTGCAGTGAAACAGTAAAATTGTTCCCCCTTGATACCCAGAACAAGGATCTGCTGTGCCAGCTCCCAAGATTAGATGGTAGCCAATGCATGGAAGTTTTACGGAAGGCACACGACATTATAGTCCCTACAGGGAATAGCTGGTCACATACAGAACTCATGGCTATGGTTTGGTCCTTCACTAAGCTATTAAAACACTTAACAGCTACAAAGTCCATCTCGCTGGTGCTGCAAAGGCTGACGTAACCACTGTTGAATGTCTGGCTCCTTGGAGAGCTCATCAGTCTGGTGCAGCTGCTTGTGTCAGATTTTATGAGAAACAGAGACCAAATGATACCTCTGCTTTCAAACATTGTCCCCAAACCAATAGGAGTCCCTACACCAGAGCATGCTTGAATCAATGCCAGAGCATTTAATTACTTCTAGCCAACATCGTTCATGGGGTGGACGTGCCATGGAGTTGGGTTGCGGTGGAACACCCTATGAGTCACACCCAAATAGCAGAGAAAATTAAATCCCAGTGTTGCAAGGGTTCAATCACAGTCCAAGCAGGGAAAAAAGGAGTAGTTTTTTCCTACCAATTTCTTCTTCCAGCTGGGGCTGCTGCCTTTGCCTCTTTTCACACAACCATCAGTCCTGGACCAGTTACATTTCCTGCTCCCATCAGCACATACTCACCTCCATAACGGTAGTGTCCAATGGTCTGGCTGCAAAACATGGGAGTCGAAAGACTGGTGTTCAATCCCTAGCTGTGCCATAAGCATGACATGGGATAAACAGCTCCCTTTCTGTGTCTATCTCACCTTATATTCCATTTAAAACAAAGTCTTGCCCCTCCTGCCTCCATTCAGTTCACAGATGCTTTGAAAGCATTAAAGATGCTGTCTCATAATGTTGTACCTCCTCTAGCATCCAGGGGGTGGAAAAAGTCTTCAATAAAGAACTTCAAAACTGAAGGACAGAAAAGCTTTAAAACAGGGTTAGGCTACCTTCCATAACAGGCTACCAAACAACAAAAAGGGCCCAGATGTATTGTTGAAGAGATAAACACAATAATATGTCTTTTTAGCTTACCTAATGATATTCTAAGGACTGGTTGATGATATTTTAAACAGTTGGGGCAACGCTCCGTCCTAGAGCTGAATGCTTTGATGCCACAAGCAATGTAACTATTGCCTGAGGCGTGTATAAAGTCCTAAATATAAACCTTGGCCCATGAACTAAAATTACTAATGGAATTTGGCTCTAGCCACAGAAAGGGTTTAAAATCTCCCATCTAAAGCCCTATTTGATCATGTTTCCCTTGCTGGTTGCAGTATACTGTATCAGATATGTGACTACCCAGATTCTTGTGTTGTGGTCACTCTATTCATCAAAATCACTACTATTTAAGACTTATTAAGCCCATATTTCTGTTTAGGAATTCCCACATAGAAATATCAGTTTATAGGTTATGCAGCATACATGCATTTAGCCTGGTACGTCCAGCATGTATTGGCCAGTGGAGCCTTGACTGCAGACTGACAGCCGTGTTGGGTTCACTGGGCACTCTGTGCTCAGGCCATGCCTGGCGTCACCAGTCACCCGGGGCATCCTCCTGTCAGGGGCCTCGCCCAGATGCCAGTTACCTAGATTTTCCACAAGTGACCAAATTCTTCCTTTTCATCCTGGTCAAAATTTCTGGCAAAAAAACAGAGGATATGTCTTGGAAAGCCAGATGAATAGTAGCCCTAGTGAGAGCAGAAGCAGCAGTTAAGCCTTCTGTTCAACCCTCCACATGTCCCAGACCAGTAATTTTCACTCCTTCCATTTGCTCCTGTAAATCTCTTGTGAGGAAGGACAGACCCACAAAGGACTGATACAGCTGCCTTTAGAAGTGGAATTTACATCTCTGACTGAGGTGTTAATAAGTTATATATGACAATGACATCCAGCAAATAAGAAGTTCTGAAGAACAGGGAGAGCCAGTGTAGGGAGCAGGGCAGGATGCTTGAGCTGACCTTTGGTTTGTGTGAGTGTGTGTATGTGTGTGATAACCAGCGTATCTCTTAAATTACACGTATAGCTAAACTCTGACTATGCACTATGTAATCCTGACATCCACCAACTGAAACCTTTTCTTAGTTTAGGGGGTTTGGATTCATTTTTTTTCTTTGTTTTTTTCCCCAAGATGGAAGGGATGGTAGAACAGCAAAGGGAGTAAGTGCAACCCACTTTTAATAGACTAATTTAAAGAATGTTTAATCAGATGTGTTTTTCTCTAGACGTGCAGAAGCATACTGCCAAGTGCATCGCAGCATGACTGAGGGTGTTGTTTAGTCTGGTCGAGAAGTGATCTGTCAAAACTCTGTAGGAACCATAATTCAAGTTATGACATTGCAACATTTCTCAACCAAGGGGATATGCTGCTCAATTTCCTGGTTGGTTTGTCCATCAAAATCTACTCTTTCTTTAAAACAGCCTACTTAAACTCCCTCAAATTTTGCCAAGCCTTGAAACATGCAGTACTGGCACACACAGCAGTCGTACCTGGGAGCAAACACTTTGCAAAAATAGCTAAAAAGAATCTTTTAAGTGTTTGGAAGAATTTTATAATAGGACCATGATCTTCAAAGTACAAAATGTGCTACATTTCAGGCCAATTACATGACGGAGACGTGCATTTAGCAGTTTAATTTTCTTTGCCAAGCTACATTAGACATTTATTTTAAGGATAAACTAATGTCACAAACTGAGAGCAGCAATTGTATTTATCATGTTCATTGGGAAGTCCATCGTGAAAATTCTTCTTTTAGTCTATATTCATCTGAATTCCCATTTAGAGTGTACTGTTCTACATAATTACTATAGCGTCCTTATTCTGACTTTAGCCTATATTTGGATAGTACAATGTTGTGTTAAAACATGAGCTTTAACGTACTAGTTTTGAAGAAAAATTTGTTCCCATAAAAGAACTATTAACAACAAATACCAGAATGTTGTGAATGTGTACGAAACACCAAGCAGCTCTTTAGCTAGTAAAAAATAGTGAGGAAATGAGTCAAATTACAGACTGTACGCAGTTATTTTTAAAAACTATTCTAAATGTATCCCTTTTCCATACAGATCATATTCTTTATATAGGATATAGTTCTTGAGAACTGGTGGAAGCAGAAACTTCTTCATGGATGACAGTTTCTGGAGTCTCCTTAACCCCAAGAGTTTACGTATTTTCAGACGACACAGATGTTTCAATGGGCGAGGATTATCTAAAAATAACAGTGAGAGAGAAATGGTGGAAAAATCAATGCCATTAACAATGATTGTAAGCCAGTTCACAATCTCAAAACATGCTCTAATAAAATTAATATCAAAATCTATTACCTTGGGGCATTATTATTTTGCCACTTCTGAATAAAATACCATTCTTTTCACTTCAGAACTGTGATGATACACAATGCTGATATTAATCAAACTTCTGTTCGATATCTGCTTAACACTATTGTCTGACTTTTGGAAATATGCACACTGTACTCTGTCTCCAAAGCACTCATCTGAACACCTAAACCAGGCCTTTATTTAGCATAATCAATGGTAACTGATGAACGACCTCTCCTTTCCCTAGGTGCACCTTTTAAAAACTGCATGTTGAGGCCAGCCATGGCACCTTCCATTTCTGCTGTATCAATAAGGCACCAGGACCAGACCTTACCATGCTTGGGCCTGCTGAGTCTTCTGAACAAATACTTCTTACCAGAATTTACGTCAGTCAAAGAGCTCAGTTTAATTTAGCCTTCCTGAACAGAACAAAAACTTCCACCACACTTGAAATATGAGTACTTAAGACTACCAAATTATTTGGACGTTCCTGTGACACTAACAAAAAGGAGTTCCTCTGCATGCCAATGTAAAATACTGAAGCAAAATTAAACACAGGGTACCAGTTTTAAACCTAAATATTTTGGTTTTTAACAGCTGATGTTAAATCAAATTCTATTTAAAATTTAAAAAAAAAAAGTCAAATAAAATTAATTCATGCAAAGAGAACATTTAATACATTCACCAACAGATTTTTTTAAGTTAAGGTGGGTGAAACCTATCTCTGGTGCCACCAGTGATGGAAGGTCCGGGCTAATGTGTAGAACTTCAAAAGTAAAGCATACATAAGAAATATTATTCACTTACAGTATTAGTAATGGCAACTAGATGTCTATCATGTAAATCGGAGTTAGGAAATGATGGTACACAGATTGGGATGGCACACTCATTGTCACCACCTACTACCTTGAACATAATGGGATTTAAAACATGCTCTTACGATAATCCTCGAACGATTAATAGACTTGAGAGATCAAGGGAGCAAAAAGAAGGATGGATGTGTGAGCAACGTTCCTCAATAAAAAAAGTTGTGCCCCATAGCTGGTATCACATAGGTTAATAAGGAGTTTGAGAAGTACCTCAGTGGTCTTGCGTAACTAAAAGGGCTTCCCACACAACAGTGACGTTCCTTATGACATTCATTCTCATCAGGTGCAAGTTTGCCATATTCCAGTCCAATTAACTAATTTATGACCAGTGGCAACAGCTCAAGATCTATCTCAATCTGAGGACTGGATGACAGGCACAACCTGGTTCTTAGCTAGTACGCATTTGGACTGCGAGAACACTTTGGATGAATGTGACCTGACATAAGCAATTAAAGTCTCCTATAATAAATCATAACATCATTAACTGGAAGTTAGATATTTACCCAATATCTGACGTATCTCTGTCCATTCTTTCTGCGTTTCTAAGACAAACTTAATTTTTGTGCATAGAGGAACATAATCCATGTAATCTATAAAAACACGAACCACTCTTCCTGCTAAATGTTTCAACCAAGGAACAGCAATAAAGTCACAGAACTGGAAGAGAAAACACATCAAGTCATAATTTCAAAATCTGTGCGGAGGAACGCCAAAATAACACATTTTAAAGCAATTACACAAGATAATTTAAACAAAGTATTAACAATGACCTTTAACAGCCATAAATCGATGCCTAGGTAGGTTACTTTAAAAGCCATTTTCTTCCATGCTTAACCTTTGTGATCCCTTAACTCATCTGGACAGGCCTGAAGACCAATAATTATTATAACATTGCTATAATTTGCGGCACTGTTTTGTTCGACAGCAATATGTCTTTGGAAACATCTACTCCATTGGTTAGGGTAGGAACAGAAATTCCAGAATCCTGCCTCATGATTTCTTAAAACTTCCTTCCTAAATCCCTAATATATGAACCCCAAACTAAAACCACTCTATGTACGTAATATTCTTTATCTCAGAGTAGAAAATGAAAAATGGCTGTTTTATTTTTAGGGTATTTTAAAAAAGGATTTTGCCAGTATGTTAACCTTAATTCTGCACAATAATCAGGAATGTTTAAAGCTGGCTAATGAAAAGAACAAAGTGAAAAGAAGGAAGGAAGGTATGTATTTACTGGATTATCCTTTATTACAGAAGAAGTCCACCCGGGGAGAACCTCTTCCTCTGGAGTTGACCACACAAAAGAATTTCCAAAGATATCTTGATGCATACAGTCAAAACACATCTCCACATTATATCCGTGATTGAGCAACAGCCTCAGCATCACCTCATCATTCAAGGCATACTGAATGGCACTGGGGAAATGCGTATCATTAACCAACATAAAGTAGCAATTGACGTTTGCTCCGTAAGATAGGAGCAGCCTTACAATTTCATGGTTGCCAGCTCTCACTGCCACAAGAAGACAGTTTAAAGGATCCTTGTTTGGATTTGCCCCTGCTTTGAGCAATACTTCAGTGCAAAGAATGTCATTGTTAGAAACAGCAAAATAAAGCGCACTTTTCCTTTCGTCATCGTAACTGTTTGAAATGTGTTCAGCCAAGAGAGTATTGACATCAAAACCATTTTCAATGAGGAGCTCTAGACACTGTGAATTCTGGCCATCTGCTGCTGAGTGAACAGGGCTTAACCCACTTTTCTGGATTGCAGTTTGGGATGTGACCGGAATGAGATACTTCAGGGCCCTAAAAGACAGTGAATAAAACTAGTTAAACATCGCTTCCCTGCATGAAGAAAACGACCCTCATCCAGTTATATGCTAAATTACCAGCTAGACACACAAGAAGATCCAAACACAGAAACACCAGTTTTGAGCACTGACAAATAGTGTCAGTGTTAGGACCTTGTGTCTAAGTTGTTTCAGTGGTTTTCACTTAGTTCTAGGCAGTGTGTTTTGCATTTTGCCTTGTTTATGCTAAAACCACTTAGAAGTTAATTCAAACTAATGTAACATAGGCACTTCTGAAATAGAAATGATCTATACACTTGCAAGTTTACCAGAGTCTTCTTCAACGTGACCTTGTGCCACATCATATCTTAAGGAAAATGTAAAGTCCAAGCTCATACTCACAGGTAATGGCCCTCATAAGCCGCTTTGTGTATGGGAAGCAGTCCTGCCTTATTAGGCACGTTGCCACTTCCTCCATATTCCAAAAGAAGGGCTATGCAGTCTGGATTACCTCCTCCGGCAGCTTCAAACAATATCGATGCACCATCATCTGCTAAGGCCTGGACATCTCCACCTTGAAGGAGGATACAGCATTTATAATTATATCCAAAGTGATTTGCAGATCGTCATAAAAACAAGCCCAGAGTAGCTTCCCCTTCATTTTCAGATGTATTTAAGTTAAAACTTTACTAAAACAAGAAATAGTTCTTGTGGAAAATCTAAAACTCAAAGGCAAAAGAAGAGTTGTACAGATACAAGTTCAAAAGCTCACCTGACTGGGGTCTGCTTTGACTCTAAGTGTTATAACTGAGGATTTTCAAAATTCTGGCATATTTAAAAAATAATTCATTTAATTAATTAATACCAATATAATTCTGTAGAAGGGAAGGGAAGGGAAGGGAAGGGGAAGGGGAAGGGGAAGGGGAAGGGGAAGGGGAAGGGGAAGGGGAAGGGGAAGGAGGGAAGGGGAAGGAGGGAGGGAGGGAGGGAGGGAGGGAGGGAGGGAGGAAGGAAGGGAGGGAGGAAGCAAGCAAGCGGGGAGGAAGGGGAGGGGAGTAAAGAGAAATAAAGAAAGACAAGAAGGGCATGTATAGCAGTAAGTTCCCCCTTGATTGAAATGGATTGGTATCAACTCTGCCACTCCTCTCACATGCATTATGGAACCATGTAAGCATCACTCCAGTCTCACAGGAACACTCATAGATGCTTCCTCTCCGTCCAAGAAACCAAGTCGTCTCATTCATCACTACTCTTTCTTTCCTTTTCCATGATCACCCTAAAACACCTCAGCAACCAGGCAAGGTGTATGCCAGTGCAGAGGTGTATTTCCCTTTTACCTGACTACATACCTTTATGAATTAGATGCTCCAGCACATCACAGTGACCATATTCAGCAGCAACACCTAATGGTGTTACTCCATATCCATCCTTAAGGTTCGCATTTCCACCATTCTTCAGAAGAAGAGCAACAATGTCTTTGCGTCCCTGTTTTGCAGCTTCATGCATTGCTGACCAACGTTTTACACACGGCTGGTGGATACTACAGTTGTGTTTAATCAGAGTGGATACCATTTCAAAAGAGCACCTTCTTATAGCTTGAAGATATTTAAAAAGGAAGAAAATAACACAATGACATTTTCAGGTATGTTATCTTGAAAGTTAAAGACATCTAATAAGTTTAGAAAAGTGTTTCCTTGTGTACTGATACAAGGAAATTAAAAAGATTTCAAGTCCTAAAAATCTGGGAATCCAATTTACTGGTAAATAAATGGTAATGTCAGCTGCTCGGGAAACCAAGGTAAACCAACACAAGATGGAAAACATGTCAGTTTGGAGCACGGAGTGCAAAAGCAGCACTGCTTCGATTCTGAGAAAGCAGAAGCGGGTGTATCACAAGGAACAGCAACAATAAAAATACTATAATATTCGAATATGGTCCTTACTTCTAACGTTGGTGCAAACACTACAGTGTCCCCAGAAAATTCCACTTGTGACTTTGTCACCTGGTAACTCTAATCCTGGCATGGCTGTTGTCAGCCAAAGTATAGTTGACATCTGTCATACTTAAAGGCCATGTTCTGCCCTTCTGAGGTTCCAGGTTTGAAATTTTCATGGATAACACACCTGCAAATTATTTACATACAAAATAGTGATCCTGAGTAAGAGTCTAATTTTACTTCTGAACTACCCTTTGCAATAGCAGATCTCTCCACTGACTGGTGGGGCAGCTGAGGGAGATCAGCGTCATAGGGTTAGCAAATTTAACTTTTGTGAATGTCCCATCATAAAAGTAAGAAGGTTTTTAAGAGGCAACAGTCTTCATAATTACCCACAATTGCTTTGGAGTATGACCAAATGTATCTGGAAGCAGAAATCATCCCACTAGATAGATACTTCTTCAGCATTTACCTTTGTACTAAGGAGCCCTTTAATCCAGAGCTTTAAAATTAAAAGGAGTAACTAAATCATAAGCATCATCTATTAAGTGTTAAGCACCTGATACTCTATTTCACTGAGACTAAGACTGAAATACATGATGCACAACAATATCTACATCCACATTTTTAGCGCTCAGTGACACAAAAACATAAAAAGCATCACATAAACAATACATAGCTGACAAACCTCATTTTCAGGAGTTTGTACAGAGAAATACTTAGGAAAATAAATTGGCATTATAAGGGGGAAAGACCCTTTTCATAAGCTCTAGTTAACTCTTTGCAGGATTCATTAAAAGCAAAGGCTGAAAATAGTTTAAAAGTTTCACAGACTTACAATTATTGAAAAGAGCTGAAACAACGCAAAGCAAGACATTGCAGAGGAACGCTCTAGAAATGCCTCAGAGCCTTAAAATGTTAATATGGTAATCGCATCTGATGAAAGTTAACAAAAATTCAGAGAAATGAATATTTTAATATTGATAATTGTATTATATATTGTATTTTCTTAATATTATACTAATTTCACAGGTTGATTCTCTTCAGAAGAATGGAGATGTTTCGACATTCAACAGAAATTAGAAGCTAATATAGCTAAATTACTCATGTATAGTAAAGCTCATTTAAGACTACCAATAGCATAAAATCTTCCAAAGGAATCATCTTTCTTTAGATTGGGGTATTAGAAATGCAGTTGAAGCTTATTTTCAGTGCAAGAGGGGAGGGAGATGAGATGGGAGATTTTGAAATTGAAAATACCTGCCTACTTCTGAAGAAACCATCCAATAAAACTAAAAATCTCCAATAACCTCCAAACCTCCAGAAAAAGTACATTCAAGTTAAAGCAACAGCTTATTCTTGTACCATACTTTTACCTTAAGATGGTCAAATAGGACCAGGTTGGTAAAGGTCTTACAGCACCTGAAGACACCAAGAAGGTGCCTTGAACAAAAAAATAGGTCCCATTTTCTTAGGAGCAGCTCAGCAATCACCTAAAGCATAAGGAGCATCTTTAAGAGCAGCTCAGTGATCACCGAAAGCACGACGAGTGCTGAACTGAACGTTGGGTACATTTCACTAAGTGCTGGGCATTTCATCTAAAGAGATGACCAGCATCTAAACCACACAAGCCAACAGGAGTACTCGGGTGACTACTTAGCGGAGAGGACACGCTGCCATTCACTTGCTTAAACCCAGGGAGAGGAGGCAATTACCAATAAGAAGTGGAGTTTCTCCTTTGTCATTTGTGGTATTGGGCCAAACACCCTTTTCCAGTAACGTTCGTACATTTTCCACAAAGCCAGCTTTTGCTGCCAAAGTTAATGGTGTTTCTCCATCGCATGTTTTGTATTCCCACATTGTTTTATAAGATGCTAGAGATTAAGAAAGTGAGAAAAGAGAAAATCAAAGCACAAGGCTGTTAACACATACACGTATACCAGAAATCCTTAAATGCTAAGTCTTTATGAAAATTACTTGTAATTGTGTTTAACTTAACCTATCTAGTACTGCCAAACACACTGAATATGGAACAGTAATTTTTACTCTGTCTGTAGGTTTCTGAACAAAACTTTAAAAACGGTCCAAGTTCTTTGCTGGTGCAAATTGATGCAACTTTCCCAAAAAGAAAATTTGCCTGAATATTTAAACAACATAAGCGAGATGCTCCATGGAGGATTTGATCACACTTTTTTTCGTAATCAGTTCTAGCCTGTTGTTGTGCATGGCTGTTTATTGTTCTATGGTTTTTTGCTGCTCCCCTTATCTTCTGGGATATTTTTACCTTACTCACCATCTAAAATGATTTCAAGTATTTGCTGAATTGGCTGAGCTGCAGCCTCATGCAATGGAAACCACCCTCTTTCATCAGCTTCATCCAAAGCATATTTCTGTTTCACAAGTTCTTGGAGCCCAAATACTTGACCTTAAAAAATCCAACAGATAAATGAGATGCAGTTGGAAAAACAATATACAGAAAGCTCAGTTTTGCAAAGGGACTACTTTATTTTAGGGTTTTTACCTTGCTTTATGGATGTTACAATTTTCCTATTTTCCTCACTAGGTGGTACAAAACTATCCAAAAAAGAGCAGAAAATAGAAAATATAAACAGAAAGTAGATGCATTACATTATTTATTCAATATTTTCCATTAGGTTCTCATCTGAGCCAACTTTCCTTTGAATACACCAACTACAGTCTTGATTAGCCTTGTGACCTCCTACGTTACACCTGTTCTGTGGACCTTCAGAGTATCCAAAGTTCTCGATTTAGGTGCAATTCCTGCTGTGGGCTGACCTGATACAACTCCTAATTTGGTAAAGAATTCTGATGTGGACTAAAAAGCTGTATTGGCCCCACACTACAGAAAGGAGCCCTTCCGATTCAGAAACCTTAGACGGCGAATGAGAACGTGATGGCGTCAGAATGTCAATATTCACTAATGAAGGAGAGTCTGATGATATCAATGGTACCATTTTCCCTGAAAAAGAGTTGTAATGTTTTTAACAATATCATTTAAACCTCCATGAGATGGAAGTTAAATGCTGGTGTTTGCTAGTTCCTTGAGATATTTTGGTGATAAAAGCATATTAAAAAAGAGATCAGATTTAATAGAAAAAAAGCAGCCAAATAACAAGAATACCCAGCGACTCTGCTGAGAGCCTTCAGTGAAAAGGGAGATTCCAGTCCTACAACAGGAGGCCACGAGGACCCAAACCTTCATGAGATCCCACAGGAAATTAGGAAATATTAACAGTCCCCCAAGACTTACAGTTCTGCATCTTTCCATTTTAGACAGGGCAATCTACAAAATGTATTTATGGGATTATTGCCAAAGAACTTCTATTAAGGCAAAGTTTAGCTTTGTTTCACACATATGCTTTTCGTAAGAAGACAAATGGCCTGAAAAGCTAAGGGAAGTACTAGTTTAGCCAAGTGAATCTCATCTCCCTAAGCTCTCATCACCCAAGGTAGCTCAGCTGAGCCCTCCATTTCCCAATCACGGGAACCACTCTTAACCACAACATTCATGTAATGTATGAACCCTCGCTGAACACCCCTGTGGGTTTGCTGTTGTTTTTCTGGTTTGGATTTTTCTTGTACACACATGTATCTGAGTGCACAGGGAAAGGCTGGGGCACTGCTACAATTACAGAGCAGCCAGATTGCTAACAAATCCTAATTTATTGCCTTTAAAGTTCGAGGTTTTAGAAATGTTTGAGAAAAAACAAAATCAACATTTCTATTTTGTTTACTCTTTTCAATCATTGCTTCAGACAGTGCTTCACTGAGAAAGAGGCGTAAGAGTCAAACTGTTTTAAGCACTAAATATCAATGTCTCAAAACACTGTTAAAATGTGGCATAATCTCTAACATATTGAATTGACAGTACCTGTCATGATAGCTGGAAGACACCGGTGGTTTGGCCCCATTTGATTCTTGAATGCTAAGCTGTATGGCATACTCAGTGAGCAGATCTTCAACCAAATCTTCTCTTTCATCCATCATTTTTTATGGTGAGCTATAATGATGAGGTATTTTGAAACACACGCAAAAATATACTGCTAAGTATCATATCTTGCTTAAGGTATTTTTTATAATAAAATCAGGTGTTTCCATAAATTTAATTTAATAATGTTTTGGTGAGTTTATTCTTATTTAAAAAGGATAAAATTCCTGTTTAAAAATGGTGATAGAAAAGAAAACAACCCTGGAAACATTTAGTACTAGACGTGCCATTTTTATTGTTCACACACTACATGTGTCATCTACAGACAAATACTAGACAACCTGTGAATCATAAAAAGAAACTTTTCCTCTTTAGAAAGGTGTGGTCATCAAGTTAGTGAATATATGATTTCCATACAAGCATGAATAATGAACAGTAAACAAAGTTACCACCCATGAATTATTCCTATCAAACACAGGCATTCACAAGGAATTCATGAACATAAACACAATCACATATACATTTAAAAACTACAGACACAAAAAAGAAAAACACTCAAATTGTTTGAGATTTACAGAGAGAGTTTGCAGTTCAGAATGAAACACATGACCAGTTCTAAGGGTGGTCACACATATTGTACTTATTCAGGATTTACACAAATGTCAAATTATTTCAGAGAAGCTCTGAACTAACTTGACTCTTTTGTGTGGGGAAAGAGCATTTTTTTCCCCGCTTCCTTCACCCAGCGTGGCACCGGCAGCAGATACAAGATGGATCCACCAACCAGTGCCATTTGGACACAGGATTTCAGCGTGCAAAAGCCCACAGCATGTCACTACAGTTTAGGTGGTGACACATCATCCAGCTCTGAATTCAGAAGAACTTTACTGATACTTAAAGGGGGGCTTATAAGAAAGATGGGGACAGACCTTTTAGCAGGGCCTGTAGCCATAGCACAAGGGGGAATGGTTTTAAACTAAAAGAGGGTAGATTGAGACTAGATATAAGGAAGAAATGTTTTACGCTGAGGGTGGTGAAACACTGGCACAGGTTGCCCCGAGAGGTGGTGGATGCCCCATCCCTGGAAACATTCCAGGTCAGGTTGGACGGGGCTCTGAGCAACCTGATCTAGTTGAAGATGTCCCTGCCCACGGCAGGGGGGCTGGACTAGATGACCTTTAGAGGTCCCTTCCAACCCAAACTATTCTATGATTCTGTGATTCGATGAAAAGTTTTCAGCTGTTACCCCTATTCACCTCTCCTCTCCTGGAGCTGGATGGGGGTGTTCTCTCAAATAAAAAATAAGGGATTTGAGAGAGATGATACCGAATGCAAAACCTACTTTATGTTAATATAATAATATACAAGATTTTTGGACTTCACGGACAGGTAGTTGTACAACGAAACATTACAATGGTCTCGTGTCATTATCACTTTTAATGATCATTAATATATTAAAAAAACCCCACAAACACTTGCAAATCTTGCTTTATTTTTACACTGCCAAGGCATGGTCCATGAAAGCAGACTAAGGACTTTGGAGTCTCTGCACTACTTCTGCAGTCATGAAGCTTAATGGACATTCACAGGAGTTCAGTACACAAGCCTGGGTGATGGTCAAGCCATGCCAGCTGTTATTTTCAAGGTGTGAGAGTAGTTGGAAGGCTGAGTGGATTAGTAATGGAGTATGTCAAACCTCTTAACTGTAGTCACCAGCTTAAATTCAGTCTGCTCGTATCAACAACTTTAACTGTGGCTTATGTTCACTATGCTTTTTGCTAGTGATATCACATCAACTAAACGCGTTGGTAGTAAATTATAACTATAACTGGAAGGTCAGAAATGTTGCTCTTCACATCTTCCTGTAGGTTCTTGAAGTGTAAAATGTAGTATTTATATATTGTAAAAGATCTATAGAGAATAAAAACTGAAGTTAATATATGCCTAGCTGTACCCACCTAGGTTTTTACAAGTGGGCTTTGGGTTTCGCCAAAGTTTCTCTGATTCAATCTTAATGGCCTAACACGTTTGTCCTTTAATCAGATTGGGGACACCGGATGTTGAATTTTTTAGTTTTAAACTACTGCTCCCACGGTTTAGGCAGTAACATACTGTATCTACCACACAGAACACTTATGTTCAAAGTGTTGCACAAATATTAAACAATTATACTAAGCATCTGTTGTATGTTTCTTACAGAACAATCATTGTGGGGCGTCCTAGTCATTTTGCAAATAGAGAAGGAACGTTGTAGAAATTATCTGGAGGCCATTTTCTGAAAATGATCTTCAAGGGAAAGTGTTGACCAGATTTCTTTTTAGACTAATTTCTGCATTGTTCCAGTAAGTAATAAGTCAATCAAAGTACCATAGCCAATATTATAATCTCATCCACAAACACTTTACTACTTAGTGTATTAGGATAAAGCTTGCAAACCAAAATTAAATTAGTAAGGTCTTAGACTCAGAAGCTAAAGGTCTCTTGGATTCAGATTCCCACATAATGCAGTTTCCCACCTCTTTCAATATGTACTGGAAGCATGGCCCAGGTTTTTAACTGCAAGGATGGACAATCTGAAGGAAAGTGGAAAAAATCTCCAGTTCAGTCCCATTTTCTTTGAAGGAAAAAATACACAACTTTGGTCTTGACTGCCACCTCCGACTACAAAAAAACTTCCACAAATAATAAAAAAAAAAAAAATATATTCACGGGCACATTTTCTTTTGGGGCTTAGAAGAATAGACCTTTACGTTGTTCATAAAAGACAACGCTTTTCTGAAGGGTTCTCTGTTCCTTCCTTTTGTGTCTCTAATCAAGGCTTCAGCATAACAGTCCAAAAGAAGATTTCACACATAAGTTAGACTGATGAGCTGGTCAGTACAATGCAGACACACGTACCAAAATCTTCCACATGCTACCTAATGTTAAATCTGCTGCACATCATACTAATGCTTAGAAGTTCTCAAAGTTATGTTCTGGCATACTGAAATTTAGGTAGAACTTCTCATGCAAAAAAGATTTCTGAAATCACCGAGAATGCTGACTGACTGACATCCTGTCAGTCAGGATGGACAATACAAAGTTCTCCGTAATTCTAAAAAACAATGATAACTATGTTCTGAAACTCTTATGATCAAAACAAGCTTATGAAAGCCTATCAAGTTTGTTGCAGCAAAAATAAATTAATAAGTTGTTGGGTTTTTTTAAAATATAGTTTGCTTTATGCAGAAAGGAAGGTATCCCACGTCAAACTTCCAAGGTGTAATACAAAACATAGCAACTTCAAAAAGCCACACAAAACAAAGGAGCTGACCATCTTTTTTTTCTAAATGCTGCCACAAGTTTCTTATTAACCAGAATGTAAAATTCTCATCATCAAGAAGGCCATGAAACTGAGCCTCTCTTCCTCATCTCTTGTTGGCAATGCACTTTGTTGACAGGCAGGAGAATTCTGAGTTGAGGTTCTTTTGTGTGTTTATCTTCACATATTCATAAACATTTTTCTAATTCTGATGGCACCTTAAAGCTTCCATCATTTAACCCACAAATATACGCTGTTCTGAAGACTGACAAGCCTTTTAGACAGGAAAGATAAAATCTCTCTTGGACTAGCAGTTTTAGAAGTGTATCTCAATAAACATCTCTACAACCTCTTTCTGCCATCAGCTAAAAGGTAAGTACATTTTAGAATAAATTAACATTTCGCTGGCAGCTGGGAGGTGCTCCTGATGAGACTAAACAGTTAATTTACATAAGATAATTTATCAAGGAAAAATGTGTGACATTCATAATCTCATTTCCTCCACAACAGCTTAAAGGCAAACAGAAGCCACCTTCCCTTTCTTCACACCTTTTGTTTTGAAAATCCTCCATTTGAAGACTTCATGCCATCGCTGAAATTTCTGAAGCATCTTTTTAATGAATCATGATCACCCTCAGATCCACGTGGATGGACCTTCATGCCCTGCAAGCCCTACTGAAGTTGCTGTCCTTAGGAGAATTGAGACTGAAAATTATTATATTACAGCCCATCATATTATATTTACCCTAGAGCCTGAGCCAAACAGACTCCTGAAGACTTATAAAGGCCTGAGATTAGACCCTCACATCGCAAAATCTCTGAAAAAAGGCTGTTTTGGTATATTACAGTACCTTTATGAAGATGTTCACATACGGTTTAGTCCTATGAGGTGATCAATACCCTCCAACGTCACTGATTCCAAGAAGAGTTAAGAGCACAGAGCATCTTGCAGGATAGTCATTTACTAAGAAAATCCTTTTATTTTCGGAAAAACGTATTGCCTTTCTACCTCCCCTTTATCTCCAAAAGATTAGAGGAAGAAACCAGTTTCCAGGTCACGATAGAAACTTGAGTGGTTTTTTTTTCTGGTCATACAACATCCATACCCATTTGGTCAGCTATCTCCTGCTTTGCTGTATTCCCTAGAACTGACTATGCCACAGGCAACATAGAGCTCTGCTTGAACACAGACTTAACCAGAAAGGTCTCAGATGAGCAGTGTTTCAGAATTGTTGTATGTACTGTTTTCAAATTATCTTATCCCACAAAAATTAATAATGTATTATAAAATGAGAAAGTTAGTAAGGCAGCAAGTGACTGTGACATGGTAGCGTGAGTATAAGGCAAACAGCTCACCACAGCACAAGTGCTGGACACATTGCCAGGGGTCTATACGTGCTTTGAGAGCCTGATTTGCTATATCACCGCTGGTAATACGCTGTGCTGACGTGACAAGGTCCGACTGAAGCGCGGACGTTCCACTAGGACCACAGTGGAATATAACAGCATGGCTGGTACACTCGGCAGCAGCAGAGCCATCCCTGCTACATTATGGGATGTAGCAATGAAAAGGCTAAAAAGCTCAGCAGCAAAATCTTCTATTCAAGAATGGAAGCTTCGCAATTACCAGACCTAGGCACTAGATCACTAGAACAAATTGCAAATGCTTCCTCTAAAGAAGTTTTAGTGTTTGTATTACAACAAATATTTTCCTTAAACAACATTTGGAGTAATCTGGTATTTTTTCCATTTATGCCTGAAAAAATAAAGACATCTTGCTGTTTTCCTTAAAAAAACCTTTTGCTCTCTTAAATTAAGTTACTGTTTTTTCATCGAAGAAAATCTGAACTACTTGCTAATCATGGCAGTTGCGTCTTTCCTTGGAAAGAAGTGTATCAAGCGTTCATCACTTTTAAACACATAGGTATAAAGTTAATGTTATGTGAGTGTTAATGTTATTCTAATTTCTTATCCTTAAAATAAACTAGACAATCCTAACTTTGCTCTCTATAAATAGAAGGCCCTTAGGCATGCAAAGAGGTTATTCATAGCAATAAAATAATTAATAGCAATCTAAATTTGGACTCAGTCTATTAAATGTTACAGTTTTAAATTAGTTCACTGTTATTCCAATTGGCGAGCATAACATATATTCTCACCTTTTCAACCCATTATCTTGCCACTGTTACTCTGGGGCCTGCATTTTGAACAGCCAGGAATGGTGCCCTGCAAGCTGATGTGTCCTGTGATAATTCTAAAATTAAATACGCAGTTGCTAGATAAATTAAGGTCTGACCTTGTACAACTGTAACATAAGCAGACTCGACCCACAGGAAAGTATTACACATGACTTCTCTAAAATCCCGTCAAATGTAACACGAGGTCTGGATGGTATAATAAGATTATCTGTGCCCTCATTGGTTCAACAACTCTCATTAAGAAAATAAATGACTTGCCAACTTAGTTTCAAGGGCTACATTAACAAAATCTGGTAACGTATTTACATACATTAAAACAAATCTGAGAAGGTTTAGCCTTTAACTAGTTGTAGATCCTGCCATACTACATCACCAAACACCAGTCTCTCTCTCTGAGGCTGAGATGATGTAAAGCTTTACAGATTCAATGACAGCCAATTATAGTACTTAATTGACTAGATTTAATAACTTTAAATTGGACAAAGAAGCAGGAGGCACGGCACCACAGACAGCAGTGATGCAAAAGCAGAATAACCCAAGAGTAACATCAAGAATAGCAGTACCCAGTAAGTTAAATCGCAAGCATGGGATAAGGAAGAAGCTGGATTTTTTTTTTTTTCTCTAGCTAGACATACACATCACTGATGCAGTACCTCTGTCTTCTTTCGGTTTTAATCAATTAGTTACTATCTTTACCAAAATGAACAGACAAAAAGGGAACATAACAAATTGAAACAACGAACTTCCAACTTACCTTCAATTGTTCTGATGAAACGAAATTGTACACTGTGAACTCTTCCGTGCCTCGTGATTCACTTGCATTTATAGAACCATAAAACTGTAAGCTTAACTAAGGCACTACATGCATCTCATCTTTGGACACAAGATCAAGAAAACCATTTAAAGATGATAAATAATATTCACTGCAACTTCTTTTGACAGTGCGACCTAAGTAAGTGTGGCAAACCTCAAAAAAAAAAAAGTACAACAGAAGCAGACAAACAGGGCCGAGACCCTGCTCTACTGTTGGCTAAGAGCTGGTAAGAACAGAAATATATTCTTATATAATAAAAATATCTAAAATACATATTTATAATATATATAAAGAACACACGTTTTAATTGCTTACCTTGAATTCTTTCATTTCCTTTACATAATGAGGATATTATCAGAACTAGTACATATCCATATTACAAGCACGGTATTGTTCTGCTTTTCAGATGTTTTTAATACTATTTTGCATCGCTATGTAAACAGTGTCTGATTCTGATCTTACATAGTTACCAGTTATAAATCCATCAGTCAATTATGTTCCATGCATATAGAGCCAGAATAAATAAGACTCCTGTCCAAATACCAAATCGTGTGGCAATGTGCAAGACTTCACAGTGAGATAAATTCATTGGTGAGACAAAAAAGGGAAGAGAAGTCACAGCTATAGCAAGGCCTTCTTAGGGTGCCCACACACCATATATTAACACACAGGATAATACTCCTAACAGAGTCCCCAGTGTTAAACAGATAATAAACTGTGAAATGCTACGTGGGTGGTTTGGGGTTTTGTTTGTTTTCAAAAATAGGTAATTTTTGTAGGTACTCTGATAATACTTCTTAGGTCTTGGAGTTGTATTTTAAAATAAATTGTGTATTGAAACAGAGTTTGGCGTTTTGGGGAACTTCCTACTGTATCTCTTCTAGATTGATTTAATGAACTGTCTTATCAACCTGACTTACTGTTTTTTACTCTTTGTACTAGGATGTGGCAAGGACACCTACATTCTTGGGTTGTCTGAACAGATGGTTAGGACTAGTGTTTGAATGACGCTAACGGAGCTGGTTTGGCTTAAGAAGATCGCCAGGCACAGAACAATTTGTGCTGTGGTCAGTCAGTGTAATCAGGAGATAGATCATCTGGTTGGACCATCACAGAGAAGGGAAAAATACAGGGATGATCCGATAAAAAAGGCTGAATTTTTTTAAGTATGGCATTTTGATAGGAAAGAGAGATTCTCCGTGGCTTGGAAAGAAACCCCAGGTCTCTCCAATACAATCTCAAAGAACGCTTGGGAGTGGAGAAGCACAAACCCTGAATTCTGATATAAACTGTATTAATCTCTTTGCTTTAGTTACGGAGCGGAGGTAGCGCGTGTCTTATTAAAAGACTGGCTTTCAGTCTTCAGCTACGATATTCTGAAACTCAGTTTGTTGGGTTTGCTTACCAGTTATGGAAAAGAGGAACTCAAAAGCAGGACAAAGGAATTATAAAGAATAATTTGTCCAGAATAAAGTTACAACACAATTATTATCAAATCTTACTCACTATGCAAAACTCACCCTTTAAATTAGCAGCTAGGCCATAAAGGCAAGACTTAATACAAGGCCAACTGGATCTTCAAATGAACATCATGTTTACCTCCACCAATAATTTAAACTATCTTTTTATTGCTCTTTTCTCCCATTCTATCTCAAGTCCCCTGATTTGAGTTTTCTACTTTGTCAGTATTTTACAGCTTTTTTTTCTTTATTAACTGATCACATTAACTCAGAAATTATCTATTTGCCATATTCTATTACAGTGATCCTTATTTTTGATTCTGCAGTTAATTAGCTACTTTTAGCACAATTTCTTGGTCAAACCAATTTCACAGCTAAAATTCATAGAAGGTATACGCATGGTTCTGCTTATTAAACAAATTACAGAATACTTATGGTTATTCCCTGAAGTAGAAAGTTATCAACCTCAGGAAGACTTGACTGATAAATACATGCACCTACAACCCTTTAATATAGTAATTTTGCTAAAAATATATATGTATAATATTGTAATTGTTTGTAAGCTTCTGCATTATTTCTATATTACACTCTATTCCCAGGCATAGAAATGCTGTTACACACTGCATCAGTTATCAATCGGAAGGTATTTATTTTTTACATATATATTGGAGAAAACTAGAATTCATGTACTAGAAACTTCTGCAAACCTTAAATACGTTTCATGAAAGAATGACAGAAGCTGACACATATTCGTATCACATCTACTACACCAAAATCTCACCTTGAGGGGACATAAACAGCTTTGTTTCCAAGTACACATCACACAAAACTGCTCTCAGCAGCTGCCAAACATACTTCTGAAGCTTTAAGGCTTGACACAGTTGTTTTGACTCATGAAAGTGAGCTTTGAAATTAACTCTGAAGCTTGGACTAAGCTTTGACTCTGCAAAACATTTTGGAAAATAAATCAAAAACTATGAACCTGTAATAGTTCGGAGAACTCATTACTGGCAGTCAGCTATCACTTGGCAAAAATCAGTTGGTTTCAAGTAGTCACCAGCCATACAGAACACATCAACCGAACGTGTATTGCACCTTTACTAGAAACGTGCTGAAAATCTAAACGCAACATACAGCACTTATGACTTCTGTGTGATGCATTTCTCGCAACAAATCTTTCAACGGAGTATTCCTCATTTAGAAACTGCAAAGTTCTGCAAATTGATCACAAGCTGTCATTATCAGTTTCATGAAGACGGCTTCAATAATAGAAAACGTTTATATTTAAAAGGGGATATTCAAACCTACGTGTCTTGTGAAGTGCAGCAAGGCATGAACTGTGGTGTACTGCTATAGCATACCCAGCCCAGCTAAATGCACTGGGCTCCAAAACTTGGGCTGCCTTCCGATCGGACGCCGATCCCGAATAAACGCTGCGCATGGGCCGGCCTGGGAAGGTTTCAGGGGCACGGATCCGAGAGAGGCGACCTAGCAGCCTCTCCCCACGCAGGGGCAAGCCACCCCCCGGCAAGGCTGGGCAGCCCGGCGCCACACAGGCGGCGCCGCCGCCGCCAACACCTCCCGTCCCTGCAGCTCCGCAGCAAGGGCCTAGCCGCCTGCCCCCCACAGCGGCCGCCACGCCACACAGACAGTAGGCGTTCTTCAGAGCCCAGCCCGGCCCGGCCCGGCCCGGCCCGAGCCGAGCCGAGGCGAGCCTCCCGCGCTCAGCACCAAGCAGTGACGAGCACCAGGCCGGGCCGGACCTGACCTAAGAGACCGCCTCCGACCACCCGCCCCCGTCGCTACGCGCATACGCGCACCGCCCGCCCCCCCCCCCCCCGTCAGACGGCGCATGCGCTGGGTGATACACCGCGTGCCTTGGCGCACGCGCGTGTGCCCGCCGGGATCGGGGGCCGATGCGGCTGCGGCGCATGCGCAGCCCGGCGTCCTTGGCCATGTCCTCCAACCGGCGACCGCAGGCGCATGCGCCCGGCTGTCCCGTGGCCGGCGGTGCCCGCGGTGGCTGGCGGAGCGGGGCGCAGCTATGGCGGGGGCCCTGAGGAAGGTGAGGCGCCGCGGAGGTCCTTGAGCCGGGCAGCCTGCCGCGTCCTCGTCCTCGTCCTGCGTGGGGGGGCTCCCTCCCCGCCGTGCTCTGCTGTGGCGGGTTTCTGGGGAGAGCGTAGGGGGTGCCCGAGCGGCGGGGTGAAAGTGAGTGGGGCGCCCTGCGGGGAGAGGGCTGAGGGGAGCGTAGGGCCCGGTGTCCCCCGCGGCCCACGGGGGACGGCGGGCCCGGCGCCAGGCGCTCGCGGGGCAGCAGCGACCGTTGGCGGAGGGGGCGGCCCGTCGTGTGGGGAGGAAGGAGGCGGGTAAGCCGGAGTTCACCCCACCACAGGAAGGCTTTGCAGCAGCTGCTTTGTAATGTGAGCTGCTCCCTCTCTTCGCGCTCTCCCTCCCCTTCTTGTGCGCTTGTCAAAATACTGCAAATTCGTGGGCTCGCGTGTGTGTGTGGTGGGAGGCAGAGCCTCAGGTCAAAGAATGGTCCCTGTGAGGTGTATGTTGAGCCAAAACAAAATAATCAGCGTGGAAACAGACGCTTAGGTATATTAAATATGTTTATGTTCTCTACGCAGACCACTGGACTTGTAGGATTGGCTGTAGCTGAAAACCCTCATGAGGTACGTCACGTGTCTTGTTCGGTATTTAATGGAAATTGTCAGTGAGATCAAAGCTTTTTGTTATGTATTTGCATATGTAGGTACGCTGTGTACCTTAAAGCGGTGCCAACTTAATAATAAGTGAGAAAACGTTCCAAAATGATAAAGGAAGAAAATTAATTCTTAAAGGTTTAATTCATATCATTAGGAGTTATTTTGCACGTGTACTTTTTGTTGCACATGCTGATTTCAAAAACCTCCTTGGTGTAAGTACTTCTGTGAACCAATATTTGATTTCTCTCATCTCCAATGCAAAAGCAAAGAAGTCTTTAAATTCAGTTCTTCATAAATGTAATTTCTGCTTCACAGGCATACAGATTTTTGCTGCCTTGCTATGTTGTGTTTCCAACAAGTACTAAAATAACTTACACTAAGGGGGAGAGGCTAGCCTTACATGATAGAGGCTAACCATGTCGCACAAAGCCACATCAAGGCCCGGTGATGGCAACCACTGTTGAGACTGGAATATTTCAGTGGTTCTTGGGAACCACATTAGGTAGTTCTTGTAGCAATTTGGTACTTTCTTTTTACCTCCTCAGGCTCAGTAATGAAAGTATGTTTGCTACATCTTGCTTGCTTATTCAGGAGGCATGAGCTTTGAAAGGACTTCAGTAATTCTTCAATTTCTCTGCTTTGAAATTTCCCGCTATGCAACGATTCTATTTCAAAAATGCTTCTGCCACCAATAGCTAGGAATACTGTCAAAAAGAACCATTGAAAAAATCATTATTGTTCTGTACAAATGATTCTAGCTCAGTCTGCAGCCTTGTCAGACACTTTCTGGGTGAACTTACTAAATTTTAGGTTTTTTTCAGTGACTTAAAGCCAAGAGTAAAGAAATCAACAATGCTTTAGTTGAAGTATGGATTCTATGCCAGTCCCCTGTTCATTTCCTGTTTTTTCTTCTTTGTATTTCTTTGACTTCAGTATTCTGCTTCTATTTCTTATTGTTCCTATAGGACATCTATTCCTCTTCAGTTAGATACAGTTATCCAGCCAGCATACGGCCCAAAAGCTGCAATTTCTTCACCCCAGTGTGTCCTTTATCACTGCATTTAAATCCAGCAATAAAAGTTGCAGATTTTAGTTTAATTTAAATCTGTCTGTCGCTCAGAATTTTGCACCAGTGTGAGAAGTGGTGCCAAAAAAAAAAAATCTCGTTATGTTTTGGTAGCTTACGTACTTCTTCATCTTTCCCAGGTAATTTTTCAGAAACTGATGGTTTAGACATAAATTTGCCTCATTTTTTAAAAGTATGGTTGGTATTAGAAACACGGCTTTTATTGTTTCCATTTTGCATCAAATGTACTTCAGATTGCAACTTTTTTTTTTCTTTGAGGAATCTGACAGTGATAACTTCCCAGTCCTGATAAATCCCAGTCTTACCCAAGACAGAGTTCTGTGGTTCAGACTTAGTTATTTTGTTAATCCTACGTTTCTGGATTGAATACCATAACCCTCTATATTTTGTGTATAGATAGTTAGCTAGTAGGTTAAGTAGGACAAGAAGTTAAATAATTGTAGTTGTCTATTTTAACCATGTCTTGTGATCACTTCAGCGCCTGCGAATACTGTACACAAAAATCCTTGGTGTCCTGCAAAACATTCCCAAAGATGCAGCATATAGGAAATACACTGAGCAGATTGTAAATCAGCGATTTAATTTGGTGCAAACGGTAAGTACAGTGCTGTTTTATAAATGTTACGCATGAAAAGATTTTTAGGATGAGAAGAATGATTTTCAAAATGACTGACTTTCAGGAGTATATGTAACTTTCAGGTATCAGTTCAGAAATAGTTGAAGTCTTGAGGTTTATTTTTGTTACTGACTGGAATATTTTGATGTTATATTAAAAAGAATTGTTACTTTCTTACTGATGTTTTCTGTGAAAATTAGAAGAAAACATAGTTTTTTGAAGATTCGTAGAACAGTGGTAATTTCCACACACTTGCACAAAAAATGCATGTGCTCATATCAGTGTAGTATCTTAGAACAATCCTTGCCTTTGACATTTTAAAACACTTTTTGGTACCTTAAACTATGTAATAGTGGTATTGTGTATTTTGGGTGATAATTGGAAGGTTGCATACCATTTCATAAGAATGAAATGATACATACTAAAGCCCTTAGCTGCTAATGTTTCTTTGGAGGTCATTAAATAGTACTCATTTTTTGTATTTATCATTGAGAGTTTGATGTTTGTTTTCCAATAAGAAAAGTGTGTGAGATTTCTTTGATAAAGTAGAATGACAGAAGCCAGCTAATTTGATGGTTGAGGAAGACTAGAGTATGATCTGGTTAAATTACTGTTTTCATGCTGTATCTGGGCTTTCTACTTCTCACTGAAACTAAACATTTATTTATATGTATTTGAATACACAGGAGACTGATGTGCAAAAACTACAGGATAAGCTGAATAGTGGTCACATAGAAGAAGTCATTGTACAGGTAAACAATTGGGCGGGAGTGTTGATCTGCTCGAGGGTAGGAAGGCTCTGCAGAGGGACCTGGACAGGCTGGATTGATGGGCCCAGGCCAACTGTATGAGGTTCAACAAGGCCAAGTGCCGGGTCCTGCACTTCGGCCACAACCACCCCATGCAGCGCTACAGGCTTGGGGAAGAGTGACTGGAAAGCTGCCTGTCGGAAAAGGACCTGGGGGTGTTGGTCGACAGCCGGCTGAACATGAGCCGGCAGTGTGCCCAGGCGGCCAAGAAGGCCAATGGCATCCTGGCCTGTATCAGAAATAGTGTGGCCAGTAGGAGTAGGGAAGTGATCGTGCCCCTGTACTCGGCCCTGGTGAGGCCGCACCTCGAATACTGTGTTCAGTTTTGGGCCCCTCACTACAAGGACGTTGAGGTGCTGGAGCGTGTCCAGAGAAGGGCAACGAGGCTAGTGAGGGGCCTGGAGAACAAGTCTTATGAGGAGCGGCTGAGGGAACTGGGGTTGTTTAGCCTGGAGAAAAGGAGGCTGAGGGGAGACCTCATCGCTCTCTACAACTACCTGAAAGGAGGTTGTAGCGAGGTGGGTGTCGGTCTCTTCTCCCAAGTAACTAGCAATAGGACGAGAGGAAATGGCCTCAAGTTGCGCCAGGGGAGGTTTAGATTGGACGTGAGGAAAAATTTCTTTACTGAAAGAGTGGTGAAACATTGGCACAGGCTGCCCAGGGAAGTGGTTGAGTCACCATCCCTGGAGGTATTTAAAAGACGTGTAGATGAGGCGCTTAGGGACATGGTTTAGTGGGCATGGTGGTGTTGGGTCAACGGTTGGACTCGATGATCTTAGAGGTCTTTTCCAACCTTAATGATTCTATAGCGGGGAAATTTATGGTTAGGTACAAAAGGGAGCAGTGGTTTTCAGTGTTCCTTTGGCTGAGCTTCTGTTCAGAAAATTGGCAGTTTTCTATATCTTCCAAACAATCAAACAGAAAAAAAAAAAAGATTTGAAAATGAATTGTCATATAGTGATTGGGATGACCATATTAAAACCTAACACAATTACAGGTTTACTGTATTATGGTTATATATATACCATGTACACTTACATTGCTTCTTACAGAGTCTAAATCAGTGGAAAGGGCAGAAGATGATTGAATAATATTGGGGGATAATCCAAATAGACTGGAAAATATAAAGAAGTTGTCATTGGGAATGACTAGGTGAACACACTGTCTGTTTGGGTATTTGGAGGTGATTCAGTATGTTTTTTTTAAAAACAAAAACCAAAACCCCCAAAACACACAGTTCCTTTTGGTATTTATAGATGAAATTTGTGGTAGTCCCTGACTGTGATAGGTAGTGACATCACTGGGGTAATGAACTGAAATAGAGGTAATGTAATACTTTGGCAATTGTACAGCATTTAAGAATTTGTGTATGGTGTTTATTAACAGGCTGAAAATGAGCTTTCTCTGGCAAGAAAAATGATACAGTGGAAACCATGGGAGCCTCTAGTTGAAGAACCTCCTTCTGACCAGTGGAGATGGCCAATATAATTTTCAAAATGGTGTAACCTCTTGGAAGTAAAAAAAAAGTTAATTATTAATCTATTGTTACTCACAGTTGTCTTTAAATTAAAGATAATAACTTCATAAAAACATGTTTTGTCCTAATGTCCACTTACATTTAGCAATCTAAAGACAGCTTCCAATTTCTTGCAAAAACGGTTTTAAGAAAATTCTTTTCAGGTGTTGTACAACCTTTGGTTTATTTCCTTTTGTAATTCATTATTAACAGGGTATTTGTGCCTCATTCTGAGTTATTTTTACAATCTGTATTTGTATGTTAACAAATACAGATATTACAGGCCATTTGAAATCAAAATCAAAGTTGTAGAAAAGTATGATCCCGCCCTGCTCTCCCGCCTTTGGTTGTGTATTTTTGCCAGCCACTGCCAGTGTCTTTATGACTGTGCAGATACTGAGATCAGGGATCTGATGTAATGAAAACTAGGCTTACCAAAAATAACAGGTTTTTAGATTTCAGCTGAATCGCCGTCTTGAACTGGCTGACTTTGCTGCCCCCATAAACACCAATTCTGACTCGGGGGAAGCGCTGGGAAGACGCAAGATTGGAGGGGTGAGGGCGAGACGGCAGACTGCCCCTTGAGGCGACAGCAGGAACAGGTTTCTTGGTTAGCAGGTACGTTACTGTGCTTGGCATAATGCACATGGCACGAACTTTAGTATTGGGGTCTTGCAAAGGCTTTGTATATAAACACGTATGCTTTATAGATTTATTCGTATATTATTGATTCAGACCTTGAATATTACTTAGTAATATGAAAAAAAATAGTGGATCTTTCTTGACACATCTGGCTAGGTTCTTTCAAACATTTAAATGGAAACAGTGCCTGCCTCTTCTGAAAACTCTTTACAGAGTTAAGCTTATAAGCCCCAATTAAAATATCCAAACTAGATCTAAGGATACTGTGCGAGTTTGCCTTTACTCATGTTTTTTCAGTACCATTAGTAAAGTTCTTGCAAGTTTAAAGATAAGAATATAGCTGTATGACAAAAAAATCTGCAGTTTGTTAAACTGCAGATTGCCACTGCACTACATTACGTTATGTAACATACTTTGTCATAGCTGTTTTTTCGTAGTCATTAGGCCTACAAGTTTACCTGTGACATTATTATTAATGATTAATTACATCTTTATATAATATTTCATACAATCAAGGTATTAAGGGAGTGGGACAGTAGAAGAGAAAAACAATAAGTATACCTAGGGTATTGACTCTAGCAACTATTTTCACTGCATTCTTTAGTATTGTTTTTTTCAACTATGATTACTATAATTACAGAAATTTGTTGGATTTTTGAAAATTGAAAAAGTGGAAAATATTTTGCTTCGTTGGTTGGTTTTGAAGGTTTTTTCAGTCTTGAAAAAGGTAGCAGCTGGTCTCTTCTGAGATAAAACCACTAGATGGCATTCCAGAAGAGGACTTTGCTAAAGTTAACACAGTTCTCACATGAGAAATATCAAAGGATTACAAACTTGAATGAGGGCGAACAATGTCAGATGAAAAATGAAGATGAATGGTTTTAGGTAATAAGTATTGAGCTGATGTGAGAAGAAGCAAAATAAACAAAAACCCCGAAGTCTAGTATGAATGATACCGGCATGCAATACTTGAGGGGGGGAAAACCACAAGTTGCCAGAATATGGTGGCAACTATTGGAATTCTTTCTACTCATAACTGAGACATTAGTTGAACTCTCTTTTTGCTCAGTTATTTCCTCACTTCTAAAGCCATATTTGTCATGTGACTTACAGTACCTATAAGCTGATGAGTTGTGTTGCAGGGGAGAGGTAGTCTCTCTTTCTTGGCCCATCACTGCTGAAATTTGCTATCTGGTCTTTTAAAATTGAGTTTCACCAATCAAAAGCGTACTCACATCTTCTGCTTTTCACAAATGCACAAATATGTCCTCAGTACAGACCCTAATATAAGTTGTTTACTACCTTGAGGGGATTTTTTTTTTTTTTTTTTTTTAGAGCTGCATTTCCTACTTTATATTCTCAGAGATTTTTCTGGTCTATAAGTGTTTCTTTCACGTGACTCAAAATAGGATTGTTTTCCAAATCTTTCTATCCAAAACACTGGATTAGCCTTCACAAATGCTTTAATTTAGGAACTAATTAACTTGAGTCTGAAAAAGGTTCTACTGAAGCCAGCTCTAGGAATCATTAATAAGGATTTTTCAGCTTTCTGGGCTTTTTATCAAATTCTCAGAATGTGTTATGATTTATTTCCATTATTTTATCATTGGTTAAATTTAGTTTCATTATTTTAGCATAAATCAATCATCTGCTACATGACTAAATTAATTAGTATTATGCTGTAGCATCAACTTTAAATAGCAGGTAGTGAGAGCAAAGGGAGGAAAGAAAATGGATTGCAGTTTTGAGATGTAATGGTGTATGCCTTTTGTACGGTGTGGTGCAGTTCACGTCATCCTTGTTCCTGGCTAATTTAAAAGTACATCTTTGCTAAGAAACAGAAGCAGTAATTTTTACCTTGCTATTAACTCTAACTATATATCTGATATTTAAATCCGCACTGTAGGAACAAAACAGTACACATTTTACAGGCAAGAGAGAATCTATATTAGGAGTACTATGTTGCAAATTATTTTAAGATGAACATGCTAGCAAGGCATAATTTGGAGACTGACTGTAATGGTTTTGCTTGATTTTCCTCCATTAACTATGTTGGAAATACACGAGGATGCAAAAGATTTTTATCATTATCTGCTGTAATATGGTAAGGTAAATCACTGCAAGCCTTAGAGTTAACAAACTTTAGATCTTTAAAACACTTTGAGATCATCTGATTGAAGTCATTATGCAAGTGAAAATCACCCTATCTGCAAGGATGGCACCTAACAGAGACAGCCTGTTAAACCAGCAAAACAGCTTTTGGATTGGCATGTAGCAGCAGTACTGAGGTTTCTGTTTTCCCTGATGTCCTATCTGTGCTGCTTAACCTATTCTAAGTGGCTGTGTTCTGAACAGGACACCATTTTAATCTTTGACATAATCTCTGATTGTGTTCAAAGGGAGATGAGTGAAAGCTGCTTTTTTATTTACAGCGTAAATTAGAAAAAAATGAAAAATCATCTTGCAAACTGAAAATGAGTTTGACTGTTTAATCAAGTTGACTATATAATAGTGACAAAGTGACACCAAAGGACATAGTATCTTTCTATAGTTACTGCTGGTCCTGTTCTACCCTGAGTTCAAGTTCAGTCCAGGTTTTAGAAAAAAAGAGCACTAAGAGCAGTAATGGGAAATTTCCGTCCTTTTGATGGGAAGCAGGCCCGTGTTCAGATGCCTAACAATGTCTGTGAAAGACAGTAACGGTGATCATGGCATACTGTTACCGAGCACGGATATAATTTCAATGCCCGCTGAAGTACAACTTTTTTCGAGGATTCTCCCAGAGTTGTGACAGAGCTGTGTATTTCACCTCTAAAGTGGTTGTGTGAAGCGAGCATAGTCTCAGTTTTCCTGTAGCGTGCTGAAACACTTCCAAGAGTTGTCTCAGAAATCACACATCAAACACCAGGAAGTTCAGTTTCATGTGGTTTTAATTCTGGTACGTGTGTCTTAATTTCCACTCGGCAGCCTCAGTCCTCACATCAGAACCACGGTGGGGGAGACCCACCATTTGGCTGAACACATCGCGCAGGTAAGTGCTGCCGCACAGCTGGGAAGCGATGGTCTGTAGAGCCAGGGTTATCGACATCCAAACACACTAACTTTTCATAATATCCAGGAAACGGGTTTGGGTATTGGCACTATTTCTGCTACTATGTACAGTATAAACTGAAAGGAAATACGGTGTTTTCTTACATTAATGCCACTATAAGCTGGTCAGAGTTCATCTTCCCCTTGCTATGGATCACAATGTAGGACACGGCAATTGTCCGGAACATCGGCGTTCCGACAGTGTACGATGCCGAGGCGCAGTTACCGACCTAAACGAGGCCGGGTAGGGCAGCAGCCTTATTGCTGCAGGTGCTATGTTCCGTGGTCCCGTTAACCGCGGTGGGGTCAAATGGAGCCAGGGAGGTCTCTCAGCCGCTGTCCTTTCACACCGCTTCCCTTCTCCCCTCTTTTTGGCCTTCTTCGTCCCCGGGGCGCGTACAGCAGCGCGGGCGGTAAGCGCGGCCCGGCCCGGCCCGCACGCAGACGAGGCTCTGAGGGGACCGGCCCGGCGCCCCGGCCATCCCCTCCCCCCAGTGCGCATGCTCGTGGTCCTCCGGCCCTCGCCGCCCTGCCGTCCCGGGCTCCGCGAGGCACCGCCCGCTCCCGGTTGCTATAGCTACCGCGACACGCCGACGACGCGAGAAGAGGCCGCTACGGAGAGCCGCCGGGGGCGGGAGGCCCTGCGGGAGCCGTGGGGGGGGAAGTAACGAGTGCGGGGCCGGGCGGGGGGGCCCTACCCATGCGCCGAACCGCGGCCGCAGCCTTCCGGCCCCCGGTGCGCCCCGTGCCAAGGGCTGCCGTCCCCCCGTGACGGGGGCCGGGAGGAGCGGCCCAACCGCCCCGGCGTGGCGGTGCCCGCCGAGACGGGCGCTCGGTAGGGAGTCACCCGTTTGCCTGGCTCCTGCGGGGGCCTTCGTCCCGTTTGCTGTTGGGTTTTTTTCATGAATGTGGGGTTTGGATTCTTCTAGCCCGTGCCATTTCAGTGGCAGCACGGAGAACCTTAAAAGGTGTGCTGTCTCTGGGTAATACTGCTCTGTAAAGTCTTGTTGTATGTATATATAGATATCTATAACGAACGAATTATGCTGACTGCCTGCCGGCAATGCTATGGAGTATTATGTTTGTTAAACGCCAGTGAGAAGATGTTAAGTGTTTTGCATTTGGTGGAAGCAAAGACCTTGTGCTATTCTAAATAGGCTACCTGGGAATAGGTACAGAAAAAGCATTTCAGGATATTAAGTCACCCGTATGTTTGGTAGTAGAAATGTGCTAGTATGCAATTTTAAATAGATACTGTGATGAATCTTGCAGAAAGGTTAAAAATGTGCAACTGATACTTTAGGGAATGGAAGGTACATCAGATAGTTGCTTTGAAGTTGTTACAATGGAAAGGTCAGGTGCAGAGCAGCCATCTGCATCCTCGGAAAGAAGAGGAGTCGGAGAGGCCAAGAACGGGGACCCGGCAGAGAAGCCTCTGCTTTCAGAAGCTACAGGCGCTGTACAGTCAGAGGAGGGCTGCGAGCAGCAGGCTTCTCTGGAGCAGTCGGCTCGGAAGGAACAGGAGCAGTCAAGTTTAGCACAGTGGGAATTACCCAGCAAAGGACTAGGCAATCAAGAAGTGATCGGAAATAACGAGCAAGATGTATTTGAGCCAGATGCCCCATTCAGCGCATCATCTGAGAGCACATCTCCTGTTACCAACAAGAATTATTCTACTTTACTTGAATTAAGAAATTCAGAAAGGGAAGAACAAACATCTCAAAACTCAGTTCTGTCAGAGAGTACGGCAAGTGGGACAGTAACAGGTAAAGAAGTTATTAAAATGTGGGACGTTAAGGCTTAAAAGAGATTTATTTTTTCTTCAACTTGATTATGGCTTCTTGCAACCCCCCACGCCCTCATTCTGTTCACGTTTGTTGGTTTTTGGTCTTGAAGTGACTTTTTAAATTCTCATATAAAACATGCCTCAAAAGGTGAGGAATGTATTCTTTATCTCAAGTTGCAGTAGCAATTTATAGACTAATACGGCATTTTATAGCGTGATCTTCATTTCCAGAAACGTGTGTGAGTATGTGTACGTGTTTTGTACACACATTTGAAAAACAGCGGTGCATAATTCACATGAGTACATGGGCTACTAACAGTTTAGACTAGACCACAGCAATCACCTTACTATTTTACATCTCTTAGATTCCCCTGTAACTTACCTGCCACCCTTCTGTTATCCATGCCTTTCTCCTGCAGTCCCCGAAACACTCCCATCATTTCCTGCACTTGTTCTTCTCCATTCTGGGTGGCCTGTGTTACTTCCTCTTCCCAGTTCAGTGCCCCGTTTTCTTAGGTCTTCCGAGTGGAAGGTAGCACATCCCGTTCAGCAGGTGAGCACAGTGAGTGACCCTTCCGAGTATGGAGCTGCTGACTGCCTTCCTCTTGGCTGGGCTGCAGTCAGATGCTCTCATTCTGAGTAGCTGGCGATCGCTTCCTAGGAAGGGCACGGTATCAAGGCCAGGTAGATCTTATCTCTAAATCAAAAAGAAGTAATTTCTGGAGCTTCGGGTTAAGTAGATGTGGTTCAGAATGTAGTCTTTGAATAAACACCATGTCAATATTGTGTGATTCAGCCATCGTATGCTTAGGTCAGGCCTAAATTGGAGCAAGTTTAGGTAAGATTTTTCAATAACAGTTCACTGTATAAATGGGTAACTTTGATTTAAAGTTATGCATTTGCAAATAAAACACTTACTGTAACTTTTTAAGAATTGTAGTATGAATGACTTTTTATTTGGTGACAGTATTACGTTGGGTATCTCTTCAAAAAGAGTATGATAATACTGTTTCAGCTTTCAAATAGACTGCTCAAAAATCTGTGATTATTCTGTGTTGCAGTGTTTCAATAAAATCGTCTCAGGGTAAACTTGAGTTATTTGTTTTGAGAAGCATATTAGAAATTAATTTTGGTTTTATTTTTAGGAAGCATGATTGAGGATGATGAAGCTCTTAGGAGCACTAGGGCTAACTTTGATGAAACTATCCAGTCTGAGGAGTTATGTTTTGATCAGGAACATTTTCCTGGGAAAGCAGTTCAACAGGATTACCACATGCCTGATGTCATAACTGTCAGAGTACAAACAGGTAAATGCTGGTTTTAAACATGTATCAATATATATATAATTGTGCTCTAATCACAATCTGTTACTAAAAGAAACAATATTTCTGTCTTGGAACTTCCATTTTAACAGATTCTGATTCATTCCAAGATGTAGTTGTAAAAATTGAAAGACCAACCTATCATAAACCATTTCTGGGTGGATTTAAGAACAGGATAACAGGAGTGGAATTTCATAACGCAGGATCACAAACGATACCCAAAACCCGACCTGACAAAGGAATTCAATTATTTTGTAGGGAAACGCAGGTAATGGTTTTGTAGTGTCTTTTTAGAATGTTGGTTTTGCCAAACAGAATGGAATGTTGACACAATTATTTCCAATAGGAATGAGGAAGTAGATCAGAAATAAGTGTGCAACTGAAAGTATTTAGTGGATGGATATCATTAGTCTTGTGATTTTTGTTACAAATAGCTAATTTTGCCACTTATTGTAATGAAGAAAAAATCTCTGTATATATTGTTACAATCTGACATGCATTTTTTCCCCAGACGGTTTTTGAAAAAAATAAGCCACAACAAACAAAAAATACAACATCAACACAGATGACTAAAATTGGCCTGTACGTGTCAAACATGACTGACAAACTAGTAAGTCCTGGAAAGTATGTTACAGCGGAAGAATACCATAAACGTAGACTTGAAGCGGTAAGTTCTCCTCTGTTTGAAACTGTATCTGTAAGGCAAAGTGTTACGAAGGTTATCTGAATATTTAATGAGTGTTCAGAGTGTTCAAAGAGTGAATTTAACAGTGAACTGCAAAACGTCTGCTTAATCTTCACATTTTGTAATCTTTCAGATATGGGGGAAGCGTGTGTCTGCTCATTTACAATATTAGTGTTTTTAATGACATTTGAGACCTTGTGGTTTCTTTAAATACTAAGAATTGTGATTTTACTGGTTTCTGCCTTACACTGACAGTTAAGCTTCCATATAGAGCATTAGGAATTAAAATGGGCTTGTCCCTACGGCATTCTCATGATCTCTTTGGAAGGACCTAAGCTACAGACTAGAAATAAGGAAGAAATTTTTTACGCTGAGGGTGGTGAAACACTGGCACAGGTTGCCCAGAGAGGTGGTGGATGCCCCATCCCTGGAAACATTCCAGGTCAGGTTGGACAGGGCTCTGAGCAACCCGATCTGGTTGTCCCTGCTCATTGCAGGGGGGTTGGACTAGATGACCTTTAGAGGTCCCTTCCAACCCAAACTATTCTATGATTCTACATGCTTAATGTATGGCCTCAAATGGATATAGAGTATTGGGTTAGGATTTAGGAGACCTGCATTCAGCTTATGGGTTTTGTGGTTTTCAGGTTTATTTGTTTTAACGGCCTGACAGGTTACCTTTTGGCATACTGTTCTGTTTTGGATTGTGTTCAAGCTCCTGCTTTGGTAGAACCAGGTAGAACCTAGCTGTTCAAACACCTGCAATGCGCCTGTGGAGTTTTTTGGTGCGCTGAGTCGCCTCATGCAGGTGATTCTGATGACAGATCCTGTATAGTCATTGTGCAGAGGATGCCATTTAGGCATTCCAAATTGCTTTTTGAAACCCACATATTCAGTGACTGCACACCTAACTTAAGTACACCCGACATCATGTTAGGCCGGGCACTGCTTTGTAAATTGTCTAGTTATTAATTTGATTGCTTAAAATAGACAGTCTGAATCTCACTAAAAACAGTTGGTTCCCCACGTGTCCAAGTAGGGTAATTGTATTGACATGGTTGGCAAGATGCTTTGAAATCTTCTGGGTAGAAGTTTTCTGTAACAACTTCTTATTTGGTCAGCATCAGCTGACGGCAATAAGCATCTTGTAGAAGTGGAACCCAAATAGGTAGCCGTTTCCTCAGGACTGCCAATATGTTTTACTCTGATCATTACTGCCACTTACTGAAATCTGTAATGTATCTGTAGGTAATCCATAATGCACAGTAGAGAGACATCAGCTTGGTGTTTGTTCAAGTTGATGGGCTCGCACAGTGCACTGTAGTTCCGTATTGAAATACTAGCTGAAGCGTATTCAAGAGAAATGTTAGGTTACGATATCTCTAGAGACGGTATAACTGTATTAGTGTGGTTTTGTGCCTGATAGCCTTCAACGCTGAACAATGCTTATTAGCTCATGGTATTGACCTGGCTAAACTGCTTGTGGTGCAAGTGCTAACTCAGCTGGCAGATGCTCAGGCTTGTGCGTTGTGCTCCCTTAGCTTATTATAGACATTTCCTTAGTCTTTAAAGACCACAGCTTTGGAAAGTGGATTTTTTAATTTTCAAGTTCTGTCACAACAGCATTGGCAACTTCATTTACATTATTTGTTTACAAATAAAGTGCAGTTGGTTTTGTGTGTGTATGTGTTGATTTTTGTATTTAGAAATTTAAAAGAAATTTGGCAAATAGGTGTCTAAATTATCAATCTAGACACTATATAAATGGATAGTAAAATGAGGACCTCTCCCCACAAAGCTGAAAAGAATAAAAACAATACATGGCAAAAGGCATTTTTTAAGGAGAGATTTGAAAAAGAAAAATAGATTTTGTAATTGCAGTTGATACTTTAACTTGATTATTTGAACCTAGTTTCTTCACTGTACTCACTGATTAAACTCCTGTGGTTACCTAAATAAGTAAGCATACTAGTGTTTAGACTAATAGTACATTACTGGTTTTGTAACATTTAAACTAGTTTGAGTACAAGACAAATATTAGAAAAAATGTAGTTAAGTAGCTGGAAAAAATAACAGTTAAAAAAAAATTATGCTGTATTGTTTTAAATTCACGATTCTTTGGTATTGTATCATATATAGGTAATAGTATTACAGACATATTTCCGTCGTTGGCATGCTATAAATGTAGTGCAAAATCTGAGGGAAGAAAAGAGGTTAAGGCTGGCATGGGAGGCACAAGAAGAGTTACGGAGAAAAAAAGAGAAAGAAGAAAAACTGAGAAGGGAGCACGAACGAAGACTGAACCCTAAAACAAAAGAAGACTTTGAGCTACTGTACCATGCTTTAGAATGTAAGTTTTTTTCCCAAAGGGATACTCTCAAATCAGCAAGAGTACAATTTGTTTAAAACAAACTCTTCTGGTTTTGACATGTTTCTATAGATACTTCCTTGATTTTGTTGACTTACAGTGGAATTTCCTTCATTTTTAAAGAATTACTTGACTTTCATATATTTCTAGAAGCAGAAAAGGCCTTGACACTGTGTAAGCACTGTTTAGCAACAACTAAAACAACCCTGTGTTATCAATGCTGTTTTCATCACGAATCCAAAACATAGCACCATACTAGCTATGATGAAGAAAATCAACTCTATCCCAGCCAAAACCAGCACACCTTTTTAGGAAATAATCAGCTTGTAGAATAATGCTATTTGGCAGGGGTTTTTTTGGTTGTGGGTTTTTTTTTTTTCCATTCATCTCTAATGTTAAGGTCAGCTAGAGGAACAGGAACTGGTTTTTTGGATCAGAGTTACTTTAATCTTTTTATTCTACATTTAGGATGCTGAAAATAATACCATGAAGAAATTACTATTAAGATCCTTCATTCGTCATTTAATATAGACATTTTTTATAATGGATTAGATTTTTTTCCCAGAATTTTACAATATATGACTGAGGTTATTCCTTTTGTCCTAGTTGTCTTCTCCTTCTGCTTTTGCTCCTTTCTAATTTATTCCATGTTTCACAAAACTGTGTTGTCAAAATTTTAAAAATCTGTTAGGAGTCCTACAGGGCATCCTGAAAAACTTACTTTTCCTGTTGGAGTGGATGGTGTCTAATATAGGTGAGCACCTCTCAACTTTCCTGGAAAAATAAGGTGAATACTGCAGATAATTGACATAACTTACAGGAGAATAATGTTGCAAATGTAACAAAAAACCTAGAGTATGTCCTTTTGGAAAAACAAAAACAATAGAAAGCAGCGGACTTGTACTAGCATATAATGAAACTGCAAGAGTTCTTTTCTGAAATGTCTCCTTTTAAGCAAGATGCTTGCACTGTGACTTTCAACAACTCGTGTTATGTAAGGCTACAGTGCTTGCTTATGATATAACTCTTTGGCAGTTTGGGCAGTACCATCCTTATAGCAGAACTGGCCTAACGGATTACCTGCTTCATTACAAAGCCACCTACCTTAAACCATCCCAGCTATTTCTTCCGTGGTAAACTGAGCATAAATTTGGTGGCGTGTGTTATTCATAGAGCTTAGGATCATGATTCAAGAATTCCCAAGTTATACGCTAATCTTTTAATACTGTCATACTTTGTGTGGCATTGAACAAATTGTTTTGTCTGAATGTATAAATGACTTATTACTGTTTGTGACAAATGTAAAAATTATTACTGTCTTAAACTTTAGAATTTTGGGAATGGTATCTTCATGAGATTTGTGGTTTGCTAGGGGTTGTTTCCCCCGCTCCCCTTTTTCTTCACAGATAGTTAGCTTTTCACTTCACAAGAATCAAGCCATTTTAAAGGTCTGTCTGACTAGGTAATCAAAAGCCAAGGTGCCCAAATAATTCTTTTCCTTTCCACTTATGGCAAGTGCTACTATTTGGTATCTGATTTCCTGCAATATTTTCTTTAAAAAACTGCTTCCTAGCTAATGTGCAATCAAATGTATGATCCACTTTTTTTTTAGAGAGTCTTATTTGCAATAGAAACAACAAAGCTGAGTTAAAGTTGTGAATGAATGCTGATATTTCCTATATTTTTAGATTTAAAATTTATGGTTATATAAGTATCTCTTTGGCTTAATTTAATTCACAAATAATAAAACTTTCAGCTTTGCATGTTCAGGGATTTAATATCTAGGCAACCTGAAAAAACATGTGCCACTTCAAAACTGGAACAGAACAAACTCCAGTATTTGAAATGTCTTTTTAACTTTTTGTTAAAAATAATGGTCTGGTGTCAATCTTTTTGGTTTGTTTTTGTTTACTGGTGTTGACTAGTTACTTCTCCACATGGAGACTTGAAGTCATGCTCTTTATTTTAGTAGAGCTTAGTGGTTCTAGGAAGATTTTTTTTTTTTCTACCTGCATCTGAAACTACTTTTACATTCTTATAGTGTCAACAGTCTACACAAGCTAAATCATTGTGACAGTAATAGAATGAGACTATTGTCCTCTAGAGATCTGTGAAGGTTATTGCTGCTGATCACAACAGGGGGATACTATTACAGGGTCAGCCAGTACAAGCAATTCCTGTTGGTACAGAAACTTGCCTGTTGACTGTATGGTGCAAATGAGATGTATCTATATAGTCAGTCTGTCTGCATATAGAGACATTGATTATTTATTTGAAAAGTGTGAACTACTTGGTTTTATAAAAACTGGAATAAAAATTAGGAGGAAAATCTCTGTCTGTAGAACAGATAATCTAAAAGGAATGTTTTTAACTTGATTGCATGTATATGGTGACTCAGGAGGTGAGTATTGATGATAACTGACAGCTGCTTCATTTCTGTAAGTACAAAATTGCTTCCTGTATTTATTAGCTCTACCTTTGAAGTTGCTGCCCCCTTCAGGCATATAAAGCTTCATGTAAATTAATTCTATGCAGTGCTTTTGTTTGCTGAAATGGCTTTATTTAAAAATATATCTTTGGGTACTCGGAACTTGTCAGACAGCTGTCATATTAATACCAAAGCTTGGAGAGCCTTAAGGAAATCAATTGAAATATTTTAAAATGGAAAACATAAGGTATTGTAGGTAAGGAAGCCACAGGCAGAAAATAAACCTTCCTCCTTTCCCTCCTCCTGCCTCTAATCTTACCTGATACAGGATGTTATAGGTTTTTTCAGTAAGTGTGCATCACTTACTGGATTATTTTCTTTACGTTGGGCTTTGCCTTTGCATAACTGTTCTGGAACAATAACAACACTTTGAGACATTATTCAGGAATGTTGAAGTGTTGGATATTATAAAATTCCCTACAAAACTCCAGATGTATTTGAAATGGAACAGACTCTTCAGAAGTCTGCAAAGGAAAACACTATTCAGTAAACACAATTTGATTTTACAAACAGATTTTTGTAAGCACAGCATATTGTCTGTGTATCAGCACCTATAGTCAAAAAATGGGTACTACAAAATAAACCATGATGGACACATATGTATACATCTGTATGTTTCTGTCATTAAGTTGTCTAACTTATAAGTGCAGCGGGTACCTGTGGCTTGGTGATTTGACCTAAGAGTCAGAAGGCCAGATTCTTATACAGCGTGTACTGATTGACGTGCTGCTGTCATTATCTTGTGGTTTGCATGCCACTTCCACTTGAAGGGTTCTGTTGTAGAAGAGGAAAGGGTGAGTAAGGCAATGACTGTCTAATTATTAATGCGCATCCATCTGCCTTAGATGGCAAAAGATGATACCACTCAGATATTCAGTGTAAGACCTGGAGTGCTAAATGTGACTGTGGGTCAAGTTTTATCTCAGTTTTGGAGGACTTCAAGCTTCTTTAGATTTTACTCATTTATGCAGGGAGAAGCAGTAGTATTCTCAGCACTGAGTATTAGTGGTACCACAGTAGGATGCTGTCCTTAATCTGTTGAGAAGATCTCCGTGGTATCTTTCCTTGTGACTTTGATGAGCAATTGTTTAAAAAGTTCCTATTGCTCATACCTTTTGGAGCTGTTTGAGTCTCAAACAGTTATTTTAGATGCAAAATTGTGAAGAAATCATTTCATCACACGTTTCCACAGGAGCTAAATTCTTTTTCTCACATAGAGCTCCTTTTTCTCCTAACCCGTCTTTGAGTTTGGAGTATGAATTGGCAGTTTGGAATTGTTGTACACACACGTACTCTCACAGAACATCTGTATAAATTACATTCATTTCTGGGCCATTTTGCATGTATTGAAAATATGCGTAACAATCAATTCCCTAACATAGAAACTGGCTTTTAATGCATATTGAAAATTAATTATGTTATTTCTTAAATATGAAAGTAGAAGGTTCACTGGAAAACATCTTGTAAAAAATACAACTATTTTGGGTATCTGTAGTATGGAAGCAGGAAGAGACTGAACGGATTAACAGAACTCTTGCTGGAGCTGAAAGAAAGGCAGCATTTTGTGGACTTCTGGAACAAGAGGCACAGCTGATTGCTTCCATTGGGAGACACAAGCTAAATGCAGATGAGGAGAATCAACAAAAAGCAACACTGCGCTTTCTGGCTAAGGTCAGTGATGTAATTTTAGGCTGAACATAAAGAATACCAAAGTACAGGAACAGAAAAGACATCTGCAAACTACCTGCCAAAAGTAACTTTTGCAGCTTTAACAGTTAATCATGTGAATGCTAATGTTATAAATATCCATATCATCTAGTTGTTCATGTCAGTAAAATTCAGTAAATTTCTTTTTCCAAGCTGAGAATTTCATAGCTCTGTGACTGATGGAAGGTCTAACAGTGCATCATTAAGACTGTTAACTACCTGTGTCTATGGTAAATCTCAGGTGTGTGTATATATAATATAAAAATATAGCACTGAGTGGATGAATTTTGTATTATGTAACTATTCTGCACAAAGAACATGATTCTGATGGCACTGTTAACAGCATTAAAGGCTCAAATTCTAACAATTCAGAATGGTTAATTTGAGGTTTTAAAGCATCAGGATCTTGCCTACCATTCTATATTTTGTATTGTGTGCATTACAGTGATGTAGGAATTCATGCATGAAACTATGCTCTTTCCTAATGTGTTTTTGAAACTTTAAAAATCTGCCTATTAGCTTCTCTTTCAAAAATACTCAGCTTCACTAATCAAAACTAACAACTAAGTGATTTTCCCTCTGGTATGTTCTGTTCATTGTTCTCTATAGTGAAAGGTTTGCTATTGCATTTAAACTTAAATGCAAACGTTTAAGCAAGTATTTGCAAAACTAAACTTTAACCCTGCAGAATGGATTAATTGATTCTTTTTTTTTTTTCTTTTTTCTTCTTCCCTCAGAAATGTTATCCTTTGAGAACTAGATTTGTCATTTATTGCCCCATTGAGCACAGGCCTCTGGTCATCATTTGTCTGTCTTTAAGGAAAGCATTTATTCTGTTTTTATGTACAGGATAGAAACCCAGAAGAGCTTTGACTGAATCTTATATCATTGAATCGGTTATTAATTCACTAGTTTCAGTTGTGTTAGAACTTTAACTTGAGATTTTGTTCTTGTATGATCTTGGGGATGAAATTTAATGCAAGTGTTCTTCAGGCTTTCATCTATAAAACAAAGATGAGAATTCATTTGTACACAAAGATAATTTGAATGGCATTAGATTCAATGGCACCTTAATGTAAAATACAAAAAAAAGTCCTTTTTAGGTAGACATCCCAGCAATCCATCCCCTCAGAAAAAAAGAAATAGTTTATTTTTTGACTGTTTTTATAGTATGTGACATAATTATGAAAAGAAATACTGCAACAGAAATGGGTCTTTTACTATCTTTTTTTTTTTAATTTTGGCTATTTAGTGCTCAAAAGTAAAAATGGCAGTTTTGTCCAAAAAATACTTTTTTTCATTCTTTTTATTACTGATGTATGGGAACTGGACTGTAAAAAGTGATTTGATAAAATCTATTACCTTTCTTCATCACAAACAAATTACTTACCTGAAACGTTGGAAGAACTGTTACCAAGTTTATTGCTGTGATGTGATTGTATTCTCTGTTACTGCTTTCAAGAGTGCAAAAAACCAGAAAACTAAATATTTAGGAATTATATCAAAACCTTGAATCATTTCTATGTTAAATGTTTGCTTCTACTATTTACAATCTATTCTGTTATCTTCTCAGAAGAAGAAGCCTGGAACAGTCAAAGCAAATATATTTGTCTTTTAACTGAGTCTCTATTTTTCCTTTAATGACTGCTTTCCAATGTCCTATCCTATATAGATTACTTCCAGTATATATACAAGTTGTACAGTTTTCTTACATCTAGGAATCAGAAGCAAAATGTTCTTCGGTACCAGAATTCTTAGTGACAATTGACGTTTGGAGATTGAGGAGACACATGAGAGACGAGATGCTCTCTGTTTCCGAACAGTGGACATGTTTCTGAAGCACTTACTACTATTTTGTTTATTCCTATTTTAAATTTATAAATTATGTTTTTTGTTAAAGAGACTGGTTTCTTTTTAATTTGAAAATCTAGTGAGCTTCTGAACTACCGCAACTTTTCACGCTTTTTTTATCATGCTAGCTATAGGTTTTTGAGTGTTGTTCTAAACTGTTGACATAGATAGCAGCCTAACTCAGAGGTAAAGAAAGTAACAATTTCTGCATTTCTTAAAAAATAAATAATTTTGGAACTCTCAAAATTAAATGAATGGTTTGTTGTGACTGTAACTGTGCAATTTAAACACTTTAGTAGTATGAAATTTATTGTTGGAGTGCTAGATTATAGATTATTCAGTTATTTCTTGAACTTTGAGCTGATAATGTTAATCTGGACACTTGCCAGTTAAAGTAGGAATTTCACATCTGAAGACTGCAAGCATTTCACTTTGCTGCAATAGCCAATGTGATATGAAACTTGCTTCTCCATGGAAACCTTCGTTCCCTTCTTTGCTACTTTAAGCATGTACCTCCTCATGCATGTGTGCTTTTACAATGGTTGCTACTGGTTGTGTGTGCACTACATTCTAGGAGGTTCTTTTTTACACTGAGCTCATTCTTTTTCAACATTTGTATTTTGAAGAGGAAGTACTTGATTAAGCTTTTATACAGCAATCATATTTTCTTAAAAGAATTTGTGTAATTGTTAACTATTTCTCAGTTCATACCTTTCATGCTTTGTGCTATTTCTGCACCCATCCTATGGATTTTTTTTACTTTTCTTACCTTTTTCTCTCTGTGTCTGTGGTGGTGTGTTTCTCTCCTCAGGTGCTTTTTTCTGCTTTCATGCATTGGCAGCAGAATGCAGTTATGGTAGTCTTGCTCTCTGAAGTAATACAGATAACAGGATTATTGTAAATTCTGCAGCACTCCCAGCAGACTGAAAGGCAAGAAAAAGCTGGCAAAAAATCTCAAAGTTTTAGTTTTCTCGCATCGATCCTGAATACATGAAAATAGTACTGAAATCAGAGAGCTTGTGATTCTTTCTGAAATACTGGAAATCTTCATATTGATGAGACCTCTCTATTTTTTTTTTCTTCAGTAAAATGCTGCATAATTTCTTTCTTTTTAAATTATTTTCTTTTATATAATACCCAGTTATGATGAGGTAGTAAGAAAAATTACAGAAGTTACAGATATGATATCTTGCTTTGAATAATTTAGACTTTATCATAATATAGTTGGTCTGCATTAAGGGTCCTTTGCAGAGTGGAATACCATGACTGCTAGCTCATATATGTGTTGTTGCAAATTTGTCAGAAGAACCTAGTTTTAATAACCATTTCCTAGGGTAAACTCTGCCCACTGACTCTCCCTAGCATAAGCAAATGACCTTTCTGTCTTATAATAAGTAATTTCATTGAAGAGGATCAAATGTAGGTACTGAATTAACTACTCCATGGAAAACAGTGATTTTTGCCAGTCTACCATACAAAGGAGTTACAGCATGATATAGCTTCTAAGTTGCTTGGGGTTTTTTTTAGAATTTCTAGTACTGTACAAAGACAGTGAAACAAAGTCATGAAGTTACAGGAGAATGCTCCCTTTTTATGACAGAGAGAGAAAATCGCATCTTTCTAGTTTTGCAGAAGTTCAGAGATTTCACTAAGGAATTAAGAGTTTTATTTTTTACTAATGTCTGGTTTTGCTATTGCATTTCTTAATCAGTTTTGGCTCTGAATGGTGACCTCTGATTAACAATACCTCCTTTAATTAGAGTTTCACTCCCACTGATAATGTAATTAAATGTCAGTTATTCAGTGTTAAATCCTTTTTTCAATTATTTTGTCTTTCTTTTGCTTACCTAACTTTATAATTTATTTATTTAAAAGTGTGGAAAGCTCTATTTTGATTGTGGTGGTGACTAATCATATCTATTCTAACTATCTAATATTCTTGGTATTTTTAGGACTTATCACCATAACAGGCCTGTATATTTGGTCAAAACAATGATTGCGTCAATGCTGGGGTCATATTCAGAAAACTACTAGGCATGTGAATGCTGCATGAAGTGTTACTGAAGTTAGCTCGCACTGAGTCTGCAAAGTGAAGTTCACAAGTGTTTGTGAACACTCAAGTTCCAAATACAGTGAAAGAGAATAATTAATACAGAGAATGAGGTTTCCAATAGCTGTCCCAATTAAGGAAAGAGAGTGGAGTTAGGTAATGATGGGGAGAGGGTTTTGAATACTATCTTTCTATTGGGTTTAGATATCTCCCTCCTGTGTAACAGTGTGGTTTGCAACCAAAACCAGTCGTCTTGAAAGAGGAGAATGGTTGGACTTCTCAAACTGAGTGGGGCAGCTGACACCATGTAACTTCTCACTGTCTATAGAATTTAAAGATGTGCAAAGAGACAATTGAAGTAGTAGGCATATGGTATGTGGTTAAGTTAGCAAACAAGGAGCTAGGTGAAGTATCCAATAAGCTGTAAACTCATACTCTGCCTTAGTCAGGTTTAACGAAGTCTGTGCCTTCTATCCATCTGTATAGCTAGCATAAATAGAACAGTTCCCTGGAGATACTTTGTACTGCGGTAGACTCTGAGGCCTTAAATTTGCAATCTTTACACAGTCAACAGTCCCATTGATTTTTACTGATAGTTGAGAGGGATTTATGACTGCAAGATGAAATACAGAGCAAATGTATTCTAACACTGCTGTCAGTAAATTAATTTTAAAGAAGAGTATATCCCTGTAGGAGAATATTATTTACTTTTAATATACTGTAAGTCAAAATTTTCATGACATGCAACTTTAAACAAAGTGTGCAGTTGAATATTTGCTCTGCTGGAAAAGGTACTGTATAAATAGCGACAATTGAATTAGCCTTTTGTATTAGTCAAGCATTAATGTTAAGTCCCTATTTGCTCTGGTGAAACTTGATGTAACGTAATGCACTTGTTCAGCTGGTGATCAGGTTATAATAGCTAAGAGTTGTACAAATTGTTTCTGAAGTGTGCGCAACCTAAGAGATGGAAAGCGTATGATGGAAAAATCACTGAAATGGATACACAGTACACACTCCGTGCCAGAGAACTATTTGAAATCTACCGCAGCATTAGCATGACTGACATCCCAAAAGATGAGAGAATAGATGTGCTGTTAACACTCAGACGTACAGTGAAGGTATGTTTTATTTTTCTATTTATGTTTAGCTTGAAGCTGTACTTCCCAAAGATACAGTGACTTAATTATGTTGACACACAAGCAACGCTTCTTCTAGCAAACAAGTGATAGGATGATCAGTGGGCAGCAAGAGAAAGCCTAGTGTACCACCTGGCATGGGAGTGTAATTTATGTTCCAGATAAATTCATATTTCACTTTGTAATGTGCACATTTTTCTTCAAATTGTGTTAGAATTTTAACCCCATGGTTTTAGAGGTTTTTGTGTATTAATACATAATAAAATTTTAGTACAAAGTTTAGCTTAATATTTATAACAACTTGATGAAAACCATGGCAGAGATGTAAGTGGCTATTTTTTTTTTTTCCCCTCAGTTCTTTGAAACGTCTGTTTAGAACCTTCTCTCTCTGTTGGTTTGGGTTACCAGTTTTATGGCTGGCAAATACTGATTTTTTTTGGTTTTTTTTTCCTTTGCCCCTCTCTCCCCACCCCCACTGCTGCTGCCAGTGTTCCCAGTGAATTAGAAGCTGGCTGCATTTCTTTTAGTCTTTCATATTTGTTTATTTATTTATTTATTCATGTACAAAAAGAATAATATGACTTTCAGGGTACTTTCAGGATGATACTGTTGATATCAAACTAGAATAGAATGTTGCTTCCTGGTCTTATTAAAACAAACGAACATCTTGCTGTTTGCATTGGTAGTACCAGAATTTGATCTAAAGCCAATATAGCATTGGAAGCATTGCTAGTTTATGAACTCCTGCCCATCTTAATACAAGTCAATATTGCTGTAGTGAACAAATTCTAGAACTTCTGTAAATTAACACTCTATTTTAGGTGAGAAAACATTGAACGCATTCACCTCTCATCTCTCTCTGGAGAATCTCCTGCTAAGCATTTGAAACATGGAAATGACTAATTTCCAAGCATGCTCATAAAGTCCCCCATGCATTTTGTGTGATGGCTTTTTTTGTTTGTGTTTGGTTTTTGTTTCTTGGTTGTTTTTTTTTTAAACCATCTACTGTGTATATACATTACACTTCCTACCACATAGCCAAAGTAAGCTTCTCAGGGAGATATTTCTTGGGGCTTTTGGAGACTGAAAACTTTGCATGAGTTCTGTGCCTCTGCTTAGCATTTTTTAATGCCTCCAGGTTTACAGTTCCTCACTGCTTTGGTATTTATACAGGCCTCTTAAAGCAGGATCTGTAAGCATTCTCAGTTTTTTAGTTCTTTACATTAGTTTTCTTGGAGGTTGTTTTCCTAAGACACTAAGGGGTTCTTATATGAACGTGTTCTTATGTGAACATGCAGAGGTATGAATGATGATTGGCAAAGAATCTATAGTTTGCATTAGAATTATTTTGTTTGTTTGCTTCCTTATTGTGTGGACTTTTTCCCTATTCTTTGTGTTTTCTTTCAGGAACATGAATGTAAATTAACATGGGAAATAGTAGAATTAATTGACAGGGAAGTTGATCTTATGTCGAGAGAGGTGAAAGAATGCAACTTAGAAGGACTGAGAAAAAGAATTTGTACATTATTTCTTCAGTATATTAAAACTCCAAAGTTTAACCCTGAAGTTGCTAGGATACTTAAGGTATTATTCCTATTTTGCAGTCTGACATAGTGGCCATCGAACTAAGGATGGTGGAGAAGGGGAATGGAAAACAACGAAACCTTTTTTTATTTTAGATTTTGCTGTAGAATTGCTGGAGGAGTTCCTCCAGAAGTAAAATGTAGCAAGTACACAGGCTTCACACAAATAAGCTTATATAGTCATATATGAAGCATGGGGCATAGACATGGGTGTAAGAAGCTGACAAATGGCTGGTAGCACTGAGAGAGCCCAGGAACACTATGTATGAAACAAAAAATCTGAGAATTGTAAATGGTAGATCTTATGGGATGGTAACAGTGAATGGTAATAACGAATGGGGAACCAATAGAGAGGGCAATTATCTTTTCTCCACTGGACAAGAGGCAGCATCCCACGTGTCCAGAAAGAACATTGCCATTGTCAAAGTGATGTCTAATGAGCTTGCACCTAAGCAAGAGCTGTTACGAGCTTCTGTTGTACAACCAGTTGCTACTTCATGAGAAGCAGCTATAGCTATGAAGTGGAGATAGTGGTAGACACCTCTCAAGTCGTGTGATTGTTTTTCTTTTCTGACTACAGATTACAATTAAAAATACAATTCACTATCATGTTTCTGCTTTAGGCAGCAACATGTATTCTGCATCTATCAGAAGAGGATTCCTCTTGCAGTGATTGATGGTATCTCAGGAGTAGAGAATCTGTCAGTAAATGTTAGTGGGATTTAGAACCAACCAGCAGTTATTTTACATTAAGTTTATGAACAGGGTTACCTAGATGGGTCATAGCAGAGACTGGAGATGGGAGATCTGTGGCTTCTGTAGCTTTTTGGTTAACTGTACCTTGAGTTGAAGGCTGAATTGCACCTATATTTGTATTTGAATCTTGTAACCTTCTGTAGACCATAAAACAGATGGAATTTCTTCAACAGACAGTGAAGGCGACCAAATCCTCAGGGTACTTTCAAAAAAAGGCAGATGACCACAATAGGTAGCTGGACTATCAGATTCCTCAAACTACCCCATTACAGGCTTGGGCCCTCTGCACAGACTACATTAAATTCTTTCCAGAACCCATGAAGCAATATGAGGTTGAGGATGTCATTAGCAAGTTTAGTTTATTATCTTCCCCTATATTGTTTTTGGACATGTGGCTCTGATGATTTTATATTCTTATGCCAAAATATTAATATGCCCATAATCTCAAGGTTTTATCTTTGACATAAAGGGCAGATTCTCTGTGAACAATTAAATGCAGAAGAATTAGTTTCTCTTTCCTCTGTGTTGTCATCTTTCCAGAGACGACAATCTGCATACATAAAAGCGCCAGCAAGACTACTGGAGCATAATGTCTAGGATCTTCATATAGCTTAAAAATGAATTGACTGATTTGTATAACTGATTTTAACAAGTACAGTAAGAAAGTAGAATGGCCTTTGGTCTTCTATTTAAAAAAAAAGTAAACTCTGTTGGATGTTTCAAAATACATATTACTGGCTTTTACATATTAGAATACTTGCATGAATATATGTAAAATGTATTCTGATAGAGTTAGGGTGACACACAAGTAACAGAAAGATACTTTGTGGTAAATTAACTTTTTTTTTAATCTTTTAGGTTCCACCAGATCCCTTAAAGCTTTATAAAAATGTTAACTTCTGTCATAGTTGCGAAAATTACTTACCATCTACTGAGTTTCCTGTTCCTGCTAATTCCCGCACCATTGGCAGATGTCGCTTGTGTTGCAAGCTTGATAATGAGGCTCGGCGACGAGAAGTGTTTTTGAAGCACAAACTCATACTAGAAAATCTCAGAAAGTCTGAAGCTGATTATCAGGATGATGCTAAAATTGTTTTCTTAGTTCAGGTACTGTCTGAAAGAGCATTGCTAATGATGGAAACCGTGGCTTTGACTATAATTTTTCCTTTATTTTGTGTATGTTGTTGACAGGTGGAGAAATAGGCTAAAAGCTACAAAAACTTCTTCCTGTGATATGGGATGTTCCATACCATAAAGAAGAAGCGCTTAAGCTCTTGAAGTATAGCTGTACTTTCAAAAGTGGTTACAAGCTACACATTAAAAGAAGGTAGAAGCCTAGCTGACAAGTCAAAGAATCAGATGATCCAGTTTCTTCTTCTGGTTCTGCTGTGGCCATCCTGTTGTTTAAAGACACTGGCATCATCTGTAAAGCAAGAATAATGTCCTTATGACTATCATACTGTTCAAGGCATAATGCTAGTAAAACATTTTAAGCCCCATTATTTGGACTGTTTTAGTAATACAACTAAATTGTTTTGTGTTCTCAGAAGGAAAAAAATAAAGAAGCTGAGGTTTTGACATTCCTGTTCTATGTCAGTAGAATATCTGTATAGTTGAAAGTTTTACTGTTTTGCATTTATTAGGAGAGGGATTCACTAAATATTTTAATTTTCTAATTTTTTACCATCATCTGTAATCATCTGTAATCTTTTGCAATACTATTAAGTAGCTAATGTTTCTTAATAATCATTACTGGAACAACTCAGTTCAAAGAACTTCTTGCCTCTGTCTTCAGCAAATTCTCTCTTTTAGTTGTTATTACTTATTTTGTCAACAAAAGAATTTGACATTCAGTATCCACTGGGAAAGTTTTAAATCTGAGGTAACTGCAAAGTGTTATTTATTGAAAATATCGAACGGCTGAGATTTACTTGAACTTTCTGAGATTTAGTAATAAAAATCTCTACCGCATCAACATTCATAGAACAGTTTTTGAACTGTATTTTCAGTACGTCTGAAACAACAACCAAGCAAACAAAAGCCAGTCATCAATATCCCACTGCTACCAAAACAAGCCATGCTGTGGTTTAGCACTTTGCCAATGGCAGTTGCCAAAAGGAAGATTGGGATTCTTTAATTATCATGCCTGTGTTAAGAAATATTATCAAAGAATCTGGATTTTGTAGATGTTGTTCATCCATATTGGTTTTCACTTAAGCTGAAAAGTTTTTTTTGTCTGTGTATAACTTAGTTTATCTTAATATGTAAACATCCTCCAAAATCTTTTGGACCTCTCTCAGATCGCATCACATCACTTGTGATGGCTGGTGGCCATTGATGCAGTGAAACATGACTGCTTCTTAACTGCTGACACTGAAAGCCCTCACTTGCAGTTCCATTTATGGTTGTACCACTGCAACATCTCTAGATGCCGTTTCATTTTCATCCAAATTAACTTCAAGTTCTTCTCTTTAGAGTTGTAAATACCTAAACGACAGAGGTTTGTATCTTAAATCACTAATTTCCTTGGGTTTTTTCCTAACATTTCCTTAAATTACTAAATTTTTTCTGTGCTGCTTGTTTTTTTTTTTCCTTCTCTTCCCAACGACCATCTGTGCCCTACTCCACTTAGATCCAGAAAACAGCTCTAAGGCATCTAGAAATGACTTGGTCACAATAGAAGTTTTTTGCAGCAGCTATGACAACTTCATCCATTGCCGAGTGCAGTACCATTACTGGCTCTGATTGTATTGTCTGTGGATAGATGCAAGACTTCTGTAGAAGATAAAAGATTTTTCTTCAGATCTCTTGCATACTGATTCTAACTGTGTTTGGGTTGACCACCTATATGAGTGCTGCTAAGGTTTACAAGGCAAAAAGCAGTTGGTGAGAGTTATGGTAGCTCCACTGAATTCTGCTTACTGCAGCTAAAGACCTTTTTGGTATCAAAATGAACTAGTTCAGCAAATGTGTCAAGTCCCGAGGCTGCCTTTTATTCTTTCGGGGGTCTAACTATGCCATGCTCCTTAGAATCAATGGTACGTACTACGGCTTTGATTTTTCTTGATGAGCAATACCCTAATGGGAACATCGTATTCATTTGAAGTTACAAATACACTAAACTCCTTTATCAGTTTGCTGCCTACCCTCTTTTCCCAGTCTCAGCTGCTGAGCCTTCAATGGTACTTGTTCCCAACCTGTCAGATGACAGTGCTGAAGGCCATTTCTGTTTCTTGTGAGCACAGAACAAATTATTAGAGGGGGTGGGAGGGAAGCATCATTTGAAATGAATTAACTGTAAAATTTCACAGCAAAATTCATGCCTACTTTTAGAAAGTGCAGAAGTCTCTTAAATCAAACTCTTCCCCGTTACCTGAGAATTTTTAACGTAGAACAAGCTTTTGCCTAGTTTTCAGGCAGAAAAAAAACTAATCCAGGAAAAACAAGAGTCAAATTATGGATCTGTTTTACATGGACCCTTATATGCCTCAGTATAGATTTTTGCAAGATCTGGTAACTTTTGAGATGTATAGCTTAGCATGCATGTAGTAGTACTTGCTAATGTGTCTGCTTGCAAATTTCTGGCTTCTAAGAAGAAGATACAGAAGTTATTTGAAATTTTGTGAAAAGGAGGAAATACTGAAAACAGAAGCCAATTAGTGAAACCTAATAAAGGAGGCCCTGTAGAACCAGCTTTAAGACCAGATGTAGGAGCAGTCCTATGCTCCTGGGATCAGTAGGCATAGATTTATTACCAGTGGAGGTTCTAAGCCCGGCTCTTATCTTACATTTTCCCTGGCAAGAATTTACATGGGCTCCTGGATTTTGGAAGCAAGGTGGATGAGAATACATGAGGCTACATTTCACTAAAGCACTGTGTTGGTACAGTTTCATTCATTCTTTGTCAGGAATTTAATTAGTAACATGTAAGCACCATTATTTAATTAATTAAGTGAAGATTTCTTTTCAGAGGAATTGAGTCGTCTTCAAATGGCTAGCTTGGAGGAAAACCTATTTAAAAGTCTGTTGTTTGCAGACTCCTGTAGATAAAAATCTTCTAATTATTTTCGATGACTAATACAGAGAAGAATTAATGGAGGGTGACACTTGCCAAAGTGCAGTGGTAACTGACGTCCCAATTTTTTTTTTTCCATTCAAGAGGCTGTTTTTATCAAGATTTAGTAGTGATTTCAGATGGCTCGTAATAAATTAAACAAATTAAGATTGATGTAAATTAACCTTAGGCATAGGTTAAAAGTACGTTTAAAGGCCTTTCTGTACTAGAGAACCTTTACAAACAGACCTTCTATTATTTTTTTGTTAATAATGTAGCATAGCTACCTGATCATATAATCTCATTTGGTAAAATGAACAACAGTATCATGAGCACAATAAATTCTTCATATGTCAACAGCAAAATGAGGGGAAGAAAGCAAAGCAGGCAGTGATTTGGGGTCTGTCACAGGTGGAAGTTTTTCTTGTCCTAATTTCCCACATTTTCCAGGCCAGATTATTCTGATTATATGTAAACTTTAAGTAATTTATTAGCGTACTAACTCATTCATTGAATAACATCAATTCTGAACCGAAGAATGAAGTGGTAAAGTCATCTCAATAATGACAGAGATGGATTATTGTTATTATCCAAAAAGATCTGAACAGGCTTAAGCATGCTACATAAGAAAAAACATGAGATTTAAGAAGCTTTATAAGAGCAGTTAAGCAATCAGGATGATTCATATCAGAAGTTATGAATTGCCATTGGCAGAGACAATCAAAGTAAGAATGTAACATTTTAGAGATGATAGAAGAAAAATGCAGTTAATAATTGCCACACCATGCTAAAGGAAGATGTGAATATCTAGACATTCTTTAACCAAGTGATTATATGACATATACATAGGAAAAGATTTTTTACTTAAAGCTTTATTTGGATTCTTATATGGTTACAATGCTTTTGTTGTAGAATGAAACACGCTTCTTCCTTCTTAACCCTGTTTTCCATTTCAGCATCAAGACCTGCAGTACATGACTGAGAACATATGGGGCTGTCAGTCAGCTCTCAGTGCCTGCAGTGACCTCTATGAATTGGTTATGGTCAGATGGGATAAGCAGCGTGAGTGGTCTCCGTGGAACACTATTCTCCTCACTAAAGATGAGGCAGATGCACATCTTAGGCTGTGTAACCTTCAGGAGGTAAAATTTGATGGGCTTAATTCTTTACAATATTTATATTATGTTTTAATAGAATCCTGTGACTAATGATATTTGGCCACATTTAGTCCTTACACTCATCCATGTTTAAATTGGCCCATTGTGACTATTTAAATGGTTGCGTCTATACCATTAAATAAAACAGGCACTAGTCCAGAGGGCAGCTGACATAGTACAGCTCACATCCATGTACCTGAACTCTGTCTTGCCCTGATTCTCCCTCCCAAAATGCAAGAAGCTAAGTGGCCTCATCCATGCTGCCTACTGAGAACAGTGCCATGCCTATGCTCTTCCCTCAGCTGAGATCAGTCAAGAGCTGGCCTGGATGAAAAACATACTAAGGACTAACCATAAATACTGTGACAATTGTATGCCTGTGCTCTTGCACATGCTCTGGCCTCGTTAGTTTCTGGCCTTATAAATTTCTCATCAAATAACAAAATAGCTCTTTGTCTAGAACTTAACCATTTGTCGTAATAAAATTTGTCTCAATTTACTTTCTTACATAGATGTCATTTAAGTACCCCTGACAATGTAATCTTATAGTTTGTAATTAAGCAATAAAAACATAATTGCTGTTCTGAGTTGAAAAAACTTAAGAATTTGCTAAAGAAATCATTGAAACTGTGTATTTTTACACCACTTCCCCCAAATTCCATATCTAAACATGGTAGTCTGGTAAATATCTCACTCCACTGGACATCATATAGTAGAGTATTTAGTTTTCTAAGGCGTGAGAGAATCCTGTGAGCTGTATTTGTCCTGCAATTAGTAATGGATTATTAAGCCTTTCACCTGTAGGTCATTGATTTATCTCAGTAGTGATCTGAGGTCATTGTTGTATAGTGTCCTTTTGTTCAGGGTGTTCTTAATTCAATTTCTAACAATTTGTGTGCATCACAAATGCAACTTCAGTTGTTACTCATTGCCCTTCTTGTTGGAAGTCTTGAGAGTATGTGAGAACTAAACTGACAGAGCAAATGAATTGCTCTTTCAATGAAAGGTTTGCTTTGAGGACAAAATATATGACTCAAGGAATTCTAAAGGTAAAGGGAATTCTGCCATCCATGATATTTTTTGTGTGTGTGCCCAACTCGTGTCTTCAAGCAGACACATGGTTATATGAGCATTAGCTTTAAAAGGTACAATCAATGTCAAGCTGGAAATTCCTTTATTGACTCCTCTGTCTCACTTTCAGTCAACAGTGCTGTTCAGGCAGTCTGAATCTAGCGATGCTTCTCTGCATCCATAAATTTATGTTACTAGCATTATGGCAGGCAAAGATTCTGATTATACACTTATCTGGTTTAACTGCTGTTGTAGTTTAACCCTAGCTGGCAACTAAGCACCACACAGCCGCTCACTCACTCCCCGGTGGGTGGGATGAGGGAGAGAATCAGAAGGGTAAAAGTCAGAAAACTTGTGGGTTGAGATAAAGACATTTTGATAGGTAAAGCAAAAGCCGCGCACGCAAGCAAAGCAAAACAAGGAATTCATTCACTCCTTCCCATCGGCAGGCAGGTGTTCAGCCATCTCCAGGAAAGCAGGGCTCCATCATGCGTAACAGTTGTCTTTGGGAAGACAAACGCCATCACTCCGAACGTCCCCCCCTTCCTTCTTCTTCCCCCAGCTTTATATGCTGAGCATGATGTCATATGGTGTGGAATATCCCTTTGGTCAGTTGGGATCAGCTGTCCCAGCTGTGTCTCCTCACAACTTCTTGTGCACCCCCAGCCTACTGGCTGGTGGGGTGGGGTGAGAAGCAGAAAAGGCCTTGACTGTGTGTAAGCACTGCTCAGCAGTAACTAAAACACCCCTGTATTGTCAACACTGTTTCCAGCACAAATCCAACACATAGCCCCATACTAGCTACTCTGAAGAAAATTAACTCTATCCCAGCCAAAACCAGCACAACTTCCTAAGTCTAGATGTCATAGTCAAAGAGATGCCATTAACTTGATTAGGTCCAGAGCGTCAGTGGAGATGGGAGTTAGGCCAGAAGAGCAACAGGTAAGGTATGCAAGCCTACCTAAAAATCATAAGGTATTTTCACTTAGCTCTTGCTACAAAAATAGAAGTGGGCCAGCTATAGTGAGGAGTCACCTTTCTTCACTGGTAACGGCCAAAGCTTTATGTCAAAAAAAATAAGTGTGAAATAAGGAAAATGAAGCAAAGTTAGAATGTCGTAAGTTGAATCATTGTTTCTCATTCACTGAAACAAAAAAAGGACTCTCAAGCACTTTCTTTAATAGCAGTTATTCATAATGATGACTATAGCGATAGCAAAGGGTTTTTTCAACGAAATATTCTGGTTATCTATTGCATCATCTGAACTACTACTAATCACTAGAAAGTTAGGAAAATGTCACTACTGAACACAAAGGCTGACTGAAATGCTGCAAAATGCTTGCTGCCTTGATTATTTGTAAGTAATCACTCTGATTCTTACCAAGGACATTTTCTATAGTCATCACCTTGCAAATGTTGATATTTAAGCATTGCCTTTTTTAATTTTCAAAGGTAAGTACGAATGTTCTTATCTGAAGAAAAAAAAAAGTTTTATCTTGAACCAATAAAAAAAAGCCAGTTTTTCTGTTTTTAAAAGGTGACTAATATTTCACAAGGAGTGGTTAGTAATTTTCACTACTGGGCCATAAGGTAGCAGTATAGAACTACAAAATATTTCATTATGTATCTTATATGAATAAATTATCTGGCTTAGTTTATTAAAGGGTCATTATTTATACTGTCTAAAATATGAAGCAACATGTAGATTGCTAGATATTGTAATTGTATTTAATGGGATTTGGATTTTTTTTCCTTTCAGGCTTATGAAGCGGCATTTATTCACAGAATAAAACATAAGCATATCCGGGCAAAAAACTACTTTGCTCAGATTCCAGCGATGGCATCATTTTTGCATAGGAGTGACAATCAGGCTAATGCAAATGAATTTTTAATAGCTACGCCTATTCCTACTGGTACAAAAACATAAGTCTTAGGCAAAGTTAATTGAAGTTAAAGAAGTTAACTGAACTATTGATTAATACAATTTCCTTGGTTTTAAAGAAAATTACTTTTTCATCAATACCTTAATTGTATTACACATATCAAAATAAACTTCTGAGGATAAAATAATTTGATCTTGACCAGTCAATATCACTGCATTTCATGTTTTGTAGCCTCATTATTTAAACAGAAAAATGTTGTTGATGAGCTTTATAAATTCTAAATTTTTAGAGCAATGACTGTCTTTCTGTGGTGGGTTGACCTTGGCTGGCTGCCAGGTTCCCACCAAGCTGCTCTATCACTCCCCCTCCTCAACTGGACAGGGGGGAGAGAAAATATAACGAAAGGTTCGTGGGTCGAGATAAGGACAGGGAAATCACTCAGCAGTTACCGTCATGGGCAAAATGGACTCGATTTGGGGAAATTAGTTTAATTCATTATGAATCAAATCAGAGTAGGGTAATGAGAAATAAGAACAAGTCTTAAAACACCTCCCCACCCCTCCCTTCTTCCTGGGCTCAACTTCACTCCCAGATTCTCTACCTCCTCCCCAACAGTGGTGCAGGGGGACGGGGAATGGGGGTTGTGGTCAGTTCATCACATGTTGTCTCAGCCGCTCCTTCCTCCTCACTCTCTTCCCCTGCTCCAGTGTGGTGTCCCTCCCACGGGAGACAGTTCTCCACGAACTTCTCCAACGTGAGTCCTTCCCATGGGCTACAGTTCTTCACAAACTGTTCCAGTGTGGGTCCTTTCCACGGGGTGCAGTCCTTCAGGAACAGACTGCTCCAGCATGGGTCCCCCACGGGGTCACAAGTCCTGCCAGCAAACCTGCTCCAGCATGGACTTCCCACAGGGTCACAGTCTCCTTTGGGTGCATCCACCTGCTCCAGCGTGGGGTCCTCCATGGGCTGCAGGTGGATATCTGCTCCACCGTTAAACCTCCATGGGCTGTAGGAGGACAGCCTGCCTCACCATGATCTTCACCACCGGCTGCAGGGGAATGTCTGCTCCAGTGCCTGGAGCACCTCTTCCCCCTCCTTCTTCACTGACCTTGGTGTCTGCAGAGTTGTTTCTCTCACACATTCTCACTCCTCTCTTCTGATTGCTGCAGTTGTGCAGGTTCCCCCCCCCCCTCCCCTTCTTAAATACATTATCACAGAGGCACTACCACCGTCGCTGATGGGCTCGGCCTTGGCCAGCGGCGGGTCCGTCTTGGAGCCGGCTGGCATTGGCTCTATCAGACATGGGGGAAGCTTCTAGCAGCTTCTCACAGAAGCCACCCCTGTAGCCCCGCGCTACCAAAACCTTGCCACACAAACCCAATACACTGTCTGTGTATGCCTGTGTTGCTTGGAACATTCTGCCTACAGTGTAATATTCCTGTTGGGGGAATTTAGCTAATTCTTTGTTACCTTGTAATTAGAAAAATAATACTATAAGCACTGTATTGAATTTATTCCTCTTGTCTCAAGCACATAAGGCAGAAAACTCTCAAACCCTAAATTCCGACAGAATAACAGAATTGATATACCCTTCCAAATATAGCTGCTTTGCCTTGCGAACATTTGTGCAAAAGAATAACTTTGCTTTTTATAGCTTATATTGATGGTCATAGTGGAACTGCCAGCATGTAATTATTGTATCCAAGATCTTGAAATTATTGTAAATCAGACTTATAATTTGAAATACACAATGCAGACTGTTTGGAACATGTTTATTTTTTGTGGAGCTTGTGTTATTTAAAGAAGTAGTTGATTGTAAGCTTATTTAGTTCTGTTTATGTTTGATTACAGTTACAGAGAAAAATATGATATGGTGTACATTCAATAAAGTCCTACAGAAAGTTGCAGAGTTCTGCTTGAAACCTCTATTCTGGATGTGGTTTTGACCCAGGACAAAGCCTTTGGCTCTGACAAATAAAACGGTCTAGGAAAAAGCAGTAGCATTTACAAACAGAAATAAGCATACATTTAGCAGCAAACAGCTGGAAACAGGATTGACTCCCTCAACATGAACTGTAGAACTAGTACCCGACTGACCGGTGCATTCTAACATCAGTGGAAGTCTTTCCATTGATTTTACCATTAAATTCAGGTTCTGGATTTTCAGTTCAGTACTGAACTAACTAGAATTGCAGAACTGAAGCACATGAGCATTCTGGTTGACTTACGTGCTTTCCAGGACTTGAGTCTTAAGATAGGAATGGCTGCTAAGATTGGGCTTCTTCCAGAGTGATAAAAAGATTTTTGAAGAAAATTATGAGTTGAAGGGCAAGAAGGAAAACATGAATCATATAGATAGTAACCTACCCCTTTATAAGTTTGTTGCCTTTCTTTTTAAATGGCTTTTAAATAACGTACATTACAACCCCAGAAGGATGATTTAAATAAACAGTAAGGAAATAGTTCAAACAAATCTGAAAAGCCACTAGTCGATTGATTTCAGTGCCATGTAGTGTCGGAGATTTTTGGAATGTACAGAATCATAGAATAATTCAGGCTTGAAGGGACCTCAGGAGTCTACCTTCTACTCAAAGCACAGTCACCTGTAAGGTCAGACTGAATTGCTCAAGGCTTTATCCATTCAGGTCTTGAAAACTTTCAAGGATGGAGAATGCATAACCTGGAGCGGCAACATGTTCTAGTGCTTGACTTAGAAAAAGTTTTTCCTTTCAATAGAGTATGTTGTCTCTCATCCTCATACCAGGCACACCTGTAAAGAGCCTGGCTCCATCTTCTTGATAATCTCTGAAGTTTTGGAAAGGTGCTATCAGGTTTTCCCCAAGCTATCTTTTCTCCAGGCTGAACAAGCGAGTTCCCTCAGCCTCTCGCATGTCAAGTGCTTCTGCCCCTTGAGCTTCTTGGTGGACCTCTATTGAACGTGCTCCAGTTTATCAAAGCCCTTCTTGATTTGAGGGGCCCAAAACTGACGCGGTATTACAGATTTATGCTTGAAGAGTTCTAGATTCTATATTCATTTCAGTATTCTCAAGAAAACAAGTGTTTTGGCCTGCTAGAGAATTGCTCACACACACTATTTTTTTGGTTTATGAAGTCCAGAAGGGGGTCCCTGACAATGGCAGTGCCAGTTAATCACACTGTAAAAGCTCTTGTGTAAATAGTTAAAAATTTGTGTTGCAATTATTGTGAATCAGATGCTTGACTAATATCTGGGACATGGCTGTCCACAAAACAAGTGACTACCTGTATGAAGTGAAAACTAATGTCTTTCTTCAAGTCAGTGTTCAAAAATGGCTTTTGAAGGCATAGAAATTGAATGTTTTGGAGGACACAATGTATTGAAAGAGAGTTGTTGAAAAATGGAAAAAGTATTTTCAATATTTTGGATATCTAATTGCATCCTTTCATTAGGGCAAAGCTAAGTAAAGCCAATATAATTCAAAAATAAGGTAACAATTTTTTTTAGAATCTAGCATAATTGAAATTAGTATAAAATCCTTCATGTTAGTTGTCTTTAATTGCTACTTTGATCATCATAAATGTTTTATTGATATTGTTACTGAATTTAAAAACAATGATTTTTTTACCCCTTTTTGTCCATAGCATTTATAATTGTACTGCATTTTGAAAAGGAATTAATTTAAAACTTTTCTCTAATAGTTAGTGTGTTGTTTCACCTGTTTATGTAGCTTACAAATGATATTTAAAAGATACTGGACAAGTATAAAGAATGAAAGAATTCTCTGTATCAGGCAGTGGCGAATACTGGAAAAGCTGACTGAAAAGATCAGAGTCAGATTAAAGATAGTATATTTCTAAGAGAAGTCATTGCATTTTATCAGGAAAAGAAAACTGTTCGGATAAAGGGTCAGATCTGCTAGTTTCTATTAGAACTGAGTAAATTCTTTAAAAGCACAGCTGATCATCTTTGCTTGAATTTCAGAGAGTTACTCACAAGATGGTTTTGGAATCTACTGGTAAAAAAAGCCTCTGCTTTGGAGCCTAGATCTTTCCTGGACAATGAGAACAAATGATTGGAAAGTGTCAAGCCTCTTCAAAGGAGAATAGACTGTAAGATGAAATTCTAACCTTCTCTCTTAACTTCTGGCTAAAGTGATAGGCTTATAAAGCCTCTTAAATCGTAGCTTAGAGGTTGAGACCATAAGGAGCCCACACTCCTGAAACACTGGTGAGAAATGCTGGGTTTGCCTCAGTTCTTTCCCAGATGTAGATACTCACTACCAGGAAAAGAGGATCGGTCCGTATGGCTTGTATTTCTCCTTCTGCACGAGCAGAGACACGAGGCCAATTAACACCTGCAGCTTACCTCACAGCACTCTTTTGTGAGCAGGACTCTTCAAGCATGAAGCAAAATTTGCCTTCTCCCCACCTCCACCACCACTGGTAATCCATTTCCAGAGGGAAAAGTTCCAGCTTACTTCCCACATGCACAAGTGGGTAATATGTTCATTTGGCAAAGAAGAACACGCATTTTGCCTCCCCACTCCCAAGAGGAAAGTCCATGCTTTTTCCAGGATGTAAATTTCCCTGTTTATGTCTCAAAGAAAGAAGAACTCAGAGTAATCGCTCCCTCCACCTCCTTGTCCCAAAAAGATGTCCCAATGAACAAAGCATTAATTCCCTTCTTAGATCATAAAAGGATTGCAAGAAGTGATAAAACAGAATAATAAATATTTGAGGGTAGCAAAGTAGTTGCTGACCAATATTCGGCACGTGGAAAATACTTTTTTAATAGGAAATGGTACTAATAGTAACTGAGATGACAAAAAAATTCCAAATCTTGGATTCTTTTAATTATTATTAATTTTTTTAAAGAGCTGTCCTGGTTTTGGCAGGGATAGAGTTAATTTCCTTCCTAGTAGCTGGTACAGTGCTGTGTTTTGGATTTAGGGTGAGAACAAAGTTGATAACACACCAATGTTTTAGTTGTTGCTAAGTAGTGCTTACACTAGTCAAGGACTTTTCAGCTTCCCATGCTCTACCGACTGAGAAGGCTGGAGGTGCACAAGAAGCTGGGAGGGGGCACAGCCAAACTGGCCAACGGGACATTCCATACCATGTGACGTCATGCTCAGTACATAAACTGGGGAAAGCTGGCTGGGGGGGCCGCTGCTCGGGGACTGGCTGGGCATCGGTCGGTGGGTGGTGAGCAATTGCACTGTGCATCACTTGCTTTGTGTGTTATTATTATTATCATATTATTATTATCATCATTTTATTTCAATTATTAAAGTTTTTATCTCGACCCACGAGTTTTTCTCACTTGTGCTCTTCCAATTCTCTCCCCCATCCCACTGGGGGGGGCGAGTGAGCGAGCGGCTGCGTGGTGCTCAGTTGCCAACTGAGGTTAAACCATGACAAGAGCTAAATTTGAACATGTCTATTATCTGACCTGGGGGAAGAGGTTCTTTAATACACTGCTGTAGTGCCTTGTTAGCTCCCAAACCTATCGCTCAAGGATCACATTTGCATGCAAAATGGATGGCACTTATTTTTGTCACCTGTCTATAGATAGTTCTTTTGGCTTATCTTGCACTGTAAATTGTCCTTGTTACAACAGTCATCCCTTTTAGCCTGACTTACAGTCCTAAATTTACCTTCATCCCACACAAATCTGGCATTCACACTTCTTTTTATTCAATTTTTTTTACACCAGGAATGTAGAATTCTGAAGTTGAGAGGATTTTTTTCTTTTTTTTTTAGAAAGAAGGATTCATAAGCAAAAGAAATTAAGCCTCCATCATCTTGGTCTTTTCTCCCCATCATTTTTTATGAAGCCCATATTTCACCTTTGACAGGATAGGAAATACGTGGGATATGTGATATGCATACAGTTGTAAAAGCAAGCATGTATAAATTCAGAGAAATGGGTAGGAGTAGAATGTAAATACATGGTCTGTCAATATTATAGTTTCTCTTAATAAAATCATTTTACTTAAGTGGAGATACATTGTAATGGAGATATTTTTTTCTTCGTTGCAGTTTCATAATGATTTCACAGTAGCCTGAGTTTCAGTATTTTTAATTCATGTTGGATTTTAAAAAATCTTCATGTGCAAGCAGTTCTAAACCTGGATTCAAGATCACCTATGGGTTTTCAAGGAAAAAGCCCTATGGAAAATGGAGCAGTAAACTGTGTGTGCTTTTGTGTATACTGACAGATATCAATCAAAAGTGGTTTTAGGTTCCTGCTCACAGATAAAAGAACCACTGCGATCTCTTTGCAGTAGGTATATTTTTTCTTATAATTTGGCCAGATATCTTTATTTTTAGGAGAGAAGGAAAAAAAGAAAAAGGAGCAAATATATGCAGATGCATTTGTGAGCCAAATTTACTGAGGGAGGCAAATTAAAATCCCAGTCAATGGGTTCTTCTCATTCCTTTTTTTCAAAGCTTTCTTCACTTCAGTTGTTCCCAAACTGTGGTTTGTGGAGAAATATTAAAAAGGAAAATTCAGTTTGTCTTCAGTTAAAAGTTTGTTCATAAGTAATATGGTAATCTGAGAGAAAACAATCTGATTTTGTTTCAAAAAGTTTTAAGATTGTTTCTATAAGGCAGAATACGAAGAGTATACCCACCAGCTGTGCTCCATCTCACTTGTGTGTGATTTGGTTAGCGTCTGCAAATGCCCTCCGAAAGATCCAGCTCAAACCAAGGGATAATCAGTTTTTGAGATATTACTGGATAGCTGGAAAGAGACAAGGACAATATAGCTTTCCTTCATAATTCTCTCCCTTGTATTAGCTTCTCTTTTGTTTTCACTAATCTACTTTAAGTCAACCATTTCAGAAACAAGAAGCCAGGAATCACCCAGGGTGTCAGCCTTTGAGTGTGGACTTGTAAATGAAGTTTCACGTGCCAGCAGTGGAATTTTTGAAATGGCGTAAATGCTTTAGCCCTATGAAAATGCTCTGTGATAATAGACTTGAGCACTAGCCACCCACTAAAAAAGTATGGAATTGTCAAATATTTAGTAATGAATCATTTGCTCTTGTAGTGAGGTTCCTATCAGGTTACAATACGTATTTGTACAATGCTATATGTTTGTTGGTCTTGATTTCCATACATTCAGATCAGATTGTTGAGGGCTTATTTTGATGTGGAAGTCCTGGCAGCGTTGGTCATATTTATCAACTTTATTAGTAATGGAGGAGACCCACTAGAACCTACTCTTCATTGGTTCGTATTAGAAGAATAGTAAGATATGCTGCTTTCTTGCTCTGTTTCTCAAAGCAAGGATCTCTGCATTGTGCAAGCTAAAGAATGAAAGGAGTCACAATCTGAGAAGGCGTGGGCTTAGTGGAATAAAAGGAAGTGTAGAAGTAGTAATGCACTATTTCTCTAGGCTGCCAACTGCAATGCAAATCTAGTAGGTTCTGCAAAATTGAAAGTTTTGCTGGAAATTCTGTGATTCCTTTAGTATTCTGTGGGCAACCACATTGTGCACTCTTGATTCATATAATGCTGACCTTCAATTTGCCTTCATTTCTTAGATGAAGGTTGATTGTAAGAAGCAGACAGGAGGAGTTATAGTCGATCGGTTTCCTGGGCAGGAGATGCACACAAAAACTGGCAAGACTATTCTGGACAGTTGTGTGAGAAACCAGATCTCTCAAGTTCTGGAAGGTACCACGGAAAAGTCAACCACTTCTAGAATTACAAAGTATTTTGCTTGTGTTGACCGAACTATCCCAATTCACACTAAATTCTCTCTAGGGTGTTCCAGTTCTACCCCTGTCTTTGTGCTCTGAATTGCTGTCTTACCTGTACGCTCCCTTAAACAGATGAACAAGCACCGGCTTGTGAAAAGGGAAATGAAGGATTTATAAAATATCTCTGAGGAGAAGGGGGAAAAGCGCAATTAAAGGGTTAACCTCAGTGTTATGTACGGGTTACATGGAGAAGAAAAGGAACATGTAGATGATTGGTTTTATTGCTTCCCTCAAAATTATTATTTTTGTCTCAGAAATCTGATTTCAGATTGAAGTGATAAACAAAGTGCCTTATATTAGACAACTGTAACAGTATGCTGTGAGTTAAGGCAAATGGATTTCATTAATCAAGCTACGTGTGCTCAGATTCAGAAGCGCCTGTCTTCTGACATCTGTTTATATCTTCTCTTACAATTTTCATTGTGCTTCCTTATTTTTCCCTTATCACAACTTGTTTTAACATAGCTAACAATTTTTTTTGTGTATTATCCCCAACATCTTGTTCTGATTGTGAAGAGGCACCCGTGCCCTGTGCCAAACACGTGCAGAGTGACTGCTGCTGCCTAATGTAGTCACAGGGTGTAGAAACAGCTCAGTGCTTGGCAGGAGCAAAAAAGTATGCTGGAGGAATTTGCTTCCCAGCATGAAGAAATTCTCTATGACTATTTTGATCTTGCATGAGACTTGTGAAATACTGATGTCGTGTCAGGTTCTGAAGTGATTATAGTTTGCTCCTGACTTTTGATATTTTTGATTTTTGGGAAAGCATCGCTCCATGCAAAAGATAGCTGAGCAATTCCATGTTTCAGTGGATACACTCCAAACGTACCATTTTCTCACTCTCTTCCTTCTTGCTGGAATCTGCAATGGATAGATTTACTGCAGATTTCAAACCTGTCAACACCCAAATGTGTGACACCAGCTCTCAATACATGTGAAAGAGCTAAGCTGAGGGACATGATAATATGTAGCAGGGGAAGAAGATAGAAGTTCCGCAGAATACATTTTGTGCAGTACAGAAAAGTTTTCTATAAACTCCATTTTGTAGTTGAGCAATTCTGTTATCAGCCTGCAGTTATCAGGGAGTTAGAAAACAGTAGGAAAGGAGTTTGGACTTCATGACTCTCCCTTGTTAGAGGAATCTGTGCTTATATTGTGGAGAGCTTTATGAGCTGCTTAAATCACAAAACTGAAAGTTATTAAAAGTACGTATAACTCTCAACTTCAAGCTAAGGAAGTCCCGCTGTCGTTACGGAGCAACCTCGCCCAACAGCCTGGCTGAATCCGGGTAGCTGCAACTGAACCGGAAAGCGCAGCTGTGCACACGCTCGGGCTTGCCTTTGCAGCTGGCCAGTTACACACACACTTGCCTGGAGTCATGACACAGCTCTGCTCTGCTGCTCGAGCCCCGCTGTTGTGCACCCTCGCTGTGCTGTTCAAAATGTCTCTGTCAGTGGACCATGTACCGATGCTGCTTTGGTCAACTCAGAGGTAAGAAATCTAATAAAAGAGTACCTCTACTTATGCTATTGCTCTGTGTGAGTGTGCAGAATATATTGTGTATCGTCAGTTGTGGTAAATAACCTCCGGGCAATGAAATTACTCAATAAATAAATTTGCCTCTCAGCAATCGAACAACCTAACAGATTAATTTACCCATTTTTATTTATAATTTTAGTGTTCTAAGCTGAGCAGTAAGAAGGAAATAAAACCCATATTCTTCAAATCTGAAGTAGATATGCTTTATTCACCCTAAGGCAACCTTGAACTCCACTGTTAGAGATGTCATGACTTAAAGGCACAACATAAGGCAGTCTCACAAAAAGGAGCTGACCAAAAACTGTGTGGGCAACCTTAATCCTTGCATTTCCTAACTCCTGAATCCTGATTTTTCACTTTAATGTTCTTTTTATTGCAGGTGTTTTAATAGAGTACACTGCTATAGGTATAGACATCAGTTGTTAGAAACAACTGCAGAGTCTTAACAGAGCCAAAGAGACACAAGAAATTCAGGGGTTTGCATATACTTATGAAATAAGACTTTGAACCTGTCTTGAAAGAGCCAGATATAGACCTCTTTTTTCCAACCAGGAATTTTATTCATGCAGACTTTAAGGATTTTATATAAGTACTGGGGATTTCCAGAAACACAGCAGCTTGGGCAGCGCAGTAGCTTCAGGTGGGGTACTGGATAGTTGTCAGAGGACTATGCGCTGCTTATTCACAAGGCTGTCTCTGCAGGGCATACACGTTGGTTTTGTCTATGAAGTACTGCCCCAAAATACAGTAAGCCTATGTCAGAGATTTGTAAGAAAAGGCTCCTGAGGAGCTTATGGGATCACAGGACTGATTGGGAGGGCTAAAGGCAAAGTCCTGTTCTGGGTGGGAAGGCGACAACAGATCTGCTGTACTCTAGGTTTGCCTAAGGTGTGCTTTGGCCTGAGTAAATCACTTGGCGCTCTCCTCCTAATTCCTAAATCATCCACATTCTTAACCTGGTTTGTCTAAATTGTAAACCCTCTCGTGGAGAGTTCATCTCATACCTTCTGCAAGCATGTATGTATTATACCTGGTTCAACAGGCCTGATCTCAGCTGGGTATATATTCATTTCTCTAATACATATAATCCATAATACCAACAGTATTTGGAATTTGTCACAATCCAGCTGGGTGACTTCATAAGCATAAAATGCTTTCCTGTACCACGAATAGCCTTGGTGCACTGGTTAACCCTCACTTTTGCTGTAAGGATGAACAGAAGGGACTGCAGTGATGGGGATTCCTTTCGGCTCCCTTTGCTGGCATGACCAAGCTGTGTGTGCCTGGGCAGGGGGAGTTTTGCTTCTGAACTACTTTGGTCATCAACTTTTGTTGGGTCTGAATTCATGGGATTTGATTCTTTTGTATCTTTATTGCTTTGTTAATTCCCAAAGTGTTACTTGTGATTTACTCTTCTGTAAACTGGGAAAGGAACCAAACCAATGGCTTCTTGGGAGGTAATTATCCTTTCAGCTAGTTGCGCTGGATTCACTCTACCTTTCATGAGGCTTTGAGACATTCTTCAACACATTTGAGACACTGTGAATTATCTAGCTGTCACTAAGAAGAGAATTAGACTAAATTCTGCTCTCATTTATCCTAGTGTAAATCTTTTGTCTTTAGTCAAGTTTATTAAGATTTAAGTCTGAGAGCTAAATCTTGTTAATATTTTTTTTCTTTTCTTTTTTCAGTTGCTTCTTAATGTGTTAATTTTAAGACAGCGATAGGAGGATTCAGGAATTTTTTGAACATCAGGAATTAGATTGGGTCAGTTGTTCAGATCTTTCTCCATGTATAGTGCCATATAGACAAGCATTCTACTTTTCTGATTTTTCATATGTGATGCTGTAATGTTGAGGGCCACAGAAAACAGACGTGTAGGAGGTGTTGATTGTGTTTCTTTCATATGTATCCTGGTCGTTGCATCCTTTTCCCAGCAGTAATTAATACCAGCTTTGACATACGTCTACCCATCTCTTAAGCATTTCCAGAAATGGAACCTCTGGACCCTAGGGAGCCACAACGGATAGGAATCTGCAAAGTTTGGTAAAGTTTGATTACGTAATTTTGACTTTTTTTTTTTCCCCTGAAATAAATAAATGGATGTCTCAACATCAAGGCTTTTTTGTATTCAAAATACTTAATCTGTTCATCTTATACAACACAGGCACATGTATAAGTACTAAACCTCTGTATTTAAAAGCAAAGTAAATGTTGCAAAGAGTTGTTCTTAGGATAAAAGTGATCCTAAGAGTCTAAGCAAAGATCAGTGCTTCCTTTGTCCTACTTCCTAGTTTATATAAACAACACACCTGTTGTCAATATAAGCAAACTCTTATCAATCCAGGGTGGTCATAACAGCAAACTTTCCACCAAGATGCAGTTAGCAACTTGCTCTACTGCAGATTGTTCAGGTTTATACAAAACTAGAGCAAAAAAAACAGGATAGTGGACTGATTAGACCAGTTTCATGTTTCCAGGAAGAGAACATTTTCTAGAAGAAGTGTTCCTCCTACCATGACCTTTGCATTTTTGAAAGGTGAAGTGCTTGTGGGGCAGAAATTACTTCTGGTGAAAGTCAATGAAGCAACAGGAAAGGAGATTTATGTTATTTTATAAAATAAAGAAACAGTAACAGTAACTTTTGTCTGCTAACCCTTTACTCCATGCTTTACATCTTGGTACTTTGCCGTGATGCAAGGTTTGCAGTGTGTGATCTACAGGCTTATGAAATCTGGAAACTACTATTAAGAGTTTTAGGAAGGGTAACTAAAGAAGGGCAGCAATTATCAATGGATTTCTATTCACTTTGTGGAAACACGTCCCACCAGTTTAAAACTTCAGTGATTCATTTGATCAACAGAAGCTGAGATTCACCGATCTATTCCATTACCCTCTCCCAGGTTATCTGTTATGATATGATATCGAATAGTAGAAGGATAATGCATTCTGCTCTTCTTTAGAACTAGCCAGTGTTTGTAAAGCCGTATCTCAGAACAGCTATATTAGAAGAACGCAACACTCTAAAGTCTTTCTTTCATGCATTATTATTGTACTGTAATCATGCTATTAAAGATAATGTTAGATGTCAGATACAGATGAAACCTGCAACTGACAAACTCATGGCGTGTGCAAAGCATAAAGGAAGTGTGATATAAATCCTTACAGAGACATTAGTCAATCAAATACCTCTTTCCTCTAGAAAGAAAAATACAGATCTGTACTTTGAGAAAAATAAGTATCTTCTACCAAACAACAGTCTTTCTCCATTGAACTCAGGAAAAAGATGAAGTGGAAATAACTCAGTAGGTCACAGTGTCCTGCTTTTCACAAACTAATACTAATATATCAGTGGACATTCTCCAAATAACTTTGGCCTTGAAAAATTAACCTTTATCTTAAATTAGCCTTTAAACTAATATCTCCTGGTTGCTTTTCAAAGCAGTAGAGATGGAGAGTTTCCTCTTGCATACGGTTCACAGAAGAAACGTGATTTAGCCATTTTGAACCAATATTCAAAAGAATTTCTTTCCCTCCATAGATTAGAGAGGAAGCCTGAGGAAATAAATTCATTTAAATTAGCTTCTGTGATTGCCCCCTCATGTGTTTGTTTTAGGAATGATTTTTGCCTACAGTCATTGAAAATATATTACTACCTTCATTTATGCTATGCTTATATTGGGAAATGAATTCTTTTCTGGCAAATCCAGATTATAAGTGACTTTGAGAAGGCATTAATGCCAAAGAGTACATTTGCAGTATTTCTTAAAACTGCAAGGAATTTGCTGAAAAATCTGCTGAAAGAAGGTGGAACATAAATAGGATACAGTGGAAACAGAGAATTGTTTTAGCTGTAACTTTGTTGGACTTCTATGGAGATACTGTGTGCTAGCATGCTTGAGTAGCTTTTTGAAATTTTTTTCCTGTAATCATGAGGTTTCATTCTACTGCTGCTACTAGTAATGGTGACATGTGAGCTTTGTGTGTAAAAGTGGTATCTGAAGGTCATTTCCAAATTTTTTTAATTAGCTTGTTTACTTCTGCTGTGCAGGAGAAAATATTATTTCTTATATGATAATCACAAGGTGACTGAAAGAGAAAACTGACAAGAATAACTTGTAGGAAAGCGTTCAGAAGCCAGCTACAAAACAAGAATGTAAGCTCACAAGTTAGAGTGATAGAAGTCCTGTTATCTTACTGTCTGCCCTTCTGGGAGGTCCGAATACAAGAAATCTTGAAATCTTTGCTTCCATCAAAAATAAGTGCTCAAATCCCAGTTCTACCTAGAAAGAGCACGGGTCAGAGAAGAATCTGTATGCTTAAACTTGTCATGCCAGAGCAGTTAGGGACAAGAAAGAAGCAAAACACCAAGTTAGCTTGGTGTTCTTTCCTCTCTTTCTTTAGTGCATTGTCTGGCTATTGGAGGAAAGAGAAAGCAGCTGAGTTTTAAGTTTCCTCTTTTTTAGCCAGCAGGAAAGCACATGCATTAGCAGAGATGCTCGTCATTATGAGCCCCCACGGCTGAGGACCCCAGGATGGTTCTACGGTGGGGAGGTTAAGCCTGATGTGCTTGGCATGCAGATGACTGCATAAGGCTGTGCATCTTTGGATATAAAATTTTGTGTGAGCAACCAATAGTGGCAATCAATATGTGTGTTGGCCTACTGCCTGTTTCATCCTATGCCATCCCTTACTGATCTCTTGCTGCCTGCTTGAGGTGAAGGGTTCAAAGGGATGGACCGGTTCATTGCATTCAGTAAAGCATACCTTCAGCTTATCCACGATGCACTGTCTGTGGCAGTCACGTGTCTCCATTTCACTCTGCAGTTCACAGTAAACCAGCTAGTAAAACATACTGACATTTCCCGTCTGAACCATGGTGAGAATATTGTTGCACCCAGCTGACAGTAGCGGCCCATTCAGTGAAGGGTGTAGCCTTGCCTACTGCCATGCATAGCGCTCAGCAAATGATTTAAAAGAAGCAAAATAAATGTGTGTATAATATGGTGAATATAAGTATTAAGCAAATGCTGCATTACAATAAAATTATTAACGAACTGATGTAGATTTATTTTTCTAATGATGATGCTGGAGTTACTACAGTTGACTGCTTGGAAGCTAAAAAGTCTCACAAAAGGTGCTTTTCAAGGTTAGATAGCTAGCAAGAGCTGCTTCAGGGAACAGGGAATACCTTAGAAGCAAGTATGCTTTGAAACAGGATCATTAAATTTCTAAAGTTTTGAGTTCACGGCAAAAGCCTTTGCCATTGTGCTGCTGCAAATAACTTAGCTTTGTTTCATGTGCTTTCTGTTACCTTTTATTCTTAATTGCAAGTCCCAAAAGCTCCCACAATCTTAATATTTTTCCTAATATTAGGCATGAAATAGATTTATTTAGTTTTTTAAATAAATATACCAAGATATTCACTATCATTTTCTTTCACACAAGCAATTTTTTAACATCTCTTAATTTAATCTATCTTCTTTTCCTTTAATACCATTAGTGTTTTGGTGTGGCCATGCAATGCGTAAAGTCAGTATGAAAGTCAGTTCCTGAGTAGTCATTTAGAATCTTTGGGAGTTTTTGTATTTTCAAATATCTTATTTTTAAAGATTATACTTAAATATTTGAGATCATGAGGTTTGGCTTTTCTGAAAAGTTGAGGCATGTCTATTACAATTTCTAAGTTGTTGGGCTTCATAAATAGAAATTAATATGGATTTCCAAGTGCAAATTAACAAAGAAGTGAAGATGCTGAGCAAAACTAAGAAAATATCAAAAGATAATTTCTACCAAATAGAAAAAATTTCTTTCCTGCACAGCAGGGTTTACTTCCAAAGCTTGAAAAGCTTTAGACAGAAGTTCTACTAGAATTTAGTTTTAACATCTGCAGCACGTTGTCCTGAAAGAGTCTTCCACATGTACTGTTTGCTCTAACACTCTCCCAATCCCCAAACTCTGAAGGGAGCTCGGTATCTAGCACTGCAGGACTGCACCATTTTTATCTCTGCCGTGGGTGCAGTTGGAGGCTTTGGATTCACTCTCGGCAATCTTCATTAGAATTACTGGGAAGTCTTGAAGTGAAAAAGAGATTTTCCTTATCTGAGAAACAACACTGAAACCCCGCTATGTGTTCATTACCCCTGTTCTGCCTCCATCTGAAGAGACTGCAAAGATTGTTTTCATTCATAAAAGCTTGCTGTGCAAGGGTCATTTTTTGATTGCTTTGGGGTTAGAAAATTTAATAAGCATCTCAGATTTACCAATTTGCAATCATATAATAGCTGATGCTACAGCACACAGAAATTCTCTATATTCTATTCTTTGTAATTAGAACCATTTAGAGGGTCTGGAATACCTGATTTCTCAGGCCTTAGCAACTGATGTGTGTTTGGGGAAGATGGGAGATTAAGCTTCAATCTCTGGATTTTCTACAGAATGACAATATTACCTTGGTCATGACACCTAGGACCAAAATTTTCATAATAAATTTCATCCCTATAGACCCATGTTGCATCCTGTTAAAATCCCAATCAGGTGTTGAAAGAATAACGCCACCTCTTGTTTTGCCCATAACTGTTTTTCGTAGTAGTAAAACTAAATCGATGAGTTATTTCTCTGTCCAATTCTCATAATGACAGGTTGGCAAAAGAATCGTAAGCTTTCCTTGGTGTCTTGATCCGTTCTGTTCAGAAGAGCTCCTGGTTCTGGAAAGGTGGCTTTTCTGAGCTGCTTCTGCCGAGTGGTTCCTTCATCACGAAAACCTTAGGAGAGAACATATTGTTTAAAATAACACTGAAAAGTCACTTTTACTTAACAAAAGGTTTATGAAAAAATATTGGTTTATGACAACTTGTGGTCTAGCCTGAGTTCTTCTCTCTGGCCACCAAGATGTCCGACAGCACTGGAAAGTGTTTTGGGAGTTGGGATTCCCTTGGGAATTCTCTCTGAAGGTTTTCAACATCTTCTTCTTCATTCCACTTAGTAGCTAATTTTTTGAAAGATGCAACTATCCTGTTGTACACAAACAAGAAAGTAGAGAGAGACAATTATCTTGATTGGACCAATTTCATTCCTGCTGTAACACAGTTAATGTGATACGGGCATAAATGGGCAAGTTCTTTTCCTCTTCAGTAGAATGAAAGTAAACTGAACTGTTAACCTGATCTTAATCCAAAGATGATGGTATCGTTACCTGCTGCTGCATCTTTAAAGAGAAAAGAGGTGTCAACACTGGCAGCAAATTTTACAGAAAAAAATTTTTTTCTTTGTAGATCGCAGTGGAATCCAGACACTGCTTTGCACGAAGGACACGTTGTCTCAGCACAGGAGCTGACTGTACTCTTGCAACCTGTTTTTACCCAGAATTCCAGAAACCTCATCTTGTTCCTGCAAGACACAGTATGTAACATTAATTCCTTTTCTCTCACCAATGCTGAGTGCAAGTCTGTACCTAAATGAGATGCCATGGCTCCTTCTCACCAATCTACTCTCTTTGTTTTTCAGCTTAGCGTAGATGATTTCACATACCTCAGTGAATCCTACGGTAACAAGAATCCATTTCAAAATGTTCAGGCAAGCATTTCTCTCTTTTATTTCTTTATATGCACTATTTAAAGTTAAAAAAATATAAGAAAGATGCAAACAAACAATAATTGGGAAAATTAAACTGAATTGCAGCAGTTTTCCTTTTTAAATTATTTATTGAGATTATTTAAGTTTAAGCAGATGGGTTAAAGGAAATCAACTGAGTTTGCAGAAGTGTTTTGTAGCTATTTTATTTCTGAAGATCAAGTTTTCTGAATTCATCGTAACTGACAAAATTATTCCTAAACATGCTGCAATTTTTTATTGTGAAAAACAATATAAACTTCCATACTGACACCCCAAAATTCTCTTTTGAAGCCATAGGAAGAAAAGAAGTTATGGGAACCAATTCTTTATTCCTGATTTTCAGAATTGAACATCTATTTTATTTTCATAGAAATTGAAGCTCTCTGAACTGATGCAGGGAGTTAACTGTTTCATATTTGAATGTAGCTAATATATGACTAGATACTGGATTGCTTTCATCTTTATGAAAAAAAAAAAAATGCTACTTGAGTAATTTGAAACCAACTCCAGGCACAGAATCTAGGATGGAGTCCTCCTGAGCCGGTCAGCAACTTCAGCTTCTCACTCAGGAGGTTTACAGATTTTGTGCACGTCATCTCTGGTTATACTCACGCGACAGTTTATTGAACTGTTATTAGACAAAGGAAGTGTTGACACATGGAAGTCATAAAGGCATTCCTGTAGGCAGAGCAGGATGAACAGAGCTATTAGTAACGTAACTGGTATCAGAGCATGTGAGGAAGTGTAAATTCCCCACCACCACACAGCAAGCTGTATGTGTAATTAAATACGTAAATATTCACATACTACCTGTCCCCACACCTATACAGTCTAAGAACCTCACGTCTTCCTTATGTCACTGATACTGGAGATCTTAATCTCTTTGCCATATAACAGCATTTTAACACTGATGCTGGAACAAAAACAACTATTCAGAGTATGTATATGGGTTTTCTGAGGAATGAATGGGAGTAATAATAATTTGTAGTGTAAGGATCAGCGGTTGCACCCACAGGCAGATGTACTGGTACTTCTCTGGTGTGCCTTATCTTCTCTGGGTTTAAAATCTATGCGAGGCTGTGTCTGGAGCAAATTTCATTGCTGCCTGACTCCAAAGCTGGTTTGGTTTTAGAAGCTGTGTGAAATGTACACATGTGCAAGCTCCTAAAGATGCGGTGGTCTTATTTAAGTAGGCCCTGGATGTTTCGGAGGAAGGATATTAAAGAATTTAAAACTTTCTTCTTTTGCCTTGTAATCAGGACTCCATCAGCACTGTAGATAGAGCTTATAGCCAACGGCTAGAGATGAGCTCAGAGACTGATGGGTTTAGAAATCGGGTGGTATACTGAGTGGATTGGGGACCTACCGAGTGAGGAGGTCCTCAGCTAAACAAAGGATCGCATTTAAGTAAATCTTTGGTCTGAATCCGGCAGAGCAAAAATTTAAAGCCAGATTTTCAACAAGCTGAATAAATGTCTGTAACAGTTTGTTTGCTTTCTGACATTGCCTCTGTTCCCTTTCTGTCTTGGAGCTGAGAAATTTTTTCTCGTTACAGCTTCTTCAAAACTGGAAAGTTTCTTTTGACAAATTGCTCACCTTAATTAACTCCAGCACTCCTAGATTTGTTCTGTTGGACTTGGCAATCTTAATACTTTTCCAGCAGAGTTTTGTGGGGGTGAGGTGCTGTGACTTGAGTGAAAGAAAGAGAGATGTATAAATTAAATAGTTCTTTTTCACTTAGGTGCCCATATGGAGAATTTTGTCAATAACTATTGCATAGACTTGTAGCTCTTCAGACCAGAAAGGATCTTCATAATCATCCAGTTCCATCTTGGATGTAACAGAGGCTACAAATATTTGCTCAGTTGCTATCTCATCAGTTGCACTCCACTTGAGCTACTTTGGGAAAGAATTCCATTCTTAACCATACTATGAAAGACTCTGTCATAATATTCACAGAACACAGGACAAAGTGAAGGTCAGGTCTGAATTTTCTCACTGGGGAAATTAGAATCTTTGATGTTGCATAATCACAAATTTTTATACCTTCACACTCTATATTATACAAGTGATTCATTAAGCTATAATAGATGTTCCATGTCACTTGAGTATCCTCCTTTTGAACTTCAGAAATGCAAATTTATTCACAAACCTAAATTGGAGGTCTCATTTAGAATGTATATGTGCATGTAGCAGCATGTGTAATACAAGAAGGAAGTGTTATTTGTAAAAGAGTTATAGGCTTGTAAACCACAGAGACATTTGCAGATATTAGGTTTGTTCAGCTACATTAGCAGCTGTTTTGAGCTTTTGGGATCAATGGGTTTGTATGCAATAAAAGAATTCCATTTCCAGATAATACAAAAGGAATCTTACCAGTAGATCATTTATCTTAAACACTTAAAGGACTTTTTAATTAAATAATAAAATACAAAGATTAGCACTTGGGGAACTTTTTTGTCAAGCAGTCACTTACCCTACAAACTATTTTTTTTTAATATTAGCTTTGGCTTTCCCCAAACAATGCTAAGCTCCTTAAAACTGCAGTGTATGGTAACACACTCCAATTAGTGGCCAGCTGTGCAGCTGCATAATTATTATTGTAAGTCATTGTCATTCCTGGTTCTATATCTCCATCGTATCCTCACTCAGTGGTCGTAGACTGAGGACTCCTATTTAGTCACGTGTGATACAGAGGTCCTACTATAATTGTGATTGTCTTTGTTCCCTTTCTCTTTACCTTTTTTAGTTTTATTATATTTTTTTTTGACAAGGGGGCATGCAGAACTGCATAATAATCAAGATAAAAGTTCATCATAGATTTATTTAGTGACATGATGATTTTTGTTCTCTAGCCTTTTCCAAAAAACCACTAATATTTGATTTTTCAATTCTGATCACTATCAGCCACTGAATTGAGAATGGTCACATAGGAATTAGGGTTTGTCCCTCCCCAAAGGGTGGCAGGATCAATAGCCCAACTGAAGTGCATCTACACCAATGCACACAGCATGGGCAACAAACAGGAGGAGCTGGAAAGCCATTGTGCAGCTGGAAAACTATGATATAGTTGCCATCATGGAAACATGGTGGGACGGCTTGCACAACTGGAGTGCCGCAATGGATGGCTATAAACTCTTCAGAAGGGATAGGCAAGGAAGGAGAGGCGGTGGGGTAGCCCTGTACACTAGAGAGTGTTTTGATTGTCTAGAGCTTAATGATGGTGATGATAGGGTTGAGTGTTTATGGGTAAGAATCAGGGGGAAGGCCAACAAGGCAGATATCATGGTGGGATTCTGTTATAGACCACCCAACCAGGATGAAGAGGCAGACGAAATATTCTATAAGCAGCTGGGAGAAGTCTCAGAATCGCTAGCCCTTGTTCTCATGGGGGACTTCAACTTACCAGATGTCTGCTGGAAATACAATACAGAGCGGAAACAGTCTAGGAGGTTCCTGGAGTGTGTGGAAGACAACTTCCTGACACAGCTGGTGAGTGAGCCAACTAGGGAAGGCGCCCCGCTGGACCTGTTGTTTGTGAACAGAGAAGGACTTGTGGGTGATGTGACAGTTGGAGGCTGTCTTGGGCATAGCGATCCCAAAATGATAGAGTTTTCGATTCTTGGAGAAGTAAGGAGGGGGGTCAGCAGAACTGCTACCTTGGGCTTCTGGAGGGCAGACTTTGGCCTATTTAGGAGCCTGGCTGACAGAGTCCCTTGGGAGGCAGTCCTGAAGTGCAAAGGAGTCCAGGAAGGCTAGACTCCTAGAAGAAATCTTAAAGGCGCAGGAGCAGGTGGTCCCCGTGGGCCAAAAGATGAGCCGGCGGGGAAGAAGACCAGCCTGGCTGAACAGAGAGTTTTTGCTGGAACTTGGGAAAAAAAGGAGAGCTTCTGACCTTTGGAAGAAGGGGCAGGCAACTCAGAAGGAATACAAGGATGTCGTGAGGAAATGGTTAGTGACCTGCTACACCACTTAGACACACACACAAGTCTATTGGGCCGGATGAGATCCACCCAAGGGTACTGAGGGAGATGGTGGAAGTGCTCACCAAGCCACTTTCCATCATTTATCAGCAGTCCTGGCTAACCAGGGAGGTCCCAGTTGCACTGGAGGTTAGCAAATGTGATGCCCATCTACAAGAAGGGCTGCAAGGAGGATCTGGAGAACTACAGGCCTGCCAGTCTAACCTCATTGCTGGGGAAGGTTATGGAGCAGATCATCTTGAGTGCCATCACGCGGCACATACAGGACAACCAGGCTATCAGGCCCAGTCAGCATGGGTTTATGAAAGTCAGGTCCTTCTTGACTAACCTGATCTCCTTCTGTGACAAGGTGACCTGCTTAGTGGATGAGGGAAAAGCTGTGGATGTTGTCTACCTAGACTTTAGTAAAGCCTTTGACACCGTTTCCCACAGCATTCTCCTGGAGAAACTGGCTGCTCATGGCTTGGAATGGCGTATGCTTTGCTGGGTAAAAAACTGGCTGAATGGCCGAGCTGAAAGAGTGGTGGTGAATGGAGTTAAATCCAGTTGGCGGCCGGTCACAAGTGGTGTTCTCCGGGGCTCAGTATTGGGGCCAGTTCTATTTAATATCTTCATCAACGATCTGGATGAGGGGATGGAGTGCACCCTCAGTAAGTTTGCAGATGACACCAAGTTGGGCGGGAGTGTTGATCTGCCTGAGGGTAGGAAGGCTCTGCAGAGGGACCTGGACAGGCTGGATCGATGGGCTGAGGCCAACTGTAGGAGATTCAACAAGGCCAAGTGCCAGGTCCTGCACTTGGGTTGCAACCACCCCATGCAATGCTACAGGCTTGGGGAAGAGTGGCTGGAAAGCTGCCTGTCGGAAAAGGACCTGGGGGTGCTGGTTGACAGCCGGCTGAACATGAGCCGGCAGTGTGCCCAGGCGGCCAAGAAGGCCAATGGCATCCTGGCCTGTATCAGAAATAGCGTGGCCATCAGGAGTAGGGAAGTGATCGTGCCCCTGTACTCGGCACTGGTGAGTGCACCTCGAATACTGTGTTCAGTTTTGGGCCCCTCACTACAAGAAGGACGTCGAGGTGCTGGAGTGTGTCCAGAGAAGGGCAACGAGGCTGGTGAGGGGTCTGGAGAACAAGTCTTATGAGGAGCTGGGGTTGTTTAGCCTGGAGAAAAGGAGGCTGAGGGGAGACCTCATCGCTCTCTACAACTACCTGAAAGGAGGTTGTAGCGAGGTGGGTGTCAGTCTCTTGTCCCAAGTAACAAGCAATAGGACGGAAGGACACGGCCTCAAGTTGCGCCAGGGGAGGTTTAGATTGGATATTAGGAAAAATTTCTTCACTGAAAGGGTTGTCAAGCATTGGAACAGGCTGCCCAGGGAAGTGGTTGAGTCACCATCCCTGGAGGTATTTAAAAGATGTGTAGATGTGGTGCTTAGGGACATGGTTTAGTGGTGGGCTTGGCAGTGCTAGGTTAATGGTTGGACTTGATGATCTTAAGGGTCTTTTCCAACCTAAATGATTCTATGATTCTGTGATTCTAATTGACATTTTCAAAGAGCTGTTGTGCCTCTTAAGGTTTCATTACTGAAGGGTAACACTCAGTTCTGAGTCTATTATCTATTATTGTGTACATAAAATTAGTGGGTTTTTTCTCACCCTGTGCTCTGCTAAAATCAATTTACATTGAATCTCATCAGTTACTTTGTTGTCCAAGAGGTTGTACCAGAAGTTGCTTCTGCAATTCATCAGCCTTTGCCTTTACTATCTTGAATAATTCAGCGTAATCAGCAGATTTCATTAGCTCAATATTTATGCTTTTTTACCAGATAATTTATGAACATATAGAAGAGAACAGTCCTAGGGCAGAAACAGATACTTTTTTCTACCCCTTGCTTGCTGTCTCTTTACTTACTCTTTATCTATCCTTTACCTACCTCCACGTGAAGACTGCCTCTCTCACACTAAAGCAGGTTGGTTTCTTTAGGAGTCTTTGCTTCAAGACTCTGCCGAGTGCCTTTTGTGGATCCAGGTACAGCGTATCAGCTAGAGCTCCCTGCCGTACATGCCTGTTGACTCCTTCAGAGATTTTCAGCAGAATTGTGAGGTACAACTTCTTTTTGCAAAAACTATGTCAGCTTTTTCCCAGTATATAATCCTTCCTTGTTCTTGTATTTATTCTTTGGAATAGTTTCTCCCATTCTTGGACTTCAGGTTTGCTTCTCTATAGTTCCTTGGATCTGTTTGTAACTCTTGAAAAAAAATCGGGTATCATGTTTGCCACCGTACATTACAGTGGTATGGGGGTTTGTTCAACAATACTTTCTGTAGCTGCAACATATTTTATCAGCTAAAGTACATCAGATCAATTTTCATTAAAATCATAATATATAGCTTTATGCATACATTCAGAGAACACAGGTATGGTGTAAAAGTCTGTAAGATTAATAGTAATTGGAAAGTTAAAATGCAACAATAATAATTTTCTTTACAGTTCTCACTGTGTGGAGAAACAGATGTGCTTCCAAATCTGTTTGAATAGATTTTTCTTTTTTATGGATAACCTATTGACCAATGCTGTAGAAAATAAATACAAAACTTTAATATTTTTAAATGACATACTCACAGGTAAAAGATGAAGATTTAAAAGATCTCTTTTACATGGAAGAGCCTGCCTACTTTGGGTATATGTTCCCAGATATTTTCAGAGCCAACACAGGAGCCTTTTTCCCAACTATTATTTTTATTATAGGACTATCAGCTTTGATGCCAAACATAAACCAGTTCAGAACAATGAGTACACCTACATAATCTTTTATAGATAGATGCATGATTTTTTAACAAAGATTTTAACAATAGATTTTTAATGATAGACCTAAATTTACTCCATTCCAGCTTCAAATTGCTTAGGTGTAATATCAACCCAGTTAACGTAACACTGAAACCAGAGCTGGGCAAGTAAGTACAAGCACAGCTTTATCATAGTGCAGCTACTTGGCTTCAGGATGGCTAGAAATGTGGACAGAGTCATCCCACACCTACCTTCAAAAAAACCTAAACAGCAGTATATATAATCCAAGAGTGAAGTTTCTTGTAATATTTCACTCAGGAGAGGTGCTTTGGGGGACACTAAAGAAAGTAAATGTACTCATAATCAGAGTAAGCTGCCCATAGACAGGTTATAGATTCTGGCATTTAATGTAGGAAGTTCTGCTATCAGTCCAACAGCTCAATAGAAGGTTTTCTTCCCTTTCCTTTTCCCTTTCCTTTTTCTCTTCCTGTTCCCTTTCCCTTTCCCTGTCCCTCTCCCTGTCCCTCTCCCTCTCCTAGCTACTGTGTGGTTGTACCTCTTTGTTTAGTCCTTCAGCAGAATGCAAAATCAAGTGTTTCTCAGTAGTCCTCTTCATTCTCCACTCTCCTTTGGAGTTCTCGTGTTTTGAACATGCATGGTAGTTGAAATCCTAAAATGCCTAAAGCAACATATGGGTATTGTAAAGACAAGTGTGCAGTGGCCAAATGTCAAGAAGGACAAACAAGAGGCATGGGATCAGAATAGCGATCTGAGGCTAATGAGTAGATATCCAGCTGTGTCTGCCCTTCGGATGGAAAACAGTTGAGTACCAGTGGCTGGAAGCTGAGACAGATGGCAGTGCAGGACTGGTTAGGAACAGAGGCACAATTCAGATATTACTCAGTAATGATGCATTTTATATCTTATTCTACAATAAATGAGTAATCTGCTTAATATATATCCTCTGAAGAAGTGGCTGCTGCCATTCTGGCTGCTGCTAGGAGGCAAGGGATTAAAATATTGAAAATAAAATAAAATAATTGACTATTGCTCAGAATTTTAGCTCTAAATTCATATATACAAACAAACCAAAATGAAATGTATCATCCTTTCCTTCTTGGCAGTGCTAAAAACACTACTTGAAGACCTGTGAACCAGATGAGTGCTTTCCGCTCTATTTTAATTTATGCAGTTATTTTTCTATCAGTCTGGCAAATCAGACAATACTGCATAATCCTCCCTTATGAGCATCTATAGAAACATGAAAATAACTAGCCTTTGCCTAGGAAGGAAAACATGTGAGCAATTAGAAAGAGCCAGAGCAGGTCAGAAAAGCGGTAGGCAGTCAGAGAACAGACAAAAAGGAAAAAGAGTAGGAGGAGAAAAGTGTTAGCAACACTACAACACTTGCATCAGTTAGAGGGGGAGAGAGAGTCTATAACAACTTGAATATCTGAGTGTTGGATCAAGTGACAGACTCAATCCAGACTTAAATGTAGAAAATGGGAAAGCAAAGTTAAGTTGTAAACTAGGACTCAGTGAAAAAATATCTTCAAATATTCACGTTAAATTTGGGGTACATTAATTTTGACCATTCTCAAGTCTCCATCTTGCATTTTCTTTCCCTGAATATTTCAAGTTAATTTTATTACCAAGAAAAACCTTTGGAAAGGAAGTTTTTTGACTATGCAGGTTTCAAATTCATAGAACGAGAATGTTTTTAAATGCACTTCACTCAAGTATTTTCATCAGAAATTCAGCTATGAGAATTATAAATAAAGTGATAGATACCCTGATGCTTCATTATCTGAACCTGTTCAGCCTGAGCCTTATAATTTGTATTTTGAGTAGAAAGACAGAAAGTACATGACATGAAGTTTGTGTGTGTCTGGAGGCTCTGTAGATCCTGAAACATGTAAGCTTGTTTTAATTAATAGTTACAGATTAGACACTTGTCTGTACTGTGTGCTGTACCGCCAGGATGTACACAAAGGAAGGATACTTACTATGCAAAGTGTGACTCCGTACTGAATAGAGCTGCTGGAGCTCGAGGTGTGTCTGACATTGATCCTTCTCACCTCTGAGGGCATTTAGTTAGATGGTGGTCTGATGAGCCTTGCTTCTGGCAGCGTTCATAACCTGTCTCTCCGATACATTCTTAGCTTGAGAACTTCTATATCATCTGTCTCTCGTCTTCCACCACACGTGTGGAAAGGACAGTAAGAATTTGGTGTCACTGAGTGCCTTAAGCTTCCCCCAAGAGGGTGCAGGAATAAGAGCAACACAAGTGTCCCTACACTGCCCCTTTCCAGGAGCAGCCTGCAGCCGGCGTCAGGCTGGTGAGAACTCACATAGTGTTTACCATGGTGGTTCCTCACCTTGAATATTAAATTAAGGATATATAAAAAAAGTTTGTGTTTAATTATTATGCAAGTAAATAAACTGTTAATAAATTTATTACAGGAAATTCTTCAGTCTTCTCCTTCATCTTTAGTTTTGCCAGCTGTTGACTGTGAGGCTACCAGGTATCTTCTGAGCTTTCTTCAGGAGTCAGGAGATTGGAAGTTAACAAACATAACTAATCTCGATGTTTCTCAGCTGGAAGTGAATACATCTGAACCAAACTTTCTGGTGATTCAGCTACAACCACTTGTCAGGTAGGAGCTTGTCACAAACAAAACTGACCCACATGTGAGCACGATTTTTAAATCTTTTGAAAATGTCACTTCTATTCAGGAAATTTAAAAACCAAAGTGGAAGCTTAGAGGGTTAGCAAAGTTGTTTTTCTTGCAAGGGTAAACTTGGTGTTTTTTAAAGTCCCCTGATGAGCTTACCAGGTGTAAGAGATGAATTATGTTGAGAAAGTCAGTCAGGCATTCCTATTTTGTCTGCCTCATTATATGAGAACAAAGGGACAACTAATAAAACTAAATGGCAACACACTTTTAGCAGAAAGGCTGAATTATTTTATGCAACACATGATTAACCTGCAGAATTAATTGCTAGAAGGCATTCCAGGGGTCAAAAAAACTGGCAGGATAAATAAGCAAGCAAATAAACATACAGAGAAACCCGAGGTTAATATGAATAAAGAGACTGGTTTTCATCACTCTAGAAGGAAGAGGAGGGCTATATTTCTTCATGTTTCCAGGGCTATGACAACTGTGATCTAATGGAGGTAGAGAGAGACTGTTCCATCAGGTGAATGTATATTTAGAAAATATAAGGCATGGGTGTATTGAGTCCCTCTGCTCAGCTTCTCCTGCTCCTTCTTCTTCCTAGCCTGTTACTTGGGCATTTGTACATGTGGTGCATGTATCAATGGGTCCTACGGAAGTGCAGTTATAGCTATCACATCACTACACAAAAAAAGACATGATACCCATTTTAAGGAGCTCGTGTACAAATGATAGACAAGGGGCCAACACCAAATGAAAAGAAAGCTGCGCAGATATTGGTCAAAATAACATCAGTAGTCTGGCTTCTCTGCAGCTAAGGAAGTTTGAGGGGTTTGAGGAATCAGCCAAAGGTGTGATCCGTGTACTATTAATGGCTTTGCAGAAGAAAAGGGTCATAAGGAGGAGATGAGAGAATAATGGACGGATGCTGACTAATCCTTTTACTAGTCAATATCTTTGTATGTTTCTGGTTCACATTGTTCTTGCCTAGAAAAGATTTTTAATTATTTTTCTCACACTCTTTTTGTAGTGGTTTAAATGAGATTTCCACCCTGGAAGCAATTGCTGAAAATGGTAAGCAATATGACCAAGCTATAACTAACGTTTCATCATTTAAGTCTGTGTTTTCATTTGAGCAGATTGTATTCTCTAGTTCCTGGGTTTTGCTGTAATACTACTATTTAAAGGTTTTCTTTCCCCCCATCTACAGTACTTATAAGCAGTCATTTATCATAGTGTTGAAGTACTGAGTGTCTGATTCAAAATCCACCAAAATGGATACAGCTCTGTGACCTGAAATGTAATGATAATTCACCTCTGCTTCAGGCATGGGCCTTTGCTCATGCTCTGAGATCCTCCCAGTTCAGAGTACGAACCTGCACCTCTGTGTGGCTCGGTCTACCTCCTTGGATCTCACCTCGCACACCGGCAGCTGGAGGTGTCGGGCTCATCCAGCAGTTCAAAGGTCTTGGTCTCAACAGAGGGTGTCTGAATGAATAGGAAATGTTTTTCTAATCTTTGTAAAACAATACTGATGCCCTTCCACAGCATTTGATTTTAGAGTCTTTTATTGGTTTTGCAGCTATTAAAGACTACTTGTTAAAGTTGAATCTCTCCATATAACACTATAATAAAACTTTTCTTGCCTAGCATCTGGCTGAAAAAGAGGTGCCATACACCAGAGAGGCACTGAGAGGCATCTGGTTTTTTGCAGGGCTTTCGCTGACTACTCTAAATTAGAGATCAAGTTACAAAGTCTGCAAATCACTGTAGTCATAGTTTCAGGGACATACATTGTAGTGTAGTGTAAAGTAGTGTAGTGGGCTGATAATTAAACAGTGTCCTTAGTGCCTTTGACTGTTTGTGCCCAGAGCTGGGGGTGTAAAATCAGAAACAGATTTGAAAATCAGGGGAAAATACTTCAGTACTGAAATCAGTGGTGTGTCCTTTTCTCTTTGTTTTTGCACTACTCCAAAGTGAGTGTGGTTTTTATACTGAAATAAGCAGCTGGATTTCCATCTCTGAATTGCAGAGGAGTTGTTTAGTTCTCTTTTCTTTTCCCCAGGGCATATTAGATAGGAAAAGCCTTGGCTAAACATTAGCTTTTTCTTTATGGGACACTTCTTTCATCAGCTGCACAAACTCAAGAATAAGCTTCCCAAACCCTGTCTAAGGCCACTTTGTTTTGGAACAGCAAAGTTAATGGGGGACCTGTGGGATGATGGAGGAACAGGCTATACCGACTTTCCAGTTAGTGTCAACTAGCTGTTATCAGGAAAAAGGTGTGTGGATCCGGGAAGGTGTGCCACTTTGTATGGCCAAGTGCAAAATCTGCACTTAGTGTTCTGCGTCTCAGCTGTGCCCTAGAAAAGTGGGAGCGTGGGCTGAATCCTCACCTTCTGGTTCATTTGCCAAAGCAGCCGCTCAATGCATTGCTGAATAAAACCTGAAAATAATGTCAGCAGGAAGTTTTAATTCAAATGGAAGTTACTGAGCCACACTTCCTTAACATTATTCCACTGAAGGTCTGTGCAGCAGATGGGAGAGAGTCGGAAGAGAGTAATTCCAAAAGTAGTAGATAAGTGTCCCAAACACAGTCTTCCAAGTCATGCAATCTGGGCTCCAGCAGGTCTAGGTGTCTAGGTACTGTTTGCAGCACAGTCACAGTCATTTGCCAACTATTGCTGTCAGGAGACCCTTCAAGGCCAGAACTGCTTGCAAGGTCATGAGTTATTGGTGTTTGTTATGGAGGGACTGCTGCTAGATCCTACTGGGTAAGTAACAAAAAATACTGTTTGTCACATACCTGCAACGTGACAAGAGAATTGTTAACCCATAAATATTGCTTGTAATTTTTTTTTTCAGTATCCACAGTAAACCCATAGAAAAACACTGCAGACCTGTAGTAGGCTGCCTGGAAGTTCACAAAGCCTCTTATGTTTGCCACAGCAACCTCTTTCCTTTCCGCTGTAGAGGGTTTTAAAATCTGATGTAATAAAATGTCAGAGAAATCTCTCCTGCTGTTTTACTCGCTGCAGACAGGAAGCTCTGTAAGACAGAACAAATGGGCTCAGATTCTGCCCAAGGGAAATGTGCTGTTCTGAAATATCTAGAAGCTGGAGTAAGCAGAGGTTTTTAGCACATTATTAAAATGAGGCTCATTATGAAATCCAAACTGGAATTCAGAATCCAAATCTGCTCAAGTTTCACGGGATTCAGACAACTGTTTTCTTTATGCTTCTTTTCAGTATTTCTTCTTTCTTTCTTTTGCATGAGGTAGAGTTTGACATTATTACTCAGTTTTTGCCAGCTTTCCAAATGTTTCTCTGCTCAGGAGAAGGTTGCATTCTGCCATGTCAGTCTTACCTGCTGGATCCAGCATACCTCAAAATCAATGGCAAAGCTGCCTATGACTCCATCTGCATAAAATGAGGCTCTTTAATTGCTATTGCGTATATTCCTTTTCCACTCTGATTTTCAGTGCATTCCTCTTTCCGCTCTTTCTCTTCTCTCCTATTTTTCCCCCTCGTCTTGCTCTTTTCTGTTTTTTTCTCTCTTGTTCATAGTTTATACTCTTCCTTTCTTTTTACTTTTCTCCTTCCAGAATATTTCTTCTCAGTTAATTTCTTCCATCCCTTCCATCCATGTGTAAAATCACACAAAGAAATTAAGGTAGATTAGAAAATAATAATAGTACTAATCCAGCACTCCCTGGTGAAATTCAAGGGATGTGTCTTCAATGAGTTAAAAAGGTTTAATCCTTCCACCAGGGCATAGATGCAGGCAGCTATGCTAATTGGAAGGTGTTATCCTAGACAAACTGTTTTGCATTCATAGATCTACGTAGTGTTTCCTTGATCCATGCTATCTAAAATGAAAAAAAAAACTTCAGTGGAACCACTCTAAAATCACTCTAACATCAATATCACCATCTGGACATGCCTCTTGTTCCATTAAAGAAAGAGCCTGGGATGACTAATGTTCCCATGTAGGCATGTAATTTAGGTGCTCTAAAATATGGTGGACAATCTGGGCCCTTTTCCTTGGAGAATTTGCAAATACTTCATAAGCAAGGTAGAGTTTTGATCACAGGCAGAGATGTGTATCGACTCTGTTGTCATAAGGGTGTTCACAGCAGCTTCTCTGAATGAAGGAATTGCCTCTAGAATCTTCCCAAAGGCAAGAGCTATAGATGTGACTGGTAACTATAGTTACATGTAGCTCCTTACTGAAGTGAAATGCAAATAACGTGTTATTTCAGAAAGCAATCGATTGCTTTAATGAAAGAAAAACCAAAGACAATCTATGCATTTTTCTATGTATTATTTTTTTCTTCTGAAAATTTTAGCTGAGGCTGCTGAGAATTTCCAGTGAGTTGCACTCTGTGCATATAGAATACAAAATATACATTATGTAATGTCTTGGACCTCCACATCCAATATAATTACAGTAGTTGTATATAAGCAGTTGTTTTTCTGAGGAAGTCCGTTTCTTATAGTAGATCTTTTTAGCAATAATTTTTTAGAACGAAAATTTACATAGCTATGATTCTTGACTGATATGAGGAAATCAATTTGATTAAAACTCTGCAGAAAAAACAATGCTTGCATTTTTACAAAAGCTAAACATTTTCCTTAGCCAGGAGACCACAATCACTGTAAACAGAAAAGGTTAAAAAGGATAATAATATAGGCTCAATGTCCAAATGGAGATTGGTGACGAGTGGCGTCCCACAGGGGTCCGTATTGGGACCGGTACTGTTTAATATCTTCATCAATGACATGGACAGTGGGATCGAGTGCACCCTCAGTAAGTTTGCAGATGACACCAAGCTGAGTGGTGCGGTCGACACACCAGAGGGATGGGATGCCATCCAGAGGGACCTGGACAAGCTGGAGAAGTGGGCCCGTGTGAACCTCATGAGGTTCAACAAGGCCAAGTGCAAGGTCCTGCACCTGGGTCGGGGCAACCCCCAGCATCAATACAGGCTGGGGGATGAAGGGATTGAGAGCAGCCCTGCCGAGAAGGACTTGGGGGTACTGGTGGATGAAGAGCTGGACATGAGCCAGCAACGTGCGCTCGCAGCCCAGAAGGCCAATCGTATCCTGGGCTGCATCAAAAGCAGCGTGGCCAGCAGGTCGAGGGAGGTGATTCTGCCCCTCCACTCTGCTCTGGTGAGACCCCACCTGGAGTCCTGCGTCCAGCTCTGGAGGCCTCAGCATAAGAAAGACACGGACCTGTTGGAGCGGGTCCAGAGGAGGGCCACGAAAAGGATCAGGGGGATGGAACACCTCTGCTATGAAGAAAGGCTGAGAGAGTTGGGGTTGTTCAGCCTAGAGAAGAGAAGGCGTCAGGGAGACCTCATTGCGGCCTATCAGTACTTAAAGGGGGCTTATAAAAAAGATGGCGGCAGACTTCTTAGCAGGGCCTGTTGTGACAGGACAAGGGGGAATGGCTTTAAACTAAAGGGGGGTAGATTTAGACTGGATATAGGGAAGAAATTTTTTACACTGAGGGTGGTGAAACACTGGCACAGGTTGCCCCGAGAGGTGGTGGATGCCCCATCCCTGGAAACGTTCAAGGTCAGGCTGGAGAGGGCTCTGAGCAACCTGATCTAGTTGAAGATGTCCCTGCCCACGGCGGGGGGGTTGGACTAGATGACCTTTAAAGGTCCCTTCCAACCCAAACTATTCTATGATTCTATAAGCTCCACTTTCAGTACGTGAAAATGAAATAAAATTTCTGTAAAGTATAACCTCGAAATCTGAGAAGCCTGTATGTCCAGGCTATAAAATATCCATTCACCAGACTGGTACATGGATGAGAAGTGGGAAGGCACTGAAACAGTGAATCTGAGTCTGCTTGCTTATTTCTCATCAGTCCCAATAACAACACTAATAATGTTTCTTGATTCACAACTATTATGCTCCTTATCATAAGCAGATGTTAATGTTTCTGCATACAGCCTGAAAACATTTATCAGTTGTAAGTATTTGTCACAACTGCCTGTGGTTTCAGAACTAAAGGAGGATCTTCTATAGAGGCGTCTTTGGACCTCTTTGAAAGGCCCTCTCTTCCTTACTTGACTTTTCCTTCCTTTTTCAGAAATATTCCACCATATTTCCCTTTTGGCCTCCACTGTGATCAACAGCAAAATTTTCCATATCCAGTTGAGGGTGCAGAATCAGGCTTTAAATCCACCGAAACAAAAAAGAATATTGCTGCCAATGTTATGCATATCATGCCCAAAACTAAGCACTACGTTTTGAGTATTGTTTCTCAGTGATTGGTTCTGTGTACTTTGTAATAATTCAGAGAATAAAACTACTTAAGCTTTATTATTTATTTATTAGCTGGTCACTTGACTAACAGTATATGCATCCTGCTCTCATCTCTTAAGAAATTTCTTCTGCTCTTGCTTTTAATTGCCCAAAGTTCAACCTTTCAGGTATTGTTTCTATGGTATTCACTTTTCACTTTCAAAATCACCCCTTTTTCTGAACCATTGTAATGTATTTGTTTTGTATTGTCTCATTGAAATTGTGCATTTTTCAAGACACTGGATATGTCTTATCCCATTTCTACCTATTGACATAAATATTACGAGGACCTAAATAAACTAAATAAGCTTAAGCATCTAGCTCATTACTTCTCCAACTACTGTAGGATTTTAGGTTTCTCAGCTCACAGAGTTTGTTAAATTATACATGTTTCTATTTATAGACAAAATAATTGGAAGACTGACCATGGATCTGCAGGAACAAGGGATTCATTTCTCAGTAATTTATACTGCAGTGAGACCTTCAAGGGTGAGTAATCTTCAGTGCCTACAACTGTCAAATTTTTGGCACCTAACAACTTAATGTTTGCAGAGGAATGCTGTAGATTATTTTCAAGATTATACAAGCAAGCAATCTGTATTATATGAAGTTTTGACCAGAAATTATTGCATGAATTTTCATGTGCGATAGCTATATTACATAACTATTGAAGTTCTATTGTTCTAGGAGACCATAGCTCTGCCATTGTCTTTAGAACTTATTATTATTTTTAAGGACTGTAATTTTAGGGTTTTTTCCATTTAAATCTAATGGGTTTTTAGTAACTTCTACATGGAACCTTATTGAGCTTCTCAGTGTGACTGGTCAGTAAAGGGGAAGTGTTGTTAATTAACTGAAGGCTACTAATATATCCATTTTTAAATTAACTGGTTTCATTCCTTTTAGTCAGTACTTGGTATTTACAACTGGAAGGCAAAGTTTTCACCCTTGCTGATAGTCAGAACATCATATTATGTTAGCAGTAAGTAGCAATGCAGAATAGTTATTTATGCGGACTTATCTGTTTTGTCTGACATACAGGTTGTAATCAAGAAATATTCAAATTTTAATTTTAATGCAAAGACAGTAACGCCTTGAGGAAAACAGAATACAGTTCCCACTAAGAAAAGAGGCATATGAGGGATGGGCTGTATCCTAAAAATCAGCAACTTTGAAAGGAACATATCTATCTGTTCCAGTGGTAACACATCTGAGCTCCTAATATGATGCTTAATTTAATTTGAATTTTAATTCAAACTCAAGATAATGTCATTTGGAAATACAGAGGATGTAATTTCCTTGGTCTAGGCAACAGGAAAGCCATTAGTGGGATTCTCTAGAACTAGTGTGAGCACTGCACATAGGATCTTGAGAAGCTGGAGGATTTTCAGGAGGGAACGCTAAGAAAAATTCACAACTGTTCTTAGCACAAGAACACCACCTAGAAAACCTGTTTTAAATGGGTATGGAGAGAATTCCCTTTAGCTTATCCAAAAGAAGAGTAAGAGGCAACATGACAGCGCTTCATAAATGTTCTTTAAGCCAAAAGTGGATGAGCCCCCCAAAGCTGTTCTGTGTTCGATCAGAAATGATCTGGGTTTTTGCAGGGAGGTAGGATCTCGAACCTCTGGCTATCTGTTGTGGTTTAACCCAGCCAGAAACTAAGCACCACGCAGCCGCTTGCTCACTCACTCTCCGGTGGGTGGGATGAGGGAGAGAATCAGAAGGGTAAAAGTGAGAAAACTCATGGGTTGAGATAAAGGGAGTTTAATAGGTAAAGCAAAAGCCACGCACTCAAGCAGAACAAAACAAGGAATTAATTCACTCCTTCCCATCGGCAGGCAGGTGTTCAGCCATCTCCAGGAAAGCAGGGCTCCATCACGCCTAACGGTTACTTGGGAAGACAAACACCATCACTCCGAACGTCCCCCCCTTCCTTCTTCTTCCCCCAGCTTTATATGCTGAGCATGATGTCATATGGTATGGAATATCCCTTTGGCCAGTTTGCGTCAGCTGTCCTGGCTGTGCCCCCTCCCAGCTTCTTGTGCACCTCCAGCCTTCTCAGTCGGTAGAGCATGGGAAGCTGAAAAGTCCTTGACCAGTGTAAGCACTACTTAGCAACAACTAAAACATCGGCGTGTTATCAACATTATTCTCATCCTAAATCCAAAGCACAGCACTGTACCAGCTACTAGGAAGAAAATTAACTCCATCCCTGCCGAAACCAGTCCCCATCCCTGGAGGTATTTAAAAGACGTGTAGATGAGGCGCTTAGGGACATGGTTTAGTGGGCATGGTGGTGTTGGGTTGACGGTTGGACTCGATGACCTTAGAGGTCTTTTCCAACCTCAATGATTCTATGATTCTATGATTCTAAGATGGTCAGAATAGTCCCTTCAGACTCTAGGAAAAAGGCTAGTTCTACTGAAGAAAAACATGAACTTTCTTCAATAATCCACCCTGTGAAATTCATTTCCAGAGGCTGGGTTTTGAAGACCAGAGTTAGAATACAAAGACAGAGCAGCATGAGGAAGTTCACATTGATATTCTCTGTGCTGTATGTTTCTTGTGGTAAAGGAGAGGACATGAGTCCAAGACTTTTGATCTGCCTTTTTTGTAAATACCACATTATTTTTTTTTAACAAAGATCTGAAATAAAAATAAAAATTATTTAGTTATTGTGGCTCTTTACTCTTTGAAATCAAAGGGACATGGGCATTCTTAGCTGCAAATTGCATTTAGAACAATTAGAATGAAAAATATTTTTAATTAATGAAAGAACTGGTGTCAAGAGAAGGAATTTTTTGAGCAATTTTAAAAGTTTGTTGAATTTTAAATCTATGCATATTTCAACAGGCTTTCTAAATTAAAGTGACTTTGAGCAACTGGAGCACTGTTAAATAATTAAAGCAATGTATTTTAAGATGTTCTGCATTTTTTAAAAATAAGCAATTTAAACTTTTCTTAATTCTTTAAATTCAATGCCATATAAAACCATTTGGAGCATACTTTTTCCCCCCACAATAACTTTATGTTATTTCAGTGCATTCAATGTTATCAGCTTCTGTGCAGAGCTAGAAAACACAAAATGGAAAGTACCTTTGAGGGTTCATCAGTCTGTACATTTGCATGTAACGTCTTCTGAGTATGTATTGCATATCTTTGGCTATGCTTGAACTACAGAAGATGTGAACGGTTTTGTAACCTTAAGCTAAAGGACTGACTCCCTTTGCTTGAGGTATAAAGACTATATTCCATGATCTAGAAGTTACAGGGTCACTCCCCAGTGATAACAAAGATTACTATATATGAGAAGTAAAAGGCTTTGATCATATGGGAAAAGAGTTTCCATTACTTAATACATTTGAAAATCAATAGCAATCATTCAGTATGAAAGATTTGCATTTACTAAGTTGACTTTTTCTCGTTGATGAAGGAAATGAGCTTTAAGCATGACACACACACAAAAAAAGACAGTTCCTTCTGATCAGGTAAATTAATTTTATGCAGTGAAGCTCCCAAACACTGGGGCTATGAGATACTTCTCTCCCGATAGCTCTACCTCCTTGCTGTTGGGCAGTTAATGGCTTCATAGCATCATCTTGTTACATTCGCTCATTCTTCCATTGCCTCAAGCAGAGAAAAATAAATGTGAGAAATGCATATACTGGAAAAGATTCCAGACTGGTATTGGCTTCACAGAAAGTGAATTAATGAGGCAGAAAGAAAAAAATCCCCTGATTGTGTGTCTTTTCTGATTTAATGAGAAAGAGCTGTTAGTTAGCTGTTAGCTGTTAGTCAGTGCAGCCACAGATCCCTTTGGGCTATCATAGTTATCAGTTAATAGCCCCAATGCACAACGGAGATTTATTCAGGCTGGTTCTTGTTCTGTTCCAGTTTCAGAATTTGAAGCTGGGACACAGAATTAAGACCCTGAAACAGAGGCTGTTTGGTGACCTACATGAAATGGTTTCACTAAGCAGTTGATGATTCCTCTGGATGTCCCATCCTGTCGTAAAAGAGCTGCCTTCCTCCAACTTGGCAACTGCCACATCTTGTGACTCTTGTTCTAAAATGCTTTGCCTTCAAGGTCTGGCTGAGTTGGGCTGACATTGAGAGAGTGATTTGTATCACCTAATTCTGGGCAAGTGAAGTGTAAATGTCTACATCTGAAGTCATCAACTATGGTTCTCTTTACAATCAAAGGCTTTTTAGGGTATAATCCTTCTGACCTACTTTGTAGGGGACTGCTGCAGGATGAGATGAAACTCACCCTTCGTAATCTCCTTTGTCTCTGATAACCATAAAGGCAGTCCTCGTGCTTAGGTCAGATCTTGACATATACATTTAGTTAGACAACTCTCACTCAACATTGCTCATCTTTTTTTCCATTAAAACCCAGAAACTTACCCCAAGAATTGAGGAGTCTCCTGCCAAGAACTTTCTTCCCCTTGAAACTCATTTGATAGCTTATTTTGCTTCAGGAGAATCAAACCCACTTGCAGTTCTTGTTCCACTCTTGCATCAGGAGTTCTCATGAATATATGAATTTTTGTATTCTTGGTGACTATGATCAAAGTCACCCCTCCTACTTGTGTTTGCTGCTAATTAGGTTCTTTGGCTTGTGGTTGTAATGCATAATTTTACCTGTGCTGTTGGAATTGGAGAGGTTAAAAGGACTGCAGTGATTGAAAGATAGATATGCCTCAAATCATAAATCTCATAATGTTTCCCATCCTTCAGATTCTCATGGTGTCCATGTCACATTTTTACAAGTTTGCTTCTGAAACTTCTGCAAGACAGTTTTTTAGTTGTTATCTTTTCCCAGTTAAACTGAATGCTGAGGAACCACATATGGCCAAAAGGAGATTTGTGACTACTTCCCAGCCAATATTCATTTTGCTGACTCCACTTTTTACAGATGCATTGTGAAGTGCTGTTTAAACCTTCTCTACTGCCTCCACATTTTCAGAGAGCTTCAGCTACCATGGGCTTTTGACTGCTTTGTTCTACAAGCTGTCTGCTCTAGTTGGTGTTTAAGTGTGTTGAGTCTTTGATCCCACTCAGAGCCAAGCAATATGAGTTATAGGAACTATATTCAGCCATAAATAGCATGGGCATCTGCAGCACAACTGGTTGCATTTCACTCTTTAAAAGTGTCTCTTGAAGGTACGGATCCTCAGGTGCTATTGATGTGCACCCCAGCTGAAAAGTGTATTAAAAGGTTTTGTCTTTGACAAGTGCTTGTGGTTGCATTTTCTTTGTTTCTGCCTTCTACCTAATGCATTTTTTAAAATGCATTACATTTTGCAGTGCTGCATCTTCCACTTACATCCAGCTCCTCTCTTTTTTGTTGACTATGTCATGGTTTAACCCCAGACAGCAACTAAGCACCACTCAGCCGCTTGCTCACCCCCCAGCCCCACTGGTGGGATGGGGGAGAGAATCGGAAGAGTAAAAGTGAGAAAACCCGTGGGTTGAGATAAAGACAGTTTAATAGGTAAAGCAAAAGCCGCGCACGCAAGCAAAGCAAAACAAGGAATTCATTCACTCCTTCCCATCGGCAGGCAGGTGTTCAGCCATCTCCAGGAAAGCAGGGCTCCATCATGCATAACAGTTACTTGGGAAGACAAACGCCATCACTCTGAATGTCCCCCCCTTCCTTCTTCTTCCCCCAGCTTTATATGCTGAGCATGATGTCATATGGTGTGGGATATCCCTTTGGTCAGTTGGGGTCAGCTGTCCCAGCTGTGTCCCCCCCCAGCTTCTTGTGCACCCCCAGCCTACTGGCTGGTGGGGTGGGGTGAGAAGCAGAAAAGGCCTTGACTGTGTGTAAGCACTGCTCAGCAGTAACTAAAACACCCCTGTATTGTCAACACTGTTTCCAGCACAAATCCAACACACAGCCCCATACTAGCTACTCTGAAGAAAATTAACTCTATTCCAGCCAAAACCAGCACAGTTCACCACTCTGAGGACACTAAACTCTGCAACAGCCACACCACTGACTACACAACTTCTGATTAATGGAATGATTTTAACCATTTAATATACTCAAACATTATACTATGGGAGCTTCCCCACAAACCAAATATTAGAAAAATGCTTTTAATGCCATTTGCAGGAGTTTGGGTTGTAGGGTTAGTATCCACATGCATCCTTGAATATAAGAATTGCCTTATTCATTTACTCTTGCATTTTTTACATTTGAAGGAGCAATTACAGTTTGACATAGTATAATAAAGCATCAGTGCTTGCAACCTAAAAGAAGAAACCACAGGAATTCCTCATCCTTTAGTCCTCTCCTCTCCCCACTTAAAGAATTTCATTATAATAAAAAAAAAACTTTAACTTGTAGATGAAGAATATGCACTTAATTATTTCCTAGCTAACTCAGGTTTTTTTTAACTTACTAGAAGTGGAGTCTTTTTAAATAATTACAAAAGAACTGCTTAAGACTGGTTGAAGCCAGTTATGTCTCACTCTAGAGGAAAAAAAAATGAACAAACATTTAACCAAATTAGCTTGGAAATTGAATGCTAAAGATGTGAGAAATGCTTGCTAGCAATTCTGTATGATTCAGTCCATGTGTCAGTGGGGAATTCAGGGAAATAACTGAAAACTAGTGTTTTACCTTTAACCCCAGACTTTGCACTAGGGCATTAAAATTTACTTACTTTAAACATTTTTGCAACTTCAACTTTCATTTTATATTTATGTTTTTATATATATATGCTTATTGACTTCACTGGGAAATGAAGGGCAGCATGGAGCTAAACTGTTATTCTCATCTGATCAGAACAATATTTTTATTTTCAGTTGCTAACTGATTTTTTAAGGCATAGATGAAACCTATACAGGTGTTCCATATACACCAAATTAGAAAGTTGTATTTATTTTGCATTTAAAACTAAGGACCAGGAAAACTGGGGTAGGGGAGGGACGGTGGAGAAGGACAGAAGTGAGGATGAATTCTGTCTTAGGAGAAAACAGAAATTGGTAAAATGCAGGTATAAAAATTGCAAGGAATACTCTGTAAAATACAGTCATATTTAGGCAGAGGTCATTAAACATAATAATTCAGATAAAAATTAAGATAAAAGGCTAAAATAAGATAGACTAGATGGAATGTGTAACTGTAAACAAGCATATTGGTATGGCATGTTGGTAGGCATGCTGAAAACTTTCTGGAAGGAAAATGCCAAGGTAAAAAATTTATTAGAGTGACAGAATAGATCTGTAAAGTACTGCTGTTGTATCTTAAAGGAAGTTTGGATTCAAGGAGACAAAGATAAGTATTCTGGGAATTCTAGAGTCCTATTCTAGGAACAGAGTCTTTGAAGACTGGGGCCGAACATAGCATCCAAGTGCTATGACTTTAACCTAAAGATTGAAATGATCCAAGTATCTGTGATTTGGTGAATTGCCCGGTAAGCTCCACTAATTATGTTGACTGACACTGTTTGTAGATGAAATGCAAACTGTTCAAACACAACATATTAAAAGCATTTTTGAAAGACCGCTTCTTTCCCCTCACCCTCCTCCCCACATGGAAACATCCCAAACTATGTCATAATTAAACAATAGAGTGAAAGAGGTGAGGTTATTAAAAGTAATAAAGCCATGCTTCAAAAAGAAAAGTCCTGTATGCATACAGAAAATTAAAAAGAATATAAATTCTTGCAATTTCAGTGCAAAATCATATGGAAGACTTAAAGAGATTCAGAGGAATAATCTGCAAAAGACATAAAAACTATGAATAAAAACACATTAGACAGGAATTTGTTCAGAGAGCATTGGATCTAATAAAAAAGAGGAACTCAGAAAAATGAGTGACAACACAAAGCCAAATGAGTCTGTGTGTTGATCATCTCTGTGCTGGAACACAGAGAAGTTCTCACTGACTTTTTCAGTAATCATCGAGCCTCAAAAACTTTTGCTGTTACTGAGGTGGTAGTAGAAGAGATTTCAGAGTAAGTCAATAAAATGAATAGTATCATATCACCAAGATCAGATAATTTTCACCTAAGTTTTACCTAAAATAAGAAACTGCCAAACTATCAATTGTAATGATTTCTAATGTACAACTTACAAATTATAATTTATGTAATATATATGTATATATAAAAATTATAAATTAGTTTGGCCTTAACTCCAGAGGAGCAGGAAGCGGCAAGTGTGACATGGGGTTTGAAAAGAGGCTCCATATCTCTGGAGAAATACAGCCAGGAAACCTATCTTCTGTACAGACAAAATTGGTTGAAACTAGAGTAGTAAACATGTGGATATATGAAGAAAATATAACATGGATTCAGTGTTCTTTGAGAGGCATAAAATACATAAGTAAAAGTGATCCTGTTGCTACAGTAAAAAAGGTAAAAAAGTGAAATTATTTTTGGGCAGAAATAAAAAAGCATAAAGGTAGGAAACAAAGGATAAAAATAAAGGATCGGTGCTTACAGTGGAGAGTAATTACCAGTGGAATTCCCTGGGGATTGGTGTTGATACCTGTGCTGTTCAACAGAGTCGTTGTTAGTATGGAAAGGGGGCTGAAATCTGAAGGTGCTGAAGTTTGCTGATGTACTGACCAGCTGGAGAAACCACTCACAGCACTGCGTTACTGAGTGATACAACAACAGACGAAATCCAGTATGAAGGAAAGTAACACACCTAAGGAAAACCTTAAATATGCATATTATACTGTGGTTGCTATTTCTGAGAAGGGAGATTATGGTGCGACCATGGGTAGATCTCTTGGAACATCCCAGCAGTCAGCAGCGGGATGAATAGCGAGCAGAGTGTTACCAATCATTTGGGAAGGAGGAGGGCAAAGCAGCAAGCGTCAATTAATTCACTAAGCCCTTGGTGAGTGCAAGTCAGCCAGTGGAATAGTGTGTGTGATTCTGGCCACCCCATCTCCAAAGGGATACAGTAGAGCTACGAGATTAAAAAATTTTAGCCAGGAAAAGTGGCAATTCAAGAGGGAAATAATAAATGAGAACACCGATAACATGGATGGGCTAAACAGGAAATAAATACTTACTGTCTCTGGCCAGTATTCACGATTATCACCACTCACAGACCATAACACAGGAATTCAGAAGCACCAAATTCCTTTAAAGAAACAAAATAAACTATTTTTGGGTGACAAAAGTACATGGATTTCAGTGATTTAGTGAACTAATGGAAGAAAGATAGGAAGGAATGATGGAAGGAAGATCCTATTACACGTGTTCATTTGAATGCAACCTTCAGCTGTGAAGGTTTCTAACCCAAAGACTACAGAAATCAGGGAGGGTATCCTGGCATAAGTGTTGTTTGTATTTACCCTTTTCTTATTTTTAGCTGCCAGTTACTATCAGTAGCACTGGCAGAGAGCTAGGTGGACCTTCGGTCTCACACAGTTTAGCCGGTCTTGTGTCTTGGCAGTAGAAGGTTGGGATATTGACATAGCATTTCTCTGGGACAGGAATGTGAAATCTAATATGTAACTTATTTAACTAAAGTCCATGAGCCAGAAGAGGCAGCCAACAGACTAAACAAAGCTCCACTAAAGGAAGCTCATGGACTTTCCTCATGCTCGCCTATCAGGTTGTTGTAGAATTGCCACTTTTGAAAATGAAGGTAATTGCCACATCAAAAAAATGTCTGCCGCACATAAATCATCGTTCTGCTGGCAACCAGGAAATCCGTAACAAAAAGTGATTGTGTCAGCTGGAAATCGGATAGGTAGCACCCCATGTTTGGTGCAGTTTTCCTTACTTTCAGTGTAGTGAAACAGGTTGGATTCTCAAGATCCCTGTAATTAAGGATCTGCAAGGTGCCTCTGGGAACTCTGAATCCTTTCCCCATTCATTGCTACTGGTGAGCAAAGAGACTTGTATCTTCAGCACCTTCTCCATACACCAAAGCCCATAGGCATGATCTTTTTCAGAGGCAGACATACATTCCCATTTTGGGGAAGCAAAGGCTTAGAAACTGTAAATGATCCTACCCACCCAGAGGATCACAGCATCCTCACAGACACAGAGGAGCATATGTGTCTCCTCCCAGCTTGTCCCTAGGGCTTAAGAGCCAGGAGCTCGGTGCTGTATGGCTAGGTAGCTCCTGCATGTGGTCAGAGCAGCCTTGCCCTAAACATCTACCTGCAGTACTTCTTGTCTTCCTTCCCTTTGTAGGAAATTAAATGAATAAAGCTGGTAAAAGAACCAGCTGGTGCAACCACAGGGATGCCCCATGCACTGGCAAAAGCATTTACATCCTGCACCATTTGATTTCTAGTGCAGTCTCCATTGTCTGTGCTAAAGAAATAGCTGTTAGAGGAACAAAGACACACTTTACCAACACATGACATAAAAATTTTCCAATAATCGGTAAAATGAAGATCCCTGACCCTGGGAAGTTTTAGTGCATCCAATCTGTAACACAGTTAAGACTAATTAGAAGAAACCTGGATTATTTCATTTTAGTTTCAACTGGCATATCATATTCTATCTTTCTTTTCACTTTAGGAAATAATTTATTCACTCTATGGAGTGCCACAAAATGTTTCCATTTTAGAAATTCAATGTTTTGTGGTAGGAAGACATTTTCTTGCACAGTTCTAGATCTGCCATATTTGTGCAGGTAGTGGTTGTGGTTTTCTCTGCTTTCTAACTCTTATCCTGCCTGCAATCCCCTGAAGCATTAGACTCTATTCAAAGCCATCAGCTAATGGTTTTCTGCCATTTGAAACAGAAAAGAGGGGCCATCATTATGCATACATAGCCATTATGCATATGCAGCCATTAAACTCATAAATACAGCATACATGCCTCTAAAGTTAGGAGAGAGGATGATAATTTTTTGTGTAATTTTCAAGCATACTTATGACTTTAACAGAGAAATATATCCTTGCTTTAGTGATGGATAGTTCTATTGGAATGTTCTCTCTAAAAGTTACTTTTACTAAATCCTACAGGCTTTTCCATAAAAATCCGTTAACCTGGAATTGCATGCAAGCTTCTATTCACAAAGATTGCACATTAGAGCTTTAGCAGACAAAGCTAAGAACTAGGCCAGGGTGTTAATAAAATGTTGACAGACTGTTACAGGAGTGTTTGTTTATTGAAATACAGATCTTATTTCTTTCCGGGACCGTATTACCTCATCCTTTGTAGCTAAAAACTTTAAACTGATTCAGATTTCAGTCACCTAATATATGGTATCTTTCTTTTTAGCAAGTTGTCAAATTAGAAAATTAACTGCTTACAGAAACTTCTGGTGCTAATATCTTTTGAGGAAATAGCCCTGTACAGTCAGATCCCTGTGCAGTCACCTGTGTTAGCACCAGCCAAACTACAGCAGACCCAGAGGCAATGGTGGGAGGGCTCTGGGGCTCACCAGTGGACGCCCGTACTGTTAGCCTGCTGAGGTACTGGGATGCTGTAAGAGAAGAGGCAAATTTGCCCAGCATGAGGTTGACAAGGCTGTTTCTTCTGGGATCCAACCTAGTATCATAGCACTGTACTGATCCATGTAGGCTTACCAGCTCACTCCAACCTAGCATGGGAGCCTCTATTATTGGGCTGTTGTATGACATATGTCCTTAGTGTCACTGGTAGGCACACCCCCAGTAAAAAAAAAAGGCAAGAAACCTATCCTTTTCCTGCCAAAATGCTACAAGCCTTTTCTAAATTTGTTAATGGAAGCATTGCTGTAAAAGCCATTCATAAAGTGGTGCCTGACATCAAATTTGATATTACATGGCATATTTTGTTCTTGTTCTGTCCTTGTCATTTTACTAAAACCTCAATGTTTACAATTTTATTGAAACATTGCAGCTGTTCTTCTGTGATGGGATTTCTGGTTTAGCCCAAATGATTGAGTGACTTCACAGACCGATAATGAATCATAAAAAGTATCATTCTACATTTTAGTGCACTACAGTATGACAGTTAAACCCCAAGTATTCTAACAGCTAGATTTCTCTGCCTCTGGGGCTTTCAGCTGAATCACATGCAAAATCCTGGAACAGAGTAAGGAGGGTTTCTTGCCTTACATTGAGCAGAGCTATTGCAAGGAGAATGTTAGATACCCCTTTATCTCCTTGCTGTTGAAAACTCCTTCCTCCTACCCAGTACATGATTTCCTTATGACCCTAGTGATGTTCCTTGCTACTGCTCCACAATTTTTCTCAGGATCCAAACTGCCAGCAGGAGCAACTGATTGTGGTTGAACTCAATCCCCAGCCAGGTTTCCCATTACCTGGCAAGGGAAGCTTGGCTATGGGGTAGGAACAGCAATAGGCATCAGGTTGCTAAAGCAATCCCACAGGAGTGCTGAAAGGAAGTTGGACCTTGTTTTCTCATACCCTCACCTTATAAAATTCAATTTTTCAAAGTTTAATATCAAAACATCATGACAAGGGTCAGTAATGACCAGCCATAGAGGTGGTAGTTACACCTAACTGCTGGCAAAAGTTGCATGGTTTGATCTCATTTTGTTTTAGTTGATGGGCTAGAAACTGGTAGATGAAGGAAATTATGAAATTGAGATTGATGACATTGGCTGAGGTGTGTTAACTGGAAGGGTTAACTAGGCTTTGGTGGAAATACGTCTGTTTTGAGACAAACTTAGAGGGGGAAAAAAGGTTTATTGAGAAAAGAAAGCATGGTAATCTCCTTCAAAACTGAATGGATGTTATTTCAAAGATTAGCTTTGTCTAGACTTTCTGATGTGGTTTTCATTTATATATATACACCTTTTAGCTTACATACACTACTGTCAGAAAAATTAAGTGGATACTGAGTGCAAGAAAGCAGAGTAGAAGGTAAGCACCTTTTTATTGATTTTCTGTGAAAAAAAATTCTTGTTTTAACTTCCCTGTCAAAGACATCCAATTTGCTAGAATTATTGGCCTTTGCCTTTTGGTTCAGCAAAACTAGGAAGACAGAGCCAGACACCCCTCACAAGTTCCTGCAGTGCAAGTTCTGACTTTCTCTGTTTTCTCCAAAAGAGTTGTCACACACAGATGGAGATGCTGAAAGCAAAGAATGGTGGTGTCACATTGAACACAGTATTTTTACAGGGAGAATCTGACCATCTGAAAAACATACTGGTATTTAGACTGTCATTTATTACAGACAGACCTGAGAAATTGTAAGAATGACGTGTAACTTTTTAAATCTAAAAATTAATTTCCTTGATGTTTCAGTAAAAAATTTAAGTGTAATATGTAATACTATCATCCTGTCCACACCTCTTTCTTCAAATTAAGAAAAAAAAGGGAGACAGGCTCCCCAGTTTTGCAGATTAGTCCTCCAAAGTGCTGTGGGATCAAAATATTAAGTGGAGGGAGGGAGGCTTTTATGGATCTTCAGATTTTTAATTCCCCTGTGACTAGCCTACATCTGGGACAAACAGTGCTGGCAACTCTCCCAGCACTGTGAGTTATTACTTACATTTTGGCCCCTGTCTGCATTTTTCAATTACGTAACCCACCAGGCCCCTATTAATCTCAGTCCAACCCTCACTACATATCAGTTTCCTCTTATTGCAGCAGAGGCTCTTCATCCTTTTTCACATCTCCCATGGCAACTTGGATTCCACATATGGACATAAGAAAGTGGGGAAAAGCCAGCTGGAGTGGGTATTCCCCTTAGCAGTCTAAAAATGATGTAAAATCTGTAGCTTCTTTTATCTTTATGGCAGAATTGCCTGAATCAGGGCCTAAAATCTAATGTTAAAGCTGGGGAGATTGGCATCAGCGAATACTCCTTGAATAAATGATACATCTGGTAGATTCCTTTCAGAATTAATTCTGTTTTACAACGCAAGCTCTTAATACAATTTTTTTTCTCTTTTGTATGTTACATTGAAAAATCTGATTAGCTAAAAGGATGTAAATGAGTTTTAACAATCTAGTAGATGACCCAGACCTTGTTTTCATTGGAATAATTGTATTTGGGTTATTTGTCCTAAGGGAAATTTAAGGTGGAGAATTAAGCGTAGCAGCTCCTTCCACTACGATTCCAGCTTATACATATTCTGTTTTACTTTCTAAAATCAAGATCTTTTTATAGGCCAATTCCTGCTTTTCCTTAAGTTAGCTGAAAATGTTTGGTATAAAAATCCGTTAAAAGTTGGAGCGAGAAAATAACAGGAAATAATCATTTTCTTCCAAAAATTGGGACTACTGTGGCATTTATGGATGTGCTTGTATGTCCCATACATGCAAAAATTCCTTGCCTCATTTTAAGGCCTTTCAGGCAGAATGATTGTCACAAGTGCTGCGTCACAGCACCTTCCTCTGCTCTGGGTTCTGTCACTTGCATGGTCTCTGCTAACTCACTCGTCTCTACACCATATTCAGTTGCACAGGGTAGTCACATTCTCTGTAAATGACAGTCAAGAGATCTCTTACACAGCCCAATGCTGCAAAAGGACAGGTCTGTGGAGAATCACATCTAGCCATAAACATATGAGCTGACACTGCAGATTGTGTTTACGCAGGCCACTGAACTGAGCGGTATAATAAATATTGCAGTTTTATTGTCCCTTCTAACCGAAAATCTCCAAGTGCTGTGTCATGACTTGGGTACTCTCCACAAGTCATAACAGTACTATCAATTATAAAAGAGAACATTAGCTTTTACAGTGAGATCATTATCTTTTACAGTGAGACTTATATTTTGACTTTAACATTTGTGTCCCAGCCTCGCTTTTGTGAAAAACCCTGGGAGATGCAGAACAGCGGGTAGGAGCCGAGTGTCACAGTCCCCAAGCCATTTGGCTTGCTGGTAGAAGTATGCATGGTTGGGCAGGGGAGCCATCAGATGATAATGTGAGCCGGTAAGCTTGGTCATATATCCCGCAGGGCACTAAAATGATAGTAATCATTGTTAATAAATGATTGCTATTGATGTAATGTACCTCGTTTCTGTGCATTCTTTTTTCCCTGCTTTATCAGAATATTAATAAAGAAGGGAAAAAAAGGTGAAGGATTCCTCTGGGCAAAATGTCATGCTATTGACATTTATTCTGATGTCTTAGTTAGGCTTACAGTTGCTTTACAAATAGCAAAATAGCATAGAATTCACTTCAGTGTGATAGCAAGCGGTGGCCTGATTCCCTACCAGCTGCTGAAGGGAAAGTGAAAAGGAGAAAGTATAGTGTTAAGATGGAGACCATTTTCTGGAAGTTTAATTTCCAATTTTTGTGAGGAGTCCATTCCAGTTTCAGCAATGCAAACTTAATCCTGCTTTGAAAACATTTTTCTTTGTGTGTGCTTTTAAGTATGACCCCTCTAAGTTCCTTCTTCTCGGTCCTTTTGTAAATGCCCTCAGATCTGCCTCCTCCATCTGGATCTACCTGTAGATCCATGCAGTCAGCAGGGAAAAGAATGCGATTTCTGAGAAATTCTCCACTTCCGAGTATATTTCCACTCTACTCTTTCTGTATGTGTGTATGTGTGAATGCACATGTGTATGTGAGCAATACAGGTATCCAAGTCCATACTTATGCCAAGTATTGTCATAGTTTAATTACGCATGGATTTTTAATTAAATGGTCTTTATTTTAAAGCATGTTTCTCTCTTTGCTTATAACTTAGAACAAATTTGCTATTATGTGTTTCACTGAAGAGAAGCACGTTACATACCTGCTTGCTTTTTCTGCATAGACTGGTGATTCTGGTCAGTTTAAAGTTTCTACATAGGAAAAAATTCATTAATGTTGACAGGAAATATGTCTGAGTAAAAAATGTAAGGGCTTGGCTCTCACAATTCAAAGAGCTTACTGCAGCTTATACATACATACAAAAAAATTATTTTTCTTAACGAGGTTTCTAAATTTTCCTGAATCTACTCAATGCACATTTTTATCTGCTTTGTTTCCCTTGAAAGCTGTATTGTAGCTTTACCTCATGCTGTTTGCATCGAAGAGAATTAATGTGGAAGGAAAGAACTATTTCAGAAATTAAATTCTGGTTCTTATAACACCTGCAAGTGCAATTACTTGGGATTTGTGCAGTCTTTAGATATGTAAGTTTTACTGTATTATATGCAAGTTATAAAATGTCAGGTGATTTAGTATGAACAGAAATTTCAAATTTTAAAAACTACCTTGAAGTTGTAATAACCTACCACCTTGAATGAGATAGGTAAATGAGCAAGAAAGGTATATTCACATGAGCTTCTGGTAATTCCTGATAAGCTAAGCATCTCCACTGGAAATGTTTTGGGGATTCTGAGTAAAACCAGGTCACCCTACAAACATTCCTGGTAGAAAATGCAGTTTAAACATCCTCTGGCTTCAGTTGCAGCAGAGCAGAAATTTTGTCTGTCAGTTTTACTTATAAAGAATGAAAGTCAAAATTAGTTGCAGGTAGGTAAGATCCTTTGCAACAGAGCACAAAAGACTGTAGTTGCTGCATCAGAGCTTGCATTTGAATTTGAACTTACTCGAAATTTTGTGCTGCTCCGAGCCAGTGGGTTTTTTCAGTACTATGCCTAATTTCATATCTTTGTAGGTGATGGTCAGACAGTATCTCTTGGTTCACATTTTGGTACTGATAAGTTAATTCAAACAATAGGACTTGAAAAAAGTAGTAGGTAAAATATGCGTAGTTCACTTAGTGGGCAGGAAAATACATCCTAGCAAGGTTGGGCTTCTATATCTTTTGAAAACTAGGAATCTAGGCTTTGCCCATTGTGGTTAAGAAGCCTTCCTCATCCTGCATCCTACTCAGGTCGTGCTGAGGTCTAGATCTGTAGATGATTTAGGATAGAATCACACAGAATCACAGAATAATTGAGGTTGTAAGTGACCTGTGGAGGTCATCTAGTCCAACCTCCCTGCTCAAGCAGGGCCACCTAGAGCCAGTTGCCCAGTACCACGTCTAGTTGGATTTTGAACATCTCCGAGGATGGGGACTCCACAACTTCTTTGGGCAACCTGTGCCAGTGCTAGGTCACCCTCACAGTAGAAAAAGTGTTTCCTGATGTTCAGATGGAATCTCCTGTGTTTCAGTTTGTGCCATTGCCTCTGGTCCTGTTGCTGGGCACCACTGAAAAGAGCCTGGCTCTATCTTCTTTACAGTCTCCCTCCCTTATTCTGTTACCAATTCTGGTAATTATACACATTCATGAGATTCCCCTCTTGAGCCTTCTCTTCTCCAGGCTAAACAGTCCCAGCGCTCTCAGCCTTTCCACATAGGAGAGATGCTCCAGACTCTTCCTCATCCTTGTGGCCCTTTGTTGGACTCTCTCCACTATGTCCACATCTTTCTTGTACTGAGGAGCCCAGCACTGGACCCAGCACTCCAGGTGTGGCCTCACCAGTGCTGAGTGGAGGGGAAGGATCACCCACCTTCAGCCTGCTGGCAATACTTTGTCTAATGCAGCCCAGGATACCATTAGCCTCCTTTGCCACATTGCTGGCTCCTGTTCAATTTTGTGTCCACCAGGATCCTCAGGTCCTTTTCTGCAAAGCTGCTTTCCAGCCAGTTGGCCCCCAGCGTGTACTGGTGCCTGGGGTTGTTTCTCCCCAGGGGCAGGACTTTGCACTTCCACTTGTTGAACTTCATGAGGTCCCTGTCAGCCCATTTCTTCAGCCTGTGGAGGTCCCTCTGGATGGCAGCATGACCCTCTGGTGTATCAGAGGATGAATCCAGGATGCATGCAGTCTCCTCAATAAAACAGAGGGAGACTGCTTCAGGAATGCAAGATTCACCAAATCTAGGGCCAAAATTGAAATTATATTTTAAGATAGCCTAGAGGGGAAGAAAAAAACAAAATCCACAAAACATTAGAAATCATAAAAATGTAAACAGTTCAAATTCTCAAAAATAGGGATAATTGGTAAGTCTTTGCTTAATGTTCTAGATTTTGACAGCTCAAAGCACTGTTATGCTACAGTCTTGCACTGACGGATGAATGAAATAAGTGTAATCAAATACATCCTTTCTGCTTGCTATACATGTGATTTTATAAACTTGACACTGCAAAGAACATAGAATCATAGAATCATAGGTTTGGGTTGGAAGGGACCTTTAAAGGTCATCTAGTCCAACCCCCCCGCCGTGGGCAGGGACATCTTCAACTAGATCAGGTTGCTCAGAGCCCCGTCCAACCTGACCTTGAATGTTTCCAGGAATGGGGCATCCACCACCTCTCGGGGCAACCTGTGCCAGTGTTTCACCACCCTCAGCGTAAAAAATTTCTTCCTTATATCTAGTCTAAATGTACCCCCCTTTAGTTTAAAGCCATTCCCCCTTGTCCTGTCACAACAGGCCCTGCTAAAAAGTTTGCTGCCTTCTTTTTTATAAGCCCCCTTTAAGTACTGATAGGCTGCAATAAGGTGTCCCCGAAGCCTTCTCTTCTCTAGGCTGAACAACCCCAACTCTCTCAGCCTTTCTTCAGAGGAGAGGTGTTCCATCCCCCTGACCATTTTCGTGGCCCTCCTCTGGACCCACTCCAACAGGTCCATGTCTTTCTTACACTGAGGGCTCCAGAGCTGGAGGCAGGACTCCAGGTGGGGTCTCACCAGAGCAGAGTGGAGGGGCAGAATCACCTCCCTCGACCTGCTGGCCACGCTTCTTGTGATGCAGCCCAGGATACGATTGGCCTTCTGGGCTGCGAGCGCATGTTGCTGGCTCATGTCCAGCTCTTCATCCACCAGTACCCCCAAGTCCTTCTCGGCAGGGCTGCTCTCAATCCCTTCATCCCCCAGCCTGTATTGATACCGGGGGTTGCCCTGACCCATGTGCAGGACCTTGCACTTGGCCTTGTTGAACCTCATGAGGTTCACACGGGCCCACTTCTCCAGCTTGTCCAGGTCCCTCTGGATGGCATCCCATCCCTCTGGTGTGTCGACCGCACCACTCAGCTTGGTGTCATCTGCAAACTTGCTGAGGGTGCACTCGATCCCACTGTCCATGTCATTGATGAAGATATTAAACAGTACCGGTCCCAATACGGACCCCTGCGGGATGCCACTCGTCACCAGTCTCCATCTGGACATTGACTGATTGACCACTACCCTCTGGATGCGACCATCTAACCAATTCCTCACTCACCAGACAGTCCACCCATCAAATCCATACCTCTCCAGTTTAGAGAGAAGGATGTTGTGGGGGACTGTGTCAAAGGCCTTACAGAAGTCCAGATAGATGACATCTGTAGCCCTTCCTGTGTCCACTGATGTAGTCACTCCATCATAGAAGGCCACTAGGTTAGTCAGGCAGGCCTTGCCCTTGGTGAAGCCATGCTGGCTGTCTTGAAACACCTCCCTGTCCTCCATGTGCCTTTGCATAGCTTCCAGGAGGATCTGTTCCATGATCTTCCCAGGCACAGAGGTGAGACTGACTGTCCTGTAGTTCCCCGGCTCTTCCTTTTTTCCCTTTTTAAAAATGGGGATTATGTTGTGGTTATACCAAATCCTAATGCTTGCCTTTCAAATTTTTAACCTTTAGCAGTGAGATACAAACAGCCATTGCCTGCATCACAGATTTGTGGTACAGTATCTTTCAGAAAAACTGATGTATTAGCAGGGGTGGTAGTCATGCTGTCTGTAGGGAGGCCGTGATGCTACATCGGTTAGAAAACGTGGAGGAAAACACGGAGAAAGACCTTCCCCTTCCGCTATCTGTTACAATAAGAGCAACAACTCCACAGAGAGGATGTGGTCATAGATCCATACTGTTAGAAATTAAAAGGAGCAACAAGCACCACCAGGACAGTTTTCTTATTCTTGATGTGCACACCTAAACATAGCAATAAAAAAGTCAAGAAGTACAAGATTGAAAAAGAAGGCATAACCATCTGTTGAACTGATATCCAAAAATCCCACGTTGAAACTAGTGTGAAATGTAGCCTGTTTCTATGGTTCATTACCATTCATCATTTCAGCCAATGAAAATTTGATTTTCCCAGTATTTTGTATTTTTCTCGTATGTGTTTGCAAGCATTCAATTTATATTTGTTTGTCATTTCAAATATATAAAATGGCCCCAAATCTTTTTTCTTGTCTCTAGCCATTCTATTTTGGAACAACCAACAAAGCCCCGGCAACAACAACAAAACAAATGAATAATTTTGGATGTAAGGTCTGTTTGCTTTGAAAAAGATCAGTATGTTGGTGCATCAAAATATTGCTAGATCAGCTGTCTTTCTCCTTTCCAAGAGAGATGATTCTGAATTAGGAGGCTTGCAAAACATCAAAGGGAAGAATTTTGTCCAGGCTACTTCTATTGCAGGTTCAGTTAGTAATTACAGTGTTCAATTCTGTTCTAGGCTAATGTAAATGGCACCCTTTCTTTTCTGTATCTTATTTAATCAGGTCTTGTGATTGTTCACTGGATATCTAAGATCAAAAATGTCATTGATAAATCCAGAGGAACAAGATGGTGACTCAGACATCCCATGGTTCAGATTAGGTAAAGGCAAAGGGAGCACTAAACAACAGAATAAAATATGGTTTAATGATTGACAACACTGCCACTACGGATTGTTCTTAAATAATCTAATTTGATTTACAAGAATTCAGTGTAAATATAATCCATTTCTCAAGGAAGTATCTTGTCATTTATAGTTTAGCATGAAATATATGGCATGGGGAGAATGATTTTAATTCAGTAAGCTCATGTTTGTGCAGCAACAAAAGAATAAGAAAATGTGCCTGAAACAGAGAGGCAGGGATGTACTGGGGGAGCTCTCAGCTTCCCACTGCAGGTCAGCTGGAAGGAGAGACTGCTGTCTTCAGGTCTCCAGTGGGTCCCAGGTTGGGTTGTTTCAGAGAGCCTCCCTCCAGACTCAGGATTAAATTTTCTTGAATCTCTGTGAGGTAATGCTTTCTGATTTCGAATGTGCTAAATTACCTCACCCACAGGTAACTTATAGAAATGCCTGTAAGTTAGGCATTCATGCCTTCAGGCTGAAGGGATGAATATACAGGCCGGTAATTGTTTGGGGGACTTTTCTCCAGACAACTGATACTGTCAGGCTCCCATTTGGTGTAGTTGTCCTTACCTGCCTGTAGCTGTGCAAGTAAGGACTCGCTGGGCTGCACAGTCCATGACTGCCTGTATTTTCAGCTACAAATATGACCAAAACAAAGCCCACTTTTAGAAATGAGTTTGGCAAGTTGTATTGCCTCCCTTCTTCAGTATAGGTAAATTTGTTAAAACAGGTTTAATCATGAGAAACTAGAGGATTTCTTAGTCCCTGACATCTCTTCTTTACAGGCAAACGCTCTTTCGGTTCGTGTGCTTTTTCAGAGACGAAAGGGAGCCTTTATGTGAGAGACTCATGACAAAGTACTGGCAGCAGAGCAATAGAAATAAAGCTGTAGTCTCATGATTATATTCTAATAGCTTTCTTTTTATTTTAAGATACTTAAACTTAATCCCCCAAGTTAGCCCAATCACAGTCTCTAATGTAACCTTGTTTTCAGCTATTAGCAGGTGGTTTTTAAAGCCCTCTTTAGATGATATGCGGGGCCCACATAGTGAAGTCAGTTGTTAGGCAGGATATAATTTAGACTTCAGCTCTTCCTCTCAGTTTGAAATAAAATGATTACATTTCAGCAGGGCCTAAGGGAAGATTAAAAGTTTTATATCAAAAGTTGAATATTTTCTTTTGTTGTACACTCTTCTTTTAAAGAAAATGGTATTCATTTAAAATAATACATGTTCTGATGTATTTGAAAAGGCACTATTCTGAATTAAAAAGAAATTCATAAAGTATGCATGTATGGGAGAGGAAGATTGCAATCTTCATTTGAGCATTTAGTCAAAGGTTTTTAACTCAGCCCATTCTGCTTTGTTCATAGAATGAGGTATCTGTAAAGATGCGTTGTAAATAACAGATGGACCATAGCGTTTAGAGAGCAGCTGTTAAGGTGACAAAATCTTCTGGGGCTCTTCTCCACAGGCAGGTTATAAAGCGATATTATAGCCTCTGTTCCAGACTGGAAAATGGTCCTTGCCTGTCTTTAAACCCGTTAAAAGTGGTTCCAGGCAATAGCTCCACATAATTATAGTTCTGATAACCCCTGTGATGCCTCTCATTTCTTGTATACCAAAGCTATCCAAGGGAAGAGGCTACTTGTAGAATACAAAGTTGGAAAGCTGACATGGGTCTTAAAAATAGATGGAATAGCCCAGATATGAACAGAGTAAGAAGTGAAGATTAAGATATGAACAACAGTGTTAAGTTATCATCTGATAAGGTCAGCTAGCTTTTACCATTGATATCAATGGGGCTGTTTTACCAAGGATGCCCTGGGCACATTTGTAAAAATGCATTACCTATTAAAGAGAATTCCTGGAAACCTCCTAAAAGCAAATGTATATATGCAGTGAAGTCTCTTGTAGGAGTTCACCACATCAGCTAAATGAGCATAGATCTTCTTTTTCCAGAAGCCATCATAAGAGTCTAAATATAACGTTGTTGTAGTTAAGCAGCCTGCTTTCATGTCTGTTAAAATGAAGAGTGTAAAACCTGTTATTGTTACTAAGGGGGGTGGTCACTGAACTGGCAAGTTGAAGTTTTCTTGTGATTTTATTGCGGGAAAAAAGTTAATTTCTTTCAGTATATTATTCTGTAAAAAAAACCAAATTCTTTTACCTGTTAGCACTAATGCATACTACTATCTTAAGGTAGCATTAACAACATGGTTTTACGTTCATTTGCCTAATATCAGTGGTGCTTGTTTTCACTTGTGGACACCTGACCATGGGAACCTAGGTTAACACCACCCCATTGGCCTCCATACTGCCAATTAAGTAGACAGACAATAATAAATATTGAGGCTGATTGAGGATTTAAGAAGGATGGGTGCTCATGGTACAGAATGGTGAAGGTCTGTGTTCAGTTGATATTATCTGTTACAAAGGAGATGAATTGTTAATGTGCTGTTATTCCAGATTCCTAGAAGAACTGATGTGGTGGGGGAATTAAGACGACAATTAATGGCCACGGAGGAAGAAGACAGTTTATCATATCCTCCTCTGAATGTGACCACTGGAAATGATATATGCATCCTTTTTTATGCTAGTAATTTCAGCCTCAAAGCCAACAGTTCAGTTTTTATAGATTTGACAAATGCAACATTTGTAACGCAGAATGTGGATATTTCTTCCTCTGAATGCTCAGACATCAACACAACGTGAGTAGCACAAGAAATTTCATATCATAATACATGTGATTCTGAAAGCTAATCAGAAATAGTGCAATGTCAAGTTAATACTAATTTAATTTTCTTCTTCTAAAGCATCCAAAATAAAAAATACTAAATTGGATATTCTTAGAAGAAAATATTGAGTCAACACCACAAAGATTTTTCAGATGCAGCCTCTTATTTTCACAATTTTTTTCCTCTTACATTCCTTACTTCCTTGTTTGTTTATATTTGGTCCAAACAGGTTTCTCTGTGCACGATCTCAAAATCACAGAAATCTCCACTGGCATTAATGAGACCATCATTTCGTTGTAAAATTCCCTTGAAGGGGAGTATTGCCTGTTACTAGGTAGTAATTCAGCTGGAAGTACATTAATGAAACATGATCTCTGTTTTCCTTTACTTTTAAGCACCTGCTCTTGGGTAAAAAAACCTCTAGAAATATTTTGTCATATTTTTCTGTGTACTGAACCTTTGCTACATGACTTTTGTAATTGCCTATTGATTTAGAATATTCCCTCCGATTGAAATGTCACAATGATCTAATTAAAGCTGACTACTCTAACATTAAAAATCTGTTTCTTATTCTTAGACTGTCATTAAAATACACAAAGCCAGTGAATGGAATCAGCAGCCTAGAGATAAGGTAACTTATGATTTATTCTTAAATAGATCTTTGTGATGTACAAAGCCTGTTTGTAAATTAGGAGCAAAAACAGAGGAGGAGTTAAGTGAATATGTTTTTGAAATTACAATTTGCTTTCTGTTCTAAGGAGATACTCTGCAGGAGAACAATAATACAGTCTTTATATAGACAATATATTAATATGCTCAGGTAAAGTTCTGAAAAAGTGGTGTAGGCAAACAACCGTACTGTAAGGTACTGGTATATGCAACACCCTGTTTTGCTAATAGGATTAGACCACGATCCTGTCTCAGGGAAATCTAACTGTGTTTTGTGAACAATTCTAGGGGCTGAAGTCTACTTGCACGGCCAGGGTTGTATTTAGTCCTAATGTGGATTACCAGTGTACTCTGTCAGAGCTCGCTTGTGGCTAATGAGGTGTGCAAAAACTTGTAATTTTTCTGCTCCATGGATGGTGACAAGACCTCATTTCTCCTACCATGAGAAGAGGGAAGAAAAGTTAGGGAACAGGAAGACTTGGGATGAAAAGTCAAAGGGAGAACTTGCAGATATTGCTGTCACTAGTGGATTCTAGGGACGGGGAAAGCATCTGCTACTGATGAGGGCTGCCATACAGCTGCTGGTCCACAAACCTCAGTTCTTTCCTCAGCAGCAGGAACAGCAGTTAAAATTATTTTCTTAAGCTCTGGTGAAGATAATGTGGCCTGCTTTTTTCATCTAGGTACCTCAGTTAATTGATTAAATTTATTTGGGAAGGACTTGGACTGAATTAAATTTGCATGTATCAGAGGATGAGCTGGATGTTTGCTTGGGCAGCAGAAGGACAAATGACTTTTGCCATCTAAAATGCTTTTGACATCTTGAATAAGGGAAATTGAAATCCAAGGAAACCAAAGAGAGGAAGTTTAAAGTAATAATGTAGAAGACAATCAGAGCTTGAACAACATTTTGGTAGAAGAGTAAAAGAGGCACATGGCACCAAGATGATAAGCACAAATGAATAAATACCATTATTTACACTGAGATAGAAGGACATTCTACATTTAGGTAACAGGACCCCCAGAAGGACTTGTGTTGAAGAGAGTCAATGATGTGTTTGGAGTTGTATTTGGAGTGCATAGAGACACTTGCTGTCATCATCAGAAACCATGATAGGTGGCAAAAAACCAAACATGTTTTGAAATTTAACATCTCCCCTCCCCCCCAAGCATCTAGAGCTTTGTGAAAGAACATAATGTACAGATAAGATTGCTGTTAGTATAGTATTTTTACTTTTTTGACTATTGTCGTTAGCTGTGTATAGGATCCTTGAGACTTCTCCTTGGTGACAGAGTCAAACATTTCTTGGTTTCAACACTGTAAATTATCAAAAGGGCATGCATTTCCCTGAACACCACAGGGAATTAAGGAAACATTTTCCTTGGATCCCATTCCAAAAATACTGTTCTCAAACCAAGACTCTGCCAAAGTTGTGTCTTTACTTTTACTCCAAGTCACAAAATATCACTTTCTCTGGTGCTGCCCTGGTGCTTCTCTGTCTACTGTCTGCTGCTTCTGTCCCGCTCTTGTACAGACAGACCCACCAAAACAGTGCCCTGGATTCTTATTCTGCGTCTTTGCTCATACTAGTGCAGGTCTTAGCTGCTCTCCTGTAATCTCTTTCTGTATGAATGAATATGGTTGCTTTCTACGTTTGTCCTGAATGTGACCATCCTCAGCATAATACCATGCTTTCTAGTAAAATTACAGTTCCAAGAAAATGATATGAATCATAAAGCACTTGAAAACCTTATGGAGCATGACACTGTGCTGCAAAACTAGCTACTAAGTTAATTGGTAGATCTTAGAGGGGTTGTTTTCTTTAAAGTAGTCAACAGGTTTTACTCAACTGTACAACAGCAAATTGCAAACCTTAGGATGCTACTATAGAAACAAAATACTTTGGCAGTTGAAACATTTATCTTAGATTTTGATTGCTGCAGCAGGCATAAGAAGATGAAGTGTGATGTTAGTGCACACATATGGACTTAATGAGGATTATTCAGATTTATGTTTAGTCATCTGTTTGTTAAAATCTTATAATTTTAATTAATTATTGGGAGAAAACTTTAATGTGGTCATGAATCTGAGGTGCATCTGAAGAGAAGAAATCTGAAGCAACTCTGCAGACAGACTGACTGTAAATTAAAGGAGAACATCAGTACAAAAGGTGAATGGTTCATGTTTTCTCTCTTATTCTGGAATACTTTTTTACATCCTTTGAGCCTGTTGTAGTAAAGGCAGAAATACTCACAAAGTTTCTCTTGACCTGTGCTTTTACTTGAATACATTATAACTAAATACCAAAATGCATAAAGAGCCCTTGAAGCTGGGATAAGAAACTCAGGCTCCACAATAGGTGAGGACTTGAAAAGAAAGTAGGTGAAGTCCTGACTGCTGTCATGCCCAGCGAGTAATTAAAGTAGCATAGGCTGGCTGTGTTTTGCAGGAGAATTTTATTTCTTCCATTTGGCTAGGTGTGATCCAGGTTTTTAATAGCCTCTCAGGGCATTTAGACACGAAAGTGCCTAAATTGATTATTTTTTATGTGGCACAGGAGCTTAGCAATAAAAAATGGAATAGAGGAAGAAGGTGGGGGGTGGCTTCCAGGGTGATCATTGCTTGGGCATTCACTGTGCATTGGCCTGCTTGTGGGAGGTAGAGAGTGATTGCTTCTGTATCGCCTTTTTTCCTCTTTCCTTTACTTATTAAGCTGTCTTTATCTCGACCCACAAGTTTCCTCATTTTCACTCTTTCTATTCTCCCCCCCTGTCCTGCTGGGGACGGGAAGTGAGCAAGCAGCTATATGGGTGCTTGGCTGCTGGCTGGCATCAGCCCACAACACCTCAGAAGCCTTTATAAAGAAAACTTCCTGCTAAAGATACACCTGATTGTTTGTGCTGTTTTCTGTTAGATTATCTTTTGATTTAAGAGACAATTTTGTCATTTTAGGCCTCTATTAGCCACCATAATACAATATTGCATGGCAAATAATAAGATATACTCAACGAAACCAGAACAATCCATTGATCTTTTCATGATTCAGGAACACTTTATTCACCTTGTTTATCTCAGCATGTCTATTGTCAAGAGCTTCTAAAACACACAGAGATATACATTACAACCTCTGTTTTCCCCTTCTGGTTCACTTTGATTACATTTCTTGTTCAAGATGACTCCTTGGTAAGATTACAGTCTGCCTCAATAAACAGGACACAAGCAAGGCAAAGAGGTGGGAAGGAACAGAGCTTAGAGCCATGACTGCATTTTTTTCCCCTGTAAAGGCCATTTACTTAGGTGTAGGAGAGCACCCCTTGAAGACAGAAAGTGACACTAGAGAGGATCACATTCAAATAGCTCAATTTATTCGTCATTAAAAGAGGCTCTAACTTCAGCAGCATGAGCTGGATCCAGAGCCTGCCCTTACCACCACTAGTCTACCACCTCGTGCTGAGCAGCTAGTCATATCCCACCTCCTACTAGCAGCTGCAATAGCTACTTCATCCTATGAAAACAGCTGCCATCTCCCTCTCTCTCTCTCCCTCTAGCAAGAGCAGCAGTCCCATTCATCCTCCTGCACTTGCCACTGAGAGGTGAGCTGCTAGGGAGTGGTTGTAGAGTGTTTCTGGTTGTGCTAGTTTTAGAAAAGTGAACTACTGCTGCAGCAGGGGTAGGAGCAGTGGGCAGTAGTTTTTGCTGGAAGAAGCATCATCTCAGCTCTCTCAGCAGCTGATGACATCCAGCTGTTCAAGCACCTGTCAGTCATCTTCTCTGGGAAAAGGTGTCAAAGTGGATGGAAGTGCAGAGCATTAGTATTTTCCCCACTTACATTAAGTACTTGACTGTTGTTGTTGCTCATAGCATGTATAGAATAGAATTGACCCAAGAACAATGTTTTAAAGTCTTTTACCTAACAGTTGTGTTTCTCTTTGAATCTTTGAAACAGTAATAATTCCAGCTAGCTTTCTTTTCAGAAATATCTCTCCTTGTAATGAATACCCACATGAGATGGTGATTGGTAACAGGTGGTGGCATTTAGAGTTCATATGGTTATCTGGCACAAAGGGAGTCTGGCCTATGACCAGGAATTTTTTGTGCCACAATATGTAAAGTACATAATGTCTGTGTCAAAGTTTGCTTCCTGTATGGGCTCTAATGTTTAATATGAACACAGCATTTCCTATAAAAGCCAAGGTACTTTCAGTTCTGCAGATAAAATCTTTGTTATATCTCTCCTCCCCCTTGTCATTCATTTGCTAGATTGTGCTCATTCTATTTGCTACCTACTCATCTGAGAAAATATTAAACTAAATGAAGTAACTCTATTGATTTTTGGTTTTTGTATGTCTTTTTTTGTAATTTAATGAATTACAGTTTTATCAGTTAAGTGCGTGCTTGTTGGAGGCTATTCACTATCAGTTGTTTGGAAAACTGCTAAGGATAAAAGCTGTATTACTACATTAACCATGGTCAACTAGTTCACTAATTAGAATCTTAATTCTCATAAATATTCTCATAAACATAAAATTTTAGTCTTTGGTGCAATGTGAAGAGACAGCATTCTCTTGGAGGTCACTTTAGACTGTACTCACATACATAGCCTTATAAAACTTGTTTGTTCATATGGTAAGTCTCCAAAGAATTTCCTTGTTTACCACTTTTATTATCTTCTCAGCAAAAGTACAGAGCACACCCAGCACCTGTGGTTGGCACAAATGTTTAAGTAAACTTCTCTGTGCTTATAACTGGCCTTCAGCTAGTGCCTATAGCAGTGCTACTGAGACACCATGGAAATTCTGTTCAAATTGTGCTGTACATCAGGAAAAGATTCCTTTCTTCTGGCAATTAATATCTAGGCTAATATATGTTTTAGTTTTGTAACTAACTTTACCACTATAGCAATAGAATATTTTCCATAAATATTTGTGAATGTGTACTAGATGAAATTCAAATGTTTTTTTTCTTTTTCACTGATGCTTGCAGCTGAATGTTGTATGGAAAGAGCTGTTTAGGCTCAAAATGTAAGGAATGCCATAAAACAAAACATCCTTTTCTCACCTGAATGACACTTTGACTTCTAGGATTCCTTCTGAGCATTTTGAAACTCTTGAAGGTTATGAAGTTACATGAATCAAAAGCCACAAATTATAAAAAAAAAAAAAGGCTCAGTTACTGTAGTAACCTAAGCTAACACACAAATTTTGTGTGTTACTCCTAAGGAGCATTGTTTGTGTTGAGTTCAGATTCTATGTTGTGTGGATGACATGCTACTGAAAGCAACTGATTTGAACAAACAAGCAATATTCCACAACAGAGAATATTCTGTATATATATACATATACCCTACAGAACGTAAGATATTCTATGTTGTGCCACATTTATAGACAACTGCTTATTTTTCAAACGTCTCATAATTGCATCTAAGTATCACCCCAAATTTTAAAATCCACATAGAGTGTTACCCATTGTGGATAGACATATTAGAATATTTCATTTTGTAGCAAGTCTCACTTACTGCTAAAAAGGTTCCTCTTCTAAATTCTTTGTGGTTATCAATAAGCAAAAAAAATCTTCAGCAAACTATATAGAGCAGTACATACATAGACCAAGTAGGGTTAAAGTATTAAGCAACATACAATAAGAAGAAAAGTTTATCATTTCCTTATGAGGTAACTTGAATACCTAAAAGTACCTGGGTAAAAAGTGATAAAGACTAGGATATAGTCCTGATCTGTAAAGGATCAGGATGTACTTCTGGATGTTCTCAATCATTTCTGTTTCAGAACATTTGGGAGGTGTTCAGACTGCAGTGGTAGTAACATATATATAAATCCCATGATTATAAACTACTGGAAACTGCTGCAATACCGCACATACACAGACCTTTTCAAAATGAGAAAATATTTATCTGTGCCTAACCCACTACAAATTGGGAAACTAGGGCTGACGACCCCTCCTCACCTTCTAGTGAGAGAAAACTCTGTCTTCTACTGCAAATTCAGACATTTGCAAAGGAAATTGCCATTTAGGCATCTGAGCCAAGGACAAATTGCAATGATAAATCAGAATGGTTATCATGCCTGTACCTATCATAAAAGCAATTTTCAAAAAATCCCATAAAATGTTTATTGAGAGCCATTGCAGGCCTACTGACAGTCTCTCAGGTTCTACTCCACTGATTATATACTGTTGGTAACTAACTGATGAAATACTGCACTGGCAGAGGCTCTTGAAGAATGAAATTGCATTTGCTCCTTGCCTGCCACAGCTATGAAAAGCTATGCTTGTGAGATGAAACTCTAAAAAGTAGTAAAAACATATTCACAGAGTCTCTTCAGTTATGAGCAATCCTAATGACATGGAAGGCCAAGCTAAGATACCAGCTGTGATGTTTGCAGCTAGCAATAGTGAACCTTTAGCTGCCACCAGTACTTTATCAAATGAATATTAACTTTTTCCTTCTATCATTTTGACTTTTTTTCCCCCTCTGTTGTCTTTCTAGGTTTTTAATGACCAATAAGTTCTATGGAGGCTCGGCTAGAAATTGGTCCAGTTTAGATGCAGTTGAGATTGTACAAGATGGAGAAAAGTTTGCTAAATTTAATGTTTCTGCCATCTCTGCTCCTGCAGAGTATTCATTTCATTGTCAGCTGGTGGGAACAAGCAATCTCTACCCTGCAAGGCTGATTCCATCCAACAATGAGGCAAAAAACTGGGATGTTTTCATTTCCAGGTTGCAAGTGAGTACACATTGCCATTTCAGAGATAATTCCAAGAACTATTACTTGCTATTGTAGGTGCTGAATGACACACATTCATAATGCCCTTACTTTCATTTCAGCCTGAGGGAAAATGTAAAAGAAAAGCTGTTCCCCCTAGCTGAGCTATTCAATAAAGGGGTAAAAAAGACGGCAGTTGCTGAACAATAAGAACATGAAAGCACAGCTTTGAAAAACATAAGACTATGAAGTTGTCCACAGAAGCGAAAAAACAATAAAACCAAATGCGCTTAATCAGGCAAAGAATGACTAAGTCCCCATGCCTGTTTAATGAATTGGGCTGCTATTGGAAACATGGGCCTCTTAGGTGGGTGGCTTTATGCTGTTTACTTTGTTTTTATTTGATTTCTTTGCACTTTGTTTACCTAGGAAAGTACAGCTTAGTGTGGTTACTGTTTTCAGTGACATAGACTGTCTGTACTCCTACAGACAGAAACAAAACCCGATGCAATTAGGTTTAATGGAAGGTTTGCCATGGACTTCAATCAGGAGCAATACTAGGTCTCGCATGGCCCAGAATGAAAGCAGTTGGCTTTTTTGTTTTGAATGAGGCATAGATTTTCTGTGTATTTAGTGCAGTAGTACAGACTACATATGAGAGGTGCAGATGATTGCATCTTCATTATTTTGAGCATTGATCTGGACTTAGGAGAAGCACATCAACATTTATATCTTAAAACAATATTGCACTAAAGGACCTCTTTGATTAAAGAGATCATGGAAATGATAGGAGTAATTCCAAGCTGGGCTCTTATTTGTCAAAGATGAGCTAATCCCATGATAACTGGATACAAATGCTGATATAATTGTATTTATGATTTCAATAACAAACCAAATCTCAATAATCTGAGTCCAGATTTGACATTTCTGCTTAAACAATGGAAATCTCAAAGGAACAGCGTTGATGCTGAGATTTATTTTCCACAAATTCCAGGATCAAGTCCCACAGTTTTTTGAGAAGCAACATAGCAATACACACCAATGTTGTGAAGGTTCCTCCTGATGGTATTTTTTATGGAAAGGCCTGAAAATATCTGAGTCCACACAACTGTACTTTGCCTAGTCACTCTTTGAAGTCAGACTTTGGCATCACTAGGCTATGAAAGTACACGGGCTATGAAAATACAGTGTCCACTTACAACATATCTTTTCCTTGAAGTTCTATTTACATTGATACTGCTGCCTTCTCAAAGCTTAGAGAGAGGCCTTGCTTCATCCTTAGTAGGCATCCTTTCACTGGGGTCTTGATCAAGAGTAGAAATAGTAGGTTTCCCACCTTCCTTATTGATTTGGAGCAGCAGCTGCTTCCACTGTTCAGACAACAGAACTTCCAGTTCCTCTTGGGAAAGGCTTTTTTCTCTGATCAAGTCCTACGCATGGAACACAACCTGGAAAGTCCTGTTCTGATCTTTCCTGTTGTGTGAGAAAACAGAAAGTCACCATTCTGGGCTCGTTTCTAAGTTCTATCTGAACTAGATAATACCTTTCCAGATATCTTCCATTGATATGAGTGAAATCTTATTGGTCTCAATATCAGTCTTTGTTCTAGAATGAGATTTAGAAACCCCCAAGCTCTGTTACACGGTGGAAAAGGCACATGGGGTGTGCTAAGTGGTTGCAGCCAGCACAAAATCTTGTTGCTGAACATGATTTTCATGTCGATGTTATGCAATGAATTAGAAACCAGGATCCAATGCCAATCTAGCTGGTACAATTGCACTTTGCAATGTGGGATCCTGAAAACAGTATCACTGTATTAGAGGGACACGGCACCTGCACAGTGAAGGCTTGCATAACTTGTTCCAAGGCAAGGATGAATTGATGCAGCCTTTTACTTTAGTTCTGGAGCTAGCTCAGTCACTACCACCTAAAGAACCTCTGTGGGATGCTGTCTAGGCGTGCCCATAGCCTAGGATGTCACCACTAATAGCTGTACACAGTACCAAAACTGCTCTGGTTTTGGTGGAGTTTTTGTTGATCCTGTTGTTGTCACAGGAATGGTTGTTCTACCATGATACCTTTTATCCTTTTGAGGATCTCAGAATTGTCTATGAAGTTAAAGAGGAGGCTGCCACCAAAAAGCACCGCTTTTCTTTAGTATGTGTCATAGTGGTTTAGAAGCCCCTTTGTTCCTAAGAAAAACTGCCAAAAACTTTAAAATCAAGAATATTAGGATTCTTTGTGGCTAAAATATTTCTAAGTTCAAAAATTAGATGTTCAGTGTACACTTAAGAGCTATGAAAACAACAGATTTTACTTGGAGGCTTTGTCAAAAGTCAAATGATGAGAAAATTCCATTCAAAAAAATATTTTAAAAATTAACAGTAAATGCAGACTAGTATAACCAAGACAAATGACGCTGGTCCAACCACTGAAATTAAAACTTCTACAGTACAGAGGCCTGTATCCAAAAGGCTTTTACATTCATAAAAATTAGAGAACCACATGTAAGTATTTTTAACTTTTGTATAGGTAGAAATGCTGCTAGGAGTCACATTTTAATCTCCCACCTGGGATCTAACACCCCCACAAAAATGATAAAGCTTCAGAAAAACAATAAAAGAACCCTACATATACTTCATCTCCCGCCTAAAAGTAGACATAGCATTTTAAGAATGTACAATTAAAGCTTTCACCTCGAAGGTTCAATAAGCATAATCCTGCTTCAGAAAAAACCCAGTAGGATTGACATAATAAAATTCAGTATTTCTGGCTCTAAATCAGAAGTGCTAAAGCCTTTCTAAACCAAAGACACCTGTTAAGTGCTTCAGAGAGTTCTTGTAAAGGTGGTAACAAGTGTGTATTGTTTTCCAGAATTTCAATCCATTTTTTTGAACATAAATGACATAAAACATCACCTGCTTTCTGTTTTTATTATAGATAAGTCTTTCAGACTACATTTCATGACTCCTATTCACATTCTCATCTGTTGTCAAAGCAGTGGCTTAACAAGTGAAGACTTTGGTAATCAACTGTATTCTCTCAAACTGTGCAAGCAGTTACGCAACCCAAAAGCTTATTTTTGCTAATCCTGCTTTAATCAGAAGTCTGACTGCCTATAGTGAAAGCAGGCAGTATTTGCAAGTTAGCTACCATGATCTGACTTGGAAAGATTCTTCTAAGAGGCCCAGAAAAGCTTGAATTGCTAAAATTGTCTTCATCTCCACAGAACCTTAGTTCTGCATATGATAATAGCTTTATTAATCAGCATTCTGGAAGGTATAGATTTTGGTCTTAACACACATATTACGTACACATTAACTTCAGGTGCCTGAGCCATGAATGAACTCAAACCCAGCGTGCTTACTGGTGTAGCATGGTATGCAAGCCACAGACTAATTTCTTCAATGTTTGTACCAACACCTTTCCTAGGAAGTACCAACTCTTTTATTACCACAAAGCTTTCCATTTAGTTTATCATAAAGCATAGAGTAATCATGGAGTGGGAAGATAGAAAAGTAGAAATCCATCATCTTCTGCTTCCTTGCTTATTGCCTGGTGAGGGCAGTGATTTAAATAAAACAAACTTTTTTATTTTATTCTATAATATTTTATAGAAAATAGTCAGTTTTAAGGTCTTGTTTCTTTACTGGTGGATTTATGATGTTTGGTGCTTTCCTTGCATACCCATTTCAAAGAATCTGTAAATACATAAGAATCCCAGTCTTCGTTTTTCTTTATAAAATTATTTAAGACTCAAAAACAGAGATCAGACTAATTCTTTCCTTCATTTTCTTCCACCAGTTTGATTCCCTTCCTTCTGAAGGAATCAGTGCTTATGTCATTATGTGCATGAGTGTAGAGGGGGGACTGTATTCCCTTTCTTCATAGTTTTCTAATCCTTTGGTTTTAACAAAATTTTTAGAAGGATAGTGGTCTCAAAGGCATTCAGTTTGTTGATGCTTTTTGCAAAATTGGTGGCTAGGCAGAGAATAGATCCCCACATTAGTTGATTTTTCTGAGGAAAATAATATGACAGGAACTCAGTCAGTGCAGACCTCAAGAATCCAGTCAAAGGAGAGATATTACAGATTTTTCTAACTGCTGGAAAAGCTTATATGGGTTTCATATGTTAATAGACAATACAGATCCCACACCTCAGTAAAGCAAGCCCTCTCTCCTGTTTCGAGTCTCTGATGTCTAAGGAGGAGGGAAGAAAGGTTTCACAACTGTTTTCTCCTTGAACTTTCACTAGAACAGCCAAAAAGGTCATCTTCATTAGATGCATTTTAAAGTAGGTTTCAGGAGTTCTGCTTGTCAAGGAGTTGTTAGCTAAAAATCTCAGGGTATTTCAACAAATCTTATGATCTGGGGGGCCTTAACTCTCATGCCTTTGGGTGCTTTGAGTTTCCTGGTTCTGAAGTGGTCATTGGGCAATACTGATCACACGTCCCCTTTGAAGTGGTCATTGAGTAATACTGATCACACGTCCCCTTTGAAGTGGTCATTGAGTAATACTGATCACACGTCCCCTTTGGGACTTTACTTCTAAAAGTAACACAAATTTATGAAGTGGGAAACACAACCTACCTCTTGCCAAACAAATGACTTCTGCATCTTTAATTTCCTGGGTGGAAAGGAGACCTGGAAAATTGTTATGCAAAGGATTTGGTTCTCACTCTTTTTTAATGGGCAGAGTGTGAGTGGTAATTAACACATATATCCTGCAAGTAGGGCCTACTCTCCACATTTAATTGCACTCATCTATCTACCTTTCTTCATTCTCAGATTCAAGGCTTCAATGTTGAAAACAACCAGTTTTCCTATGCAAGTGACTGTACAAGCTTCTTCACGCCTGGAATCTGGATGGGCTTGGTGACATCTATAGTTTTACTGTGGATCCTGGCCTATGGAATCCACGTGATCATGCAGCTCACAACAAACAGCAGATTTGATGATCCCAAAGGTCCAGCTCTGTCAGTTCCTCAGACAGAATAGCCATCAACAGCATTGATTTAATGCTGCTACGGCTTTTCCTGGTCTGATATTTACGATTTTTATTACCTTTCTGCTTCATAATATGTGTAACCTATAAAGATACCGCAGCGGAAAGGAATACTTAACATACGTATGAAAAGGATCCTTATGCTTGGCAACAATAATAATTCTACTTGTTATTACCATCATTTGTTAATAGTTATCTGTGCTAAGGGTCTGCGGTGAGGCTGTAGAGGTTATTACTCTACCTGGCTATTAGAAAGACTATTAGAAGATTAACTATTATTGGCAAAGAAAGGATATCACAACAGAGATAAATGAGAAGGATTAATAAATAACTTACTCAACAAGCAACTATATATTGAAACTACTTAGTCTCTTTAAAGGCTCTTTAGTAAGCATGGCATGTTGATGTATCATAAGAAGGCTGAACTGTGTCCTGTCATTTTTTCTGTTGAGAAAACCATCCACAAATGTACAGAACTAATAAGGTATAAGTCACTAAATAAATGGTCTTGAAAAATCTTTTCAAAATACATCGCTTTGTTCAGATGTGGTATAACAAATGAGAATGGATGGATTAAGGCTTATCTTCCCTCTGATGTCAGCTCATGCCTGTGAGAATTATGTTGAGTAGCGCTAACTCATGTGTTTGTTTTAGCCACGGACAGCTGATGGAGTTACTAAGCAAGATAGGTCCTTGTCCAAACTGATCACAAAATTGTATTTGGTGTCATGGCAATGAATGCAACTTTTCAAGCTCATAACCTAGTATGATTCAATGTGCCAGTGCAGACAGCATCTTAACAGAGATAAGGTAATTTTCTTAACACCCCTCCTTTTCCAGGTATCTTTGGAGTAGTTATGAAGTTTGTACAAAAGAGGAAAAAAAAAATTATATGAAATCATTAGAAATACTGTGCTAATGAACTGATTAAGTCTGAGCATGTTTATGGTCATCTCAGTGATTCCAGGAGCCTGAAAACATTCAGTGTCCTGGATTCTTCTGCAATTAATAAAAGACTCTACATCTTCTCATTGGGCAATCTGACCATGGAGTGAATTACTAAATGTTATGAAAAGCTAGGAAATAGTAAAAGAGCAATGGTAAATTGGTAAAAAAATGGTAAAAATAACATTTTCATTCTCTCTTCTGTAATGTTTTGTTATGACTGTGCATATTCTATTAGTAGTTAAAGAACAAAAAGATTTCATTTTGACAAAATTACATTTGTCACATGAGAAAAATTCTAACTTTTCTGATCTTGATCCATGTCATAGGACAATGATACAGAGGAAAGACAGTTAGAATCAACAATTTAACTAGACCAACAATAGTTTCTATCCATCATTCCTGGATGTCACTTTTTATTATGCAGTCGAAGAGGTAAATTAAATGCTGTCTGAAGCTATTCCTCCTGAATCATTCAATCCTGACCTGGAAAACAATAAGAAAGCTGGCATGTAACTAGCAGAGGTGACTTCTCTGCTGTAATACCTTTCCCAAATGTTTTTCAAAACCTCAAAGAATGCTGGCATTTGATCTACACAAAAACGCTGTGTTAGAAAGGCACATTTTCTTTGCAAAAATGAGTTGCCCAGAGAGACAACCGGACTTGTTTTATTAATTCCCCCTTCAAAGCAAGTTACATGAATGTGACATTGAAAATTGACATAATAGTCATGTAACTGATAGCTAGAAGAGAGGAAGGCTATTACAAAGGGCTTGGTTTGTAGAAGACAGCTTTCTTATGACTTTTATCTAGATTCAACAAAATTTGGAACAGATTTCATTCAACAGTGACGATATATAGGAACCGAAGAACAGCTTTACAAGGCCACCCAGCTCAGGATCCTATCTCCAGCATGAGGTATGACTATGGCAAGCACATGGTAGTACTTCCTGCAGATGTTCCACCAGTCTCCACCATTTAAGCTCAGGGACTTCCTCAGCCTCAGAGGTGGTGTCTTTGTATTAAATAGCTCCAGGTTTAGATATAGTCCATGAATTTGTTCAGCCTCCCCTTGAGCCTGTGGACTCTCCTAGACCTCACAGTGTCCTGACTGTACTGTGGCACTGGGGATACCTGTATCCTCACTTGCTTGCCTGGGCTGGACTCTGGAGAAGAGGAGGAGGAAACAGAGTCTCATATAGGCTGTACCATGGTGAAGAGATAAGCCTCTTTCAGAAGAGACCAAGCTGGAACAGATGTTGAAAGAGATGTTTGTTGGATTAGCTTTTTGCCTTTGCAGTAAAACTGAGGCCCTCAGAAAAGGGCCAGACTGAACTGTCTGCTGTGTTTGATATTACACATTCCAGGGTGAAGGGGAAGGCATTTTTTGGGGAGAAAAGCTTTTTCCTTCTACCTTCTCTCACAACAATGATACCATGAATACAGGCAAATAGAGCCTGTAGGGGCATATACTCTGTTTCTGTAGTGAGCTGGGACATCCCTGTGATGGAAAGCTCAAGCCACGTGTTGTAGCCCTTCATGTGGCAGGGTTATCCTGGTGAGGTCTGTGCTGGGAAAAACAGCAGAAAAGGAAGGGAACTACCCACAGCCCTAGCTGTCTTGGGGCCCAGGTGGACTGGGCTCTGGGGACAATGGACAGTCCCTCTTAGAAGAGGACCAATTGCTCTTTGTCCACATGTAGTGGGTTAACCTCGGCTGGCTGGCAGATGCCTACCCAGCTGCTCTGGCCTCTTCTCACAGAGGCCACCCCTGCTGCCAACACCTGGACACGGATACCCAATACACCACATCAGGGGGCCATGCGTGCTTCTGGAGTCCCCATGCCATCTGGAACTCCTGCAGCTGCACATCACGCCGCCCGGTGGTTGGAGACAAAGACAACTGATTACTGATTTCAGCAGGGCCGGATTCCTTCCTTTTAAATAGGGCTGGGCCTCAAGAAATTCTAGCAGGATTTTGCACTTGCCTGTGTTTGTTTACCTTTCTGAATACAGTTAGAAACCTGTCAGGGGCCTTCCAGTTTTGTATACTTCTGATTTCACAATTCAGCTTAATCACAGGTGTACCTGTTAAAACATGCTTGCTTTGGGAGCTGTTCCAACCAGAATATTAGCTCTGCCTGGAAGGTGTGAGCCTTTAGGACTTCCCCCAGCACTCACTGAAGTTGTCAGAAGTACTGACTTCCTTGAGAGCTAGCTCATTTCTCTATAAATTAAAAAAAAAATAAATAAAGATGGAGGGGATGATGGGAAAGAACGTCGGTTAGAAAAGTAGAAGCTTTTTTTTTGCTTTCAAATATATAAATAAAAGAAACTTTATCAAGAAAAAAATATCAGAAACTATCAAAAAACTATGGCACAACTTGAAAAAAAATCAATATAACTGTGAAAAATCAAGATTAAAACCAGAGAAAACCCAAACCTAAACACAAAAGTCCTGAAGCCATAAGTTAAGGTATTTCTTCACAAAATTCAACAATGATCATTTGTTGGAGGGGAGCTGGAATCTGAAGCTCCTGACATGATACAGGTTTGCTTTCTGTCCTGGTCTGCTGGTTTCTCTGCTTGCAAAATTACTTATTTCACAAATCATGTGGAAACCCAGCAATGACTTATAATGAAAAAGAATAATAATAGAAATAGTCCAAGAGTAGTATTTTTATCTAGGCAGTAAAGGAAGAGAAGTCATTCCATCTGTCAAGAGAAGACTCAATGAAGTAATTCGTTCCTCCTTTCCTTCTGGGTGCCTGAAAAATAATGAATATGCAAATTTAAATCAACTGATTTATTAGGCAGTGTCCAGGCATTAGAGGGCTCCATGATTATTTCAGCATAAGCTGGGGTCAAGCAGGGGAAACCAGAGATGCTGAAAACGAGGAATGACCATGAGACGCTAACTCCTAAGATAATCAGAGATACAAGAGGAAGCCTGAATGTTGGATACTGGTCACTGCTGGCAAAAATTAGCAGTAGTCTCAGAAAGTGGTGATGATTGTGGGGGCAAGTGTAGTGATAATCTTATCCCTACATTGAACAAGAGGATGAGACAACCCACACAAGGGGGGCAGGGACTCCTTTTCCTTCAGGCTGTTTCTTCTGTTGCATCTTGTGGTGGGTTGGCTGGCTGCCAGACGCCCACTCGGCTGCTCTCTCACTCCTTCTCCTCCTCAACAGGACAGGGGGAGAGAATAAGACGGAAAAACTTGTGGGTTAAGAGAAAGAAGGGGACACCACTTACCAGTCACCGTCATGGGCAAAACAGACTTATGGAAGATTAATTTATTGCCAATTAAAATAGGTTGGATAGTGAGAAACAAACACAACATTAAAACAAAGCCTTCAGTCTGCTCACATGCCAAAAAAATCCTATGGTGTCTACTATCTTCCAGTAAAGGAGTCTGATCTTCTCCAGTTTGCTAATAAAGGTTCTGCTCTCAGATTGATCCGTTCTCTATCACAACTTAATGCAAAATCAAGGAGAAAAGAGCTGTTTCTTCAGAACTCAGATTTCTAAAGGCTTAAAAATTATTGTAGTGCAGGGGAAAAAAAAAAGAAAAAAAAAGAACGAAAAAAAAAAAAAAGAAAGAAATGAGATCTTGCCAAGGGGTGGCTCCCTAAGTAGTCTCTCACTTCAATGTGGGCCGGTGTCTTTCTTGGTCTTGTGGGTGGATGGAGACTTACCTGTGTGGGTGGAAAGGAGACTTACGACAGTGACTGAGCCCAAGAGCAAATCATCTGCTATTGATGTCCCACAAATGAAGTGGCTTCCTTGTCTTCACCACAACTTTTCGTATGCCTCCTGTTTGAACACAAGTTCCCTGCTCTGGATTGGCTGGATTTCTGTATAACCCCTGGACCTGGTATGTTCTTGAATTATTATAGTTGAACTTAGACTGTTTTAGGTATTATTCATTATTGCCATGATAGAAGATAGTTTACTGAATGATCATATCTTTTCTGCTTTGCAAGTGGCAATGTGGGTGTCCAGTGGAAGACTATTCAAGTCTGTCTTAATACTCCTTCAACTAGTTGTGGAGAAGTAACGTAAAATGAATGGTGTACAGTCACCATGACATCATATGCAGCTTTCTTTAGTTAATGAAAACTGCAAAAATAAAGTTTGCAACATAAAAAACCCCAACAAATTCTTTCATAAAAGTACTTTTGGAAGGTGGATAAATTAAGGACTTTCCAATGCAATGTTTGAATTGTAATTTTGTGTATCCTATTTATTCTGGATAAATATGAATACATACGGATAGAGTGATCAATTTAGCTATTTAAAAGAGATCTTTCACTGAAGCATACTGGCATGATTTGAGATATTACTGTCTCTACCCTGCCTTTCATTCACATATGCCTGTGCCTCAGCTGTTCATTAACTGTTCAGACTGCTGTGCTCTCTTTTTCCACCAAGGCTGTAATATATCAGATTTTGCACTAGAGTAGCTGAGATGCAGGTACTGGTCTGGGTCTGTCATTCCTGCCACTGAGTAATAAAATCCTGGCAGAGGAGCAAAGCAGATTGCTGCAAACACGGATGTCTCAACACATTACAGTGATATTGGGGAAGGGTTTTTATTATAGCTGTCAAAAGGGGAAACCAAAGCATGCAAGCAGCCATGTGCCTTGTCAGGGTCAAAGACCGCATTGCCTTTAGCCTGAGAGGCAGGACCCACTCCATTTTGTGTGTGTTTTCTGTCTCTGCATGCCTGAACACAGTTCAGCTAATAATGTATGTCAGGGCAAGCTCAGGAGTGCTCTGTTTCATATCCTGCTACAAAGACCCCTAAAGGCTGTCCACAGCAGAAGACACCTAGAGGGCACCAATATCCACCTGTGGCCACCTTCTCTCACTCTGTATCTTTAGACTGCAATTGAACAGGGATGTCCCAGGCCCCCAATGGTCCCAACCTTGCTCTTCAGTAAAAAAGAGGAAGAAGAAATGTGGAAGAGGAGGGGCAATACAGATCATCCTCTTTTCTGCAATAGACAGTGAGAGTCCTTGCACTTCTGAGTGGTTGCCAGTCCTACAGCCCAATGGAAAAGCAAAGCTGGCACCAAGGGGCCCTGCCACTGCCGGTGAGGTTGTGCACACCTGCGTGACGCTGGGCTGTCTTGGAAGGTCCTCTAGGTCTTCAACTTTCTCTCCCAGAACTGCTCTTTGGGGCTGTCTGTGAACCAAAGCAGGAGCCGCCACTTTGGCCGCCCTCTAGAAACTCTGGGGTAACTGAAAGGGAGTGGGAGGAGGGAACCCTGCACCTATACCACATTTATCTTACCACATGCACAAAGCAACAGAATTGGACCCCAGAATGTTTGAAACAGGCAGCTGAATTCTGAATGGAAAAATCTGAGGTTTCATCTATCTTTTTATAACTAACTAGTATTACAATTACAAAATAGATGGTCTGTTTCTTGTGCTTGTAGAGCTTTCATGGACGTGTACTTATACAGCAAGCGTGGAACAGTTGCATCAGATTTCATTGATTTAGATTTTTCACAGAAGTTTTTGTGGGTATACTGGTTGGTTCTGAGGCCAGAATTTAGACCTTAATGGCTGACTGCTACCAATTTGTGTGGTCTAATAGTGATTAATAGATACCTAAATGGAGAGAAATTTGGGGGGGGAGGGGTTATGGTTTTTTTTTTTATTTGTTTGTTTGCCTTAAATAGCATAAAAAATGCTTTGTTGGATGTATCAGGGAATTTAAAGTTTGCTCATGTTCTGACATAATTTGAACCCATTTCTTCTAGAATTGCTTTTGTAGCACTCTGAAGTTCAAGGGGGCAGAAAGGGTTTAGTGGTGATAGATTGTTGGGCTGAGCATGCTTCTGGCAACAGATAAATGAGCTAAAGATTAACAGTCAGTTTTCTTAATTGTAATATCTGAAACTCTTCCCTGGATAAAATTGGTGTCTAAGAATTAAGAAAGACATAGGATTTTGCCTAATGAATCACTATCTTCTGTTTGCTATGAAACTCTTGGCTAACATGTGAGCTAGTTACTTTTACCACCTTACCTTATCAGAAAGGTGAAGGACTCCTTCAGTAGGGTCATTGTGTTCATCTGGAATAGCCAAAGGTTTCACTCCAAAGATTCAGTAAGATTGCACGTTACTCATTAAGTAAAATCTGCATCTTGTCTAATCAGCAACGTATGTGTCTGCTGCAAATCCAGGGCTGGATTCAGCTGCTGTGCTATGGGACTCTCATTCCGAAAGCTCTTTATGGTGAGTCCGTTGCTGTATCTGGAAATTACATAGTGATCAAAATTATAGCTCATGTGCTCCTCCTCTTTGACACTGTAATATATTGGGCCTCCTGTCTCAAAGTGTTAGCAAAGAACTTCAACAGCAATATAGTCTGTGCTCCAGCCCTTTGCATGCTTTGTAGGAAAGGAAGTCTAAAGGGCACTTGCAACAGAGGAGATGGTGTCTGTTGTTAGTGTTCTAAGTGAAATAATTTCATTATTGTCATTACATATTATTGGTTTAGTGTATTTGGAAGGAGGATGATCTTTTCCCTTTAAACACTAAGTCCAATGTTAAACAGTTACCTATTAGATACTTCTAGTCCTGTGAAGGAGCTTAGTAACCTTAGTATACTGGTGGTGCTGTGGTGGTAGTCATTTCATACCAGATACTAACACTAGCCTCTGATACAGAAAGGGTCTCCAAATCAAAATGTATTGATGGAAATTGCTTCATCTGTATGGAAAGACTGCAGCTTTTTGACAGAACATAGCCTCTATTTACTGGCATGCTACAGCATGGTGTGAAATTGTCTATTAAGTGAAGAACACAGCTTATATCTGAGATGACACTGGTTGTATAGGCCATATGGTTTGGCCAAGATGCCAAAATTAGCAGTTTTCCCTAAAAACCTGAAGGCTTAATGCAAAGATTATTAAGATTTATGTCTCCCTCCTCTGCAGTGTGGTGTTCCCACCACCTTTCAGAAACGCTGGTGCTCCAGCACCATTCACCAGTACAGCTCCCTGCAAGAGCCACCCAGTCTGCTGATCTCACTGACTGACCTTGACCTTGCTTAGCTTATTCAATCCTACCCAAGGTGCTTAGGACTGGACATCATGAGTCATTGCCTAATTTTTCTAAAGTTCAGTTTTTGTAAGCTCACCAGAAACGCAACCCAGAACTTGCATCTGCTCGAAAACATTTTAGTCAAAAAGCTGGAAGCCAAACCTTAAGTCTCCTTCTGATGAAAAGAGCTGTACTTGCTCACATCTAGATAAATTCAAACTGAATTAGAAAATGGAGGAATTGAAAAAAATTCCTTCTTATATGCATGAGCTCTAGAATGAGATTGGAAGACCTGCACAGGATACAGGACTTCTGTATAGATCTATAAAATGCTGCAAAAGTTTAAATAAGAAACCTGTAAAGAAGAAGATTAAATTCCTCTCTTCTTCCCAATTTCCTTCCTGTGGGGAATAATACATAAATAAATAAATGGGAAAACATAGCAGCTGCTTTAAAATGTCAAGAATGTTTCTGTCACCACAAACTTTGTTCAGTAGGAATGCACATGTTGTGAAAAACAACGTGCAAACAGATTTTTCTCTGCATTAAGCTTTTATTCTGAGAAAGATCTGTCTACCGAAAAGAGTGAGCACCACTATATTTATTCTTTGAAAACAGACTCCGAGGGAGACTCTGCAGTGTCAGACTGCTCCCAGTTCTCCTGTTCACTTGCTCTGAACGCGTCAGGCAGGGAAAACAAACACTGCGCTGCGCCGTTCAGGTCCACCCCCTTGCAGACTGACGGCTGGCTTGCTTCATGTCATCTTGCAATTTAGGGAGCAGGGAAGGAAGGTGTCCTTCTCTCCCTCTCTATCCTTGCAAGCAGCAGGCACAGCAGCAGTATCTATGCTCTCTTGAAAGCAAAGAGTGTTTCTGAAAAGCACATCAAGTGATGTTAGCCCTCTTCTCCAAAAAAACAAGGTATCATCCTGCTCCCTAACAGGCAGAAGTGGTTCGGCAGCTGAATATTGAGCCTTCTGCTGTTTCATCCTTTTTGTTCACGGGGCTATGTTGTCCACCTGGACATCTGACTTTAAGCTTTGCTTGAATTGAAGCTCGCCTCATTTCCTCTTTTCTTCATATTTGTAATGGGTCTGTTTGCTAGTAAACAGCAGAAGTGAGGGGTGACCTGATCTGATTTGGAAATACTGTGAAGTCCGAAACTCCAGAACATCCCCCTTCTCCCACACACAAGGCAGCACCTTCTAGCTGGTCCTTCCTGTTAGGTGACCCAATTGCTTAGAGCTGAGCTCAGTGCTTAAAAACATTTGGCTAGTGCAATGCATATCTGAGAGCAGCACAAGTACCATTTGTGGTCCTTTGCAGAGGGAAAAGCTGCTTATTTGTTTAGGAAATAGAGGCTATAGTGCTTAACTTGTGATATTTCAGTCACTTCCATGGCAACAGGCTCTGAGAGAGCAAAGCAGGACTTCATCAGATTGCATAACAGCTTGAAAACGGAATAGAGAAAATTTTACATAGTGACACCGTGAAGTTTCCTTTAACTTGAATTTTACCTCTGTTAGTTAACTGATGATTTAATCAGTGAAGTAATTGCTGTACCGCCAAGCAGTTATGAGCAAATTGGCATTGATTTCTTTCATTTGTCAGGCATCCTTTGTTTCTGTAATGACAGGGGATGTGCCAGCACAGTGTGGTGCCCCTCTCCCCCTCTGCCCAAGGATAAGACACGCTATCCGGCAGATGCCCTGCAATGCTAACTGTATTTAAGGGGCAGCATCAGTTATAAATGATGGCCTGGTTCAAAGGCACGGGAATTTTTCCATCTTCTGTGGGCTTCAGATTTGGCCTGATCTTAGAAATGTGGCATAGCCCATTGCGTGGTCTACTGAGTAAGAGGTCGCAAAGCACGTGGCTGAGTGACAGGATTGTGAACCTCCTGTGTTTAAAGGCAAACCCTTTATATTCCCAATCTGAACTAGCTCTGGTCACTGGGATTTTAATCCCCTCACCACAGGCAGGGAGAGGGAGAGACTACTTTACCCCTCAGGTCCTTGTGTTATGAGCATCACTTGCACAATTTCCTTTGGCTGGCTCACGCAGGTAGCGCCAGAAAGGGCTTCGGTGCCCATGTGTCAAAGGGCTTATTGTCTGCAGCTGTCTTTCTCAAAGTTTGGCGACACAGTTCAGATTCAGGATAAAATATCAGCCTTTTTGGAGTTTGTTCGCAGGGAACAAGGCTGACGTGCATCACTCCTGTGTGAGAGATGCACAGGCACAGGGAGTCCTGTGCTTTCTGCCTGCGCCATCAGGCCCCATGTGGCCCCGCAGAGTCCCACGTCCCAGGTTCATGCTGCCTGTCCTTGCTGCAGGCCGCTGTGTTCTTTAGGCTCTGGGAGCCAGAGCAGGACCTCAGCCTTGGAGAAGGCAGCCAGGGCACGAAGCAGACTGCTGAGGTGACTGAAATGTGGTGGTGATGGGACAGCCCTGGTGATGCTGCCTGCTCTCTCTGTGCAAGAGTCTTCCAGAGCTGGGTTTACTATGTGGCCTGTCAAGAGAGAAGACAGGTGAGGAAGATATTAACAGGGTTAATGGTTTTTAACGGGGCTGTTGACAGCACAGTTCCCTTTGCCTCCAAGGCTGAGCAGCAGGGTCTAACTGAGTGCTGGCCACCAAAAAGCCATTTGGTCCACACAGTTGAGAAGTCTTGAGCCAGGCAGATTTGACATTTGGTTTGTTGGTACGGATGTTTTCATGCTGATCCTTTAAATAGAAACTAGGTCAGCTGCAGCCAACTGGAAAGAAGGCAAGATGGGGGAAATTGCTCCCAAGCCAGCGAGCATGCTGAGGGACCGGGAAGGTTCAAGAGCTGGCAGGGAGAGGTAGTGAGGGAGCAGGGCACGGAGCTGGGAACCTGCAGCTCAGAGACGAGAACTGCTGCGAGGAGCAGGGAGCAGCCGGCCAGCCCCTGCCAGGGCCAGAGGGAAGCCTCTCCAGATCAGGGGAAGCTGTGCAAAATTTTCTGTGGTCCAGAAGCCACAAAACCAGCTAAATCAAGCCCAGAATAAAGGACTGAGTTGGAGAGGGGGAGCTATGTATAAAAAAATATTGTTTATATATTGAATTTTATTAGTATCTTAACTAGCTGATTTTTTTTTTCTATTTATAATGTTAGCTGACTTACTTTATGCTATAATAAAGCCTGGCTTTTTTTTTCTTTTTTTTTTCTTTTTTTTTTTTTAAGGTTTAAAGTCACCAGGTTGCCTTTGAGGAGCCTTATAACAGCTTTCAGTCTCGTCACCCGGCTGTGGTCAGCTATTCCCCAGCCCCAGGAACATGAACTTGAGCCTGGCTGAAGACCAAATTGTTATAATACAGAGAATTTCTCTCCTTGGTTGCTCTGCAACCAGCAGCAGCAAGTTTCCTGTTGTTAGATCACCCTGACACTCTGCAAAGGAATGTGGAGGCATTGAACCTTGTGACAGAATTTGCAGACTGCTTGATTAGCTGAGAGACTTTCCAGAATCTGACAGAAACTCTCATTAACCCCCCATTGTTGTTTTTCAGAATACCTGGGGAAAGGGGGGGGTGTCTGCATAAACACAGGACATATATGTCCTGTAAGAGAGAGCTGTCATGACCACCCTTGAACGTGTTTGACTCTAATGGGTTAGCAGTGCCTATTGTCTGTATGTAGCTAGAGCACAAGGACCCTAAATGAAATGGGAGCCCATTTGGTGGATGCTATTAACACACACAGCAGAAATCTCTGTTTGCAAACTGTCTCAGCCTCAGCAGTCAGAAGACACAGATCTGGTTTCGGAAAGCATAGGTCAGGCTGCCATCCCTCCTCTGGACCAGGGCTGCAGAGTGGGCCACTGCTCCCCTCTCGCAGCTGTGGGCAGGCAAGAGGAATTTGGCTGTTTGGGCAATGATTGCTGTTAACTAGCAGTTGCCCGTCCTCAGGGAAAAGCAGCAAGCCCAGTGGAGGTGTCCTGTAGGAAAAGCCGAGGTGCAGGATGAGCCAGCGTTGAGCTGTGCCAATCTCAATACATGGTGAGTATTGTATGGGTGGTTTTTTTTTCCATGAAAGTTACTGTGTCACACAACAGGAAAGGAAAGAAAAGGTTAATTTCATTGAAATGCTGACAATTTGTTTAAAGTGTATCCAACAGTCGGCCAAGAAGTTCATTTAAGCTACTGCTGTTCAGTTTGCTTTGTAAGAATCCAGCCCTTGAGAGCCCAGAGCTGCTGTGTCTTGCTACCCAGCAGCACACACAAATACAGTGTTTTTCGCTGAACTATTTGCTTCTGCCTTCTTCATGAGTAACATTATAATCATTCAGGATATGTTTTAGAAAAAATGACCCTGTTCTGAAAAAGTCTTACTCATATTTTTTTTTTTCTTTTAATTATTATTCTACTATGGCTGGATTATTTTTTTGGGGGGTGGGGAGAGAATGTAATCCAGGATTTAATTTGGAAGAACCAGAAAGACAGGATGCTTGCAGGGATATTTGGAGCTCATTCCTACAATCTGAATCTGTAAATCTTTTACAGAGCTATATATGTAAATTGGCTGGTTGTTAATCTTTGCAAAGATTAGGAGTAAAGGTAGTGACCTGAAGCAAAGTTAGAGGGTACAGTGATTAACATCTCTCCATAACTAATTTCAGTAAGGAATTCCAGACTGACATACTTTACATAATTTTGGAGTTGTACATCTCTCCTCCTTCTTCATATTTTCTTGGGAATTGGAAATATACGGCTAATGAAGCCTTTCATATAAATGTAGAGAAATACTGTTGATTTGTAAGACATAAAAGACATTTCTGTTTTCTGACCTGTTAAGTATGTTTTGTGTCACTTTCTTCCTGATTTACACCCACTGGATCTGGTGATTTGACTTTCCTGATCTAAGCAGATCCTTCAGGCAAGCGGCTCATTGGAGTGGGTCAGTAGAGCTGGCCAAGGCAGGGTATTTCCAGTTCACAGGAGCTATTAATATAAAAACTTACTTTTGTTTTGAATCAGATTGAAACTAGATTAAAAGCAAAAAAATGTTGCAAGTTAGAAATTTAAGAGAGAGGGAACTAATCTTTCTAAGGCATGAGGTGTTTCCAAAATTAAATTGTCCAGCTGGCGTTGGCAGCTGCTGCTGGAAGTGTAGCCTGGCTACCTGAACAAGTTTCTATGCACCACTGTTACCGATATAGCAAGATCTAGAGCATACAGTCGTTCGTTCCTGCTTCATATTCCTTCATACCTTCAGCACAAAGGTAATAGCTGACATGCTGTAAATCCATCTCCTAAATTTTGTCGAGATCGCTCGTTGGAGAAGCCCTGCCTACCACTGATGTAAACTTGTGCGAGCCCATTGACCGCGGAGGCTGGAGGCTCATCCTCACGTGACTGAGCTGGCAGGGAGCCGGGGAGCTGCAGTGCTCTGTTGGGGGACCAATTTCTGCAGGATTCTGCTGGAGGCTTGATGAAAATTTGTCACCAGGACTGAGAGGCTTCTGCAGAATGTTTCCAGGTGTTGGATGGGGGGTGTCCAATAAAACAGCACATCTCAGAATTCCTAGCCTTGCTCCTATCACTTTTCTTACATTTAGCCATTTCTGTAGGGAATCACCATGGTTTCTATCCATTTTTCCATCATGGTCAGCTCCTGAGGGAATGTGAATATCCCCCAGGACTGCAGTATAACCGAACAGATTTGTTATTTATTAGGTGCCCACTGTGTACTGAGAACTCCTGTTGGCTTCAAAAGATGACACAGGTAGGCTTTAAATGAACAATTGCTGAAGACCTGAAATGCACACACAGGAGAGAAATGCTCTTAAAATATCTTAAGAACCTAAGTACAGGCTCAGAATTACTTCTAATAACAAAATAATAGCATCTTTCTGCGGTTTTTATATATCCTCTTAGGTAGGATTAAGAAGAATTCTGAATCTTTCCACAAAAATGGCATGGCCCTACAATATTAATTTACAGCTTGCTTTGAACCTGAAATAAGTAATTACTTCAGAATAAAGGAGAAGAGGATGGGTGATAGCCAAACCTCATGATTCGCCCTCCCTGATCTTTCAAGCTGTTAGAGTTCAACACTGATCCAAATTCAAATGAGGCAAATTGTAAGAGCCTTAAAATCTGGTTCAGTGCAACTCTGGAGCTGGTTTCTTAACTTGGTCTATTTTAAAAGAAAATATTAATGGTTAAGCAATTACTGATTAGTATTTTTCTCTTCTGTATTTTTTATGTATTACTTTAATAAACACATTACAGGATTCAAAGGGAGCTTTATAGTGTGATTTCACATCTGAATTTTAGTCTTTAATCATCAAAATATGTTTTCCTTAAAATATATGTTTTCATTGAAATACATGTTTTCCTTCACTGTTAATTAAAAAACCTTGATACAAATATGCTTTCTTGTTGTGGGACTGCACTTGTATCCCACAAGAAACAGTTTTCTTGAAAGAAAAAATGATTTGCCGCATGGCACATGAAGTCTGATGTTGCCTATCTCATGACACATTAAGGGGGTTGCTCCCAAACTCAGTGAAACTTCCTGTAAAATAATAAGTTGCAAACACTTTGTTTATCTAAGTTAAGATAGACAGTTGCTAATTCGTGCAGATTAATTCTGTGGGTATAAGACCACATTTACATTTGGTCAGTTTTCATCTCATAAGCATTAACCTTTCCAAAAATTACTTCTCAGGTGATTTTTTCCTGGCACTCCATTATTCCTTTGGAGAATTCCTGTGATAATGCTGAAAAAATAATCTATGGAAATATATTCTTATCAAGCAGAATTTACGCTTCAAAGTTGAGCTGCTTTTCTTTAATGTGACAGCAGCAGGTCTTGCTGTGGCTGCAAGTCAGAGCACTCTTGACATAGACATTGTAAACACTGGGGCAATGCCGATGTAGATACAGACATCCCAGCACTGCGTCTGTATTTTGGACTACTCTTAAGACATGTTATTAACGACATAGCTACCTTAATTTTCTATGATTAATTTCAAACAGTAGTAAAATAAGTACATGTGGACCTGGGCGTGAAGACGGGAGCAGAGGCTGCCTCCACCCACTTCTACCCTACCCTGGTGGAAGTCGTGTGGCTGCAGCCTCCTCTCATTGCTGCGGTTTCAGCCTGAAGTTTAAACTTCATTAACAGGAAAATCCCTTGACCATGCTAAATAGGGTTAGTGATGTGACATGTGTGCTAGTACCTTACTCTTCCTCAAGCAGCGGCTTGCTCCGTGAGCCTGGCCCATTTCACTGGGACTGCCTGGCTTGGGGCACGTTACTGGCCCACATTTACAACCAGCAAAGCGCTCAGCCTCCTGGCTGAATGAGTAAAAAGAGGAATATGTTCAGCTAGCTCCAAGACTTCACAAGCCAATTTTATTGTAAATTGAGCTTGTTTGCTGCAGTGTGGGGAGATGGGAGTACTTGTGTGGTTTGTTTTGCTGGTAGATGTCATAGTTTTTTTCTGAGAGAGTCTAGATTACAAAGGATCCCTGAGTAAATATATCTGTGTGTTTATTGTCCAAAATTAGTGAAAGATAAGGAAGTAAAGCCTTGATTAAGATAAACCCGGCTTTGATCTGGCTATAAAATAGTCTCAGGACCTTATTAACATAAATGACTGCCACAATTTTGTTGTTGATGACACCTCATCGCTGAAAGAGAGACAAAAGATGGCTGGAAATTGAAGGAAAGAACAAGGAAAGTGGGACTGAAGATTAGCTACAGTATATGCCTGTCATTGAGAAGACTTTGGATGAGCTCATCTAGCAGTTTGGTAAACTTTATAAAGACAAGTACATAAGAATATTGACAGAGAAGATGATACACTTCCAAACTCAAAAGTATTATGAAGTCCAACCTTTACACATAACTAACCATTGTAAGATGTATTTTTTTCATGTGTTTTTGTATGTAAACGTTTACGAAAAACAGATACCATTTTGGGGAATAAAGTATTAATGTGAAGTTTTGGGCCAAGACAGGAGAAGATCTAATAAAGAACTCAAAAAATCTGTACCAAGAAAAGAAAATGGAATTATACTCCTATGGCTTGAATGCAGAGAGCATATAGTTAACATAACAGAAGCTTGATCAATAAAATACCCCTGGGGGTAAAAAAAAAAAAAAAAGAAAAACCATTTCTTTTCCCACAAAGTTAAACATGATGGAGGAATATAGGAATATTAAATAAAATTAAGGGCTTTTAAAGTGTATTAATAAAATGGAAATAAAAATGCCTTTTACTGAAACGAAGCAAACTGTTATAGTTATCTGTGACTATGAAATGAAAAAAAAAAAAAAGATTAAGTTTAGGAATGATCACTTTAGAATAATTACTCCACCGAGAAATTTCACATAGTGACATTGATCAGTTAAACTTCTTACATATTTTTGACAAACTATCTTTATTCAATTTTGTGTTTCACCAGAATAAATTTAGTACTCTTCTTTGCAATGATTTATCCTCTGTGGCTTCCAAGGAAGCGGAAGTTGAACTTTGTTCTGAGTATAAGTCAAAGATAATAGTTAACAGGTTTGACTGATTAACATCTTTCCTCAACAATAACACAAACTGATCAAACACCTTAGACAAAAACCAGCATTAGCATGTCATCAACACACAGACAACTTCAATTGCAAAAAGTGTAATTATACCACTTCTAATTAGCTGTCATAATCTGAAATAATTAAACAACAAAAAGCTCTTAAGCTAGCAAACAATTGATGAAATGATTTAAATATTTTCCTTCCTCATGTTGCTTCTCAACAGACATCATTATGGTACTATTGACTCAAATTTTAGTTGATAGAAGACCATGTAAAATAGATTTTGCTGTCATGAAGGAAAGCCCCCTGTAAACAAAGCCACATTTTATAGTGTCATTCTAGGCAGACTTTTTTTCCTGCTGCTTTTGCATTCTGTATGAGACTAAACATAGAATGGTTTGGGTTGGAAGGAACATTTAAAGATCTAGTCCACCCCCCTGCTTTGGGCAGGGACATCTTTCACTAGATCAGGTTGCGCAAAGCCCCCTCCAACCTGACCTTGAACATGTAGCCTTCCAAAAATGAAAACCGTGATCTGGGAGTCATGTTGTGCAATTAATTTAAAAGCAAAATTCCTCCTCCAACATGACAAAAATCAGAAGCATAGTATTGTGTTTAATCAGGTGGCATCTGTTTTTTTGTAGCTCAGATTGTTTGCTGAAAATTGTGCACTATTTTCAGAAATATATTTTGAAATTCACTGCCAAGCTTGTGTTTTGTAAGTTTGAAGAATGTTATTAGCACTTCATGAAATGAAGAGGCTTACAAATCTATGTTTACTCTAGCACAGTCTCTATCACCTTATTATATGAGGAATGTACACATTCCAGTGGGAAGAAGTCTGAAAAGCTTGTGTTAAAGACCAGGAGAGCATGAGACCGTGGTGCACAGCAAACAGATCTGCCCGTATAGCCACTCTGGTGTGCACACAGACTCACCCAGGCTTTGGGAGTGTCTCTTCTGGTAAGAAGACTTGCCTATGCAGATCCACTACAGGTTAAAGGTTTTGGTGCGCACAGCAGTCTCCGATTCACACAACACCAACTGTCATCATTCAGCAAGAATAAACACGGAGGCCATATTTTAGGGAGACAAAAAGTTGTTAAATGGTGAATTAGGCCTATAAATGATTCAGGGTTGGTGTTCTGGTTTTATGCCAGAGTCGTGTGACAGCAGCCCGGAGGACGCGTCTCTTAAAGAATGATATTATTGCCTGTTCAGTCAGTGAGCAGGATATGCAGGAAGATGGAAAGTTTTTGAAGACTTGTTTTTTTTTCGTCACATACTGATAACTGGCAAGGGAAGTTTGCCAGAATTTAGGAGCACAGGTATCAGTTGCCCAAAGGCAGAATGCCTGTTGTCCTTAAAAGGAGCACAGTGGACAACCATGTACAGGAGGCTGAGGCATTCAGTGAAGCCTCTGGAATGAGGGTGGAGCAAAACATTGGGCAAAGTGGAAGCATGGCAGTTCCTTCATCAAGAGGACCATACTGAGCTCAACAGAGAGGTCCTGGCCAAGTAAATAAGTTACGCTGTGGAAGCTGAGTGGCAGGTTCCCCAGGCAGGTTTCCAGGATGGGTTCCAATATGTGGAATTGGACTCACCTGGTTAATGTCATTCTCCATCCAGGTAACACTCTCAGCAGAACTTATTTACTGTAGGCACAATATTGCATTGATGAAGCTAAATTGCTTCCAGTTCTGAAATTAACTTACTTACAGCTAGTTCAAAGGTGAAGAGAAGCATTATCAAGGAGTCGTTTGGGAGAAGCAGACTGATGTAGAGACAGACTTAGTATAATAAGTGTCAAGTAACTGGGCCTTTTTAAGCTTTCAGGGTGTGCTTCAGGTATAAGAGACCAGTGTCTGGGGCCTTTATTGTTTTAAAATCCCATTATTCATTTGTGTTTTACATTTCTACAGGAAGTTTATATGTAGTTTATATCTTGGAAATACTACTTTGTGTCACTGGCCAGTGATTCCTGTGGGAAGACTCACAGGAATAGAGTACCCGGGATGAATAATGAGTATATTGGAAGAGCTCTGTGCTATCTAGTGTCATTAGAAGAGAGGATTCTGCTACAGAAAGATGGAAGATTATATAGTAATTGCTGAAGCACTTGAACTGATTCAAAGAAAAAGGTTCTAAGTACAGGTCATCTTGAAAAATCATGGCACCAGTGTCCTTCAGGCACAGTGGGTTTCTATTCAAAACGAAAAGGAATGATATAATGTGCTTAAAATAAATAGTGAACATTTTAGTCTTTAACATTTTCAAAGTCAAGTCATTGGGGTTTTTTTCTTTTCAGTTTGTTTGCTTTTATGCAGTAAGGAATCTGGAAATGTATTCAACATGTTAGGTTCTGTCCGTTCAGAAATACAGCCTGAACATAGATATGAAATGTGTTTCTTCTTCTCTCATCACATGCTGAAAATAGATTTCATCTGGTTTCTGTGAACTGTTTCTCCAAAAGTTGTCAATAATCTCTTCCAAACAGCACTTTCCCAGCAGTTCTGTAGTTTAGAAACAGAAATATAGGGAAAAGTGGAAAGAAAAAGTGATTTGCAGGGTTTTTTTTTAATTACTACTCTTTAGCAAATCAGGCCAAGATCATAGGAGTACAACATCCAAATTATTTCAGAAGCTTCCATCCTCAGTCTGGAGATAAAACTGACGTATTGTTCAGAGTCTTGAATCTCATGTTATTAAAATTCCAGAAAGGTACTTTTTTTTTCCTGATTGCTCTGCATATTAGTTTACCTCCTTTTCCATACAAATCTCATTGTCCCTGATAGCATTCTGCTAAGCTTAGTAGTGACTGTTCCTTAGGAGACAGTTTAAAAAAAAAAGACCAATGGAAAAATGAAAAAACACAGTTTAAAATGCATCAAATTGCACTTCCATAAAGATTTACTAACTTAGTTTTTAAAGCATTTAGAATTGTTGGAGCAGTTGGCTGTCATCATGTTGTATATGTACTTAGAAATGGGAGCACTTCAGGGTGGGATTTCAACCGACACCCCTAAGTGCTAAATCTTAGATATGCTATTACATTTTCCCAACATCTGTTGCTTTGATTCCCTTGTGGGTTTTAGAGAAGCAAATCTTGATCAAGGCCCAGCACTTTCATACAATCGTTTCTCTTCACCACTGATTTGATGGGAGACACTGTGTCTGGTGGGAGACACCTGTGGCTACACACCTAATTCTGCCACTGATCCTTGGTGTAATTCTGACTGTTTTCACTTCCCTGCTTTCACATCTGTAACAGGGAGAAAGGGATGGAGAAGGAGAGTTTCATTTTCTTCAAATATGTTTTCTGGGGATGAAAATAGAATTTTCAGTCCCAAAAGCTGTTACGCTTTTGAGGAAAAATAATGAGCAGTAACAATGGGAAGCAGCCAGACAAAATTTCCTAAGCTGGTTAAAAGCCTTGCAGAATATGCAAGATCTTGGGGAATTAGTGCTTGTGATTTAAAATCCATGCTTTCTGTTTAGTAAACATTTATTCTCAATGGCATCTTTCAAAAGGTGGCAATAAATGTTGTGTTCATACTAAAGGTATTTAACTTTTCTCTGGTAATAAAGAAACTCCTTGATCCCACTGGTAAATAAATACACAAAAAAAATTAGAGATGTTTTCCACTTTTTGCAATAATGAGGAGGGAGTGAAAGCTAATTATTCAATAATAATAATAATTAAGTTTATAATTCCGATGCAATCTTGTTTATCGATGGGTACATGGCTATATCCTGTTTGCTTAAACTCTAAGACCCAAGGAAAAGAGAGTTGTTTCTTTGCTCAGTACTCCAGGTCTCTTGCAGCCATTCTTGACTTCACATAGCTTCTTAAGATTTTTTTCCCCAAACAGCAGAGGATAGAACACATCTGTCCTAGCACAGATATCTAAAAGTTAGACATCTTGCTCCAACCCATCTGCCTAGGGCTTTTTGTAGTCAGTGAAGAGAAACACTCATCTTTAGAGTGTAATTCACCTCAGCCTGGTGTAAGCACCTCAGTTAAGCAGGGTGGAAGTACTTACATCTCTCTGTAGATTGTGAAAAAAGGTTACGGTGACCAGTTTAGATATGGATGTGTAAAATTAGAAGTGAATCCCGCCACAGTGCTTACTCAGGCCATTTCTGGAGCTTTCTTCTCTGCCCACTACGTGTTTTAGAACATGGTAACTTCAGAATTCAAGCTCTCAAGTTCTTCTTATGTAAAAAACTTAACTTTGTTGATAACACCTCTCAATTTTGTTATCAATAAGTAATTCTTGAGAATCATTAATAAAATCTTGTAATAGTATAAATCCCTCAAATACCTTTGAGAAGCTGCTTTTATAACTTTCCTTTGCCCCGATTGTTCTTCCACTGATGTCTTCCCTTTGTGCAGTATCTTACCCATCTTACAGCTCTGGTAGCGATATATAGCCTTTCTGTTACAGTAATTAGTCATATATTGGTATAACATACTTTGCTGCTAGATTAGATGTTCTGCTCTAAAATGTTGCTTATCTCATTCTAGAAAGCTATCCTGCTAATCCCATATGATCAACCTTTGACAAGGAAATACTGATATTTTTTTTCTCCACATTTCCAAGGATCTTGTCCTGCTGAACAGTGTACTAAAATTTTGCATGCTTTTGAAATTACCAGGAAGTATTGCTTAACTGAAGTGTTTCTCTTAGTTTTGTACAGTAGTATTACCATTTTATCTGTGATGGTCAAAAGACAAATGCATGGCAAGGTAGAGAGCGGTGATGTAATTTACAGGACCATTGACAAGGTGTGGTGGATTGACCCAGTTCAGCAGCTAAGCACCACCCAGCTATTCACTTGCTCTGTCTCCAACAGGACGGGAGAGACTAGGAAGAGCAAAAGTGAGAAAACCTGTAGATTGAGATAGTTTAATAAGCGAAGAAAAGAGGAAGAAAAAAACAAAATAAAACAATTGACGCAAAGGCAATCACTGACCACCTCCCACAAGTAGACTGATTCCCAGCCAGCCTCTGAGCAATGCCTCCCTATACCCCTAGCTCCAAAACCCTAGAGCCTGACCTTGGGTCTCTCCGGGTACTTTCTGCCAGAGGCCCCAGTTGAGGTCATGCTCCCCGACAGCAGCATAGAGAACATTTCTCACATCTGGTCCTGTCTGGACTGGCCCATGGGCTACTGCATGAACTATCTGCTGTTTGATCTGTTCAACAGCTTGTTGTTGCTCAGGGCCTCAGCCAAAATAGTTATTTTGGGTCACTCAACAGAGAGGATTCACAAGCTGACTGTAACCTGGAATATGCATTCTCCAGAATCCCATAATGCCTAGAAAAGTTTGGGTTTCTTTTTTGCTAACCGGTGGGGACATGACTGTTATCTTATTGATCATATCTATTGGGATGCCCATCTTGCCATTTTATTCCCCATAACTGGATCTCTCATGCAAGTCCTTTGATCTTGCTTTGTTTTATGGCAAAATCAGCTTTTGGAAGAATCTGAATTTTTCTTTCCTCTTTCTCAAACACTTCCTCTGCTGTGTTGCCTCACACAATGATAAGTTTCTGAGCACACAAGCCCTTCTTCAAGAATGAAAGAGAAATAGTAGTCCTCAGCCAAGTTGCAAATACTGCTATCTGGACAAAGCTTCAGCATAAAAGGATCATCCCCACAGGCTTTCCTGAGGTCTGGAAAGATGAACCACAAAACTCAATTCAGCTACTGAGAAAACACACTGGAGCTGTCCACAGTTTACTCAAGACATAACAAAAATAAATAAAGCATTCCAAGGAGGCTAGGGAGTGAGGGATCAATACTGACCCAGATCAGCTAACAGTGGCTGGTATAACGAGAAATATTCTTTCTCCCTACAAACTTCATCTCTTTCCTATTTTTTTTGTTGTTGCAAACACATCCTTATTTTTCAAACTGAATTTATCAGGTTTTTCCCTAATCATTCAGTAGTACCTCAAATCGCATTAGAACCCCTTTCCTCTTCACATGCAGGGCTGTATGTTTAAGGTCCTTGTAAGCAGCTTTCCATACCCTTGCTTGTTCCTGGTTCCTGACTCTTAAGGAAAGTTTTGTGCCAAGTTCATGGCCTCTCAGAAAGCCTTCAGCCCTCCTCCACTAAACTTACTCCACTACAAATTTGTTATCTAGCTGAGCATCTATCTGTTGATCCATTCTCAGGTTACCTGTAAAAGCTTGACTGCTCCAGAAACATCTCAGCATAAATTTGGAAGGAAACCTCTTCCTTTTAACTCCTAGTTTTGCCCTGGCCATCTCTGGTGGCTGACTGCAAGTCTCAAACCAGGGCCCTGCAGACAGGCTTGAGAATTTCAATTTCTCTGCCTCATCAGCAGTAATTCACTTGGATTAGTACTGGAAGTCTCTTTCCCTTTTCTCTTTTGTTCTGAAATGTGTATGCCTATCTCCACACGGCATTTTGCTGTAGCCATGATGGTCTGAGAATGCTGAAAAAACAGCCTTTATGGTCTAATATTAGCTAGAAGGTATTATCTTTGTCCTGCCCATTGCTAGTTTATGATTCAAACCACTAATGAAAATATGGGTTAGAAAATTAATCAGAATAGACCCCTTAAGGACCCCATTTGAAATGTCATCTAAGTACGAATGTGAAACATTTGTAACTGCTCTTCAGGAACAACTTTTTTTTACCAGTTGTGAACCCAAACATAATTTCTGCTAGAGCATTTCTTCTGTGCTTACTTCTGAATTGCTCTTAGTTAATCTAAAAGGTGTATTAAAATCAAATAAAATGCATATTTTTTATATCTTCGATCACTAAGCTTGTTGCCCCAGAAAAGAAGAAAATTAGGTTGAGTTTACATGACATATTAGCCATATTTCATTTCCATGTATGCCTGACCAACTTTCTAGGAACTCAGTTTTTCAAATATATGGCATATCAAAATATATTCAAATATATTCTAAAATAGTTCTCAGATTACTGCATCAATTCTCACCCATGAATTATGGGTGAATTTCATCTGGAACTGTTGACTTGAATACATATGTTAAATCTAAATATTCAGCACTCCCACCAGCACCGTGCCCATAGTGCATTCCCTTTTCCATGTTAAAATTAATTTCATTAGAGAATTGACTGCCCTTTACCTTTGTGAAGACTCAAGCAAAGAAAGTGTTGAATACTCCAGTACTGTCTGCAGTTTGTCTTCCCTTCTGTTTACTAAATCCCTCTACTCTCCTGTTTTCTTCTTACTTCTGACATTTTTACAGAAATTTTCTTTGACATCCCCAACTGAAATATATTTCTCATCACAGTCTTCCTGAATTTATTCATCTATATTTTTGTTACTCCTTTATAGCAGTCCTCAGGCACATGCCAATTTTTCCAGATGTCATACAATTCCTTTTTCATTTTTGGATATTTGAAGCTTTCCTGATGCAGGCACCATAGTGTCCCTCTCTGCTCACTGTCTCTGAACTCTTTAAACCAGGTTTGTCATTATATGCTTAGAATAGCCTCTTTCAAAAGCTACCAGTTCACTTGAAGTTCTTTATCCCTTACATTATCTTCTCAGGAGGTCTCAGTCTCAGGTCCCTAGGTTGTGTCAAAGCTGTTTTCCCAATTCTTTCTGTGCAGTAGTAAAGGCTGTTATTTCATTATTGCTTTCATCCCCAAATTATTTCCCACCTTTGGGTTTTCAATCAATTCCTTCCTGTCAGTTAGATTTGAAATACTGCTTTCCTAGTAAAACTGAAGTCTTACCTTCCTGAAACCAAAAGTTTTTCCGCAACACTTGGCAGTCTGATCGCTTGGTTTGTCTGTACCCTGACACATGGGATCCTTATAATCAAAAAGTTATATGGATAGTAAAAATCTACCTTATTACCTGGCCTCTCTGGATGGTTCTGATGGTAGCTCAAAGACTCCTTCATCTGTCTCCTCTTCCAATTTTCTGCTTCATGTAAGATCCTGAGCATGAAACAGTGTGTTCTTTCCCCTTTTGATCTTGACCCACAGATAGTGTACAAGCCTCTTTCCTACCTTTTCCTCTTCTTTGTTTGATGCTATTCTGTTGTATTACAAAGACTGTACCAAGTTTTCTTTTACTGAAAACAGGAAAATTCAGGCAAAAAGATTTATTTATTTTTTACTTTTGTCTCAAAAACTTTCCTACTCTTAGCCTTCCTCAAAGCTTTATATGATGTACATGGAACACCTTACCCTGTTTCTGCACGAGAAGAGAAAATGAACTATCATACACTCCCTCCCAGGCAAGACAGAAAAAAAATATTTTTCTCATGTATTTCAAATTCTAGACAGATAGAATCAATAGAAAGACTGAGGCTGGAAGGGACTTCTGCAAGTCACCTTGTCCAACCTTTTGCTCAAAGCAGAGCAAAGTTCAGAGCTGGGTCAGGTTGCTCAGGACCTTGTCCTATCGAGTTTTGAATATCTCCACAGATGGAGATGAAGATGAAGAATTTTTAATTCTGTTCAGTAAAATGATCTTGCATATGTTTTCACATAATGCCATAACTGGTTTTGAACATATATTCTATGTATATTAGATGTTTTGATTTCTTATTGAAGCCAATAGTGACTGGGAGAGCACCTGAAATTTTTGGTTATCTAGTTGTCTAAAACCGGTTCTAATTACATAAGCTTGTGTGGTGGGTTAACCTTGGTTGGACAGCAGGTGGCCACCAAGCTGCTCTATCACTTTCCTCCTCAGCAGGATGGGGAGAGAGAAAATAAGATGGAAAAAAGCCTCGTGGGTCAAGATAAAGGCAGTTTAAGAAAGCAAAAGCAAAAAGCAAAGGCTGTGCACGGAAGCAAAGGAAAACAAAGATATATTCTCTACTTCCCATCAGCAGGCGATGTCCAGCCACTTCCCGGGAAGTAGGGCTTCAGTATGCGTAGTGGTTGCTCTGGAAGACAAACGTTGTAATAATGAATGCCCCCCCTCCTCCTCCTTTCTCTTAGCTTTTATTGCTGAGCAGACGTCATACGGTATGGAATATCCCTTTGGTCAGTTTGGGTCAGTTGTTCTGGCTATGTCCCCTCCCACGATCTTGCTCACCCCCAGCCTACTGGTGAGGGGGGAATGTTGGAGAGACAGCCTTGATGCTGTGCGAGCACTGCTCAGCAGTAGCCAAAACACCGGTGTGTTATCAACGCCTTTCTAGCTACCAATACAAAGCACAGCACTATGAGGGCTGCTATGGGGAAAATTAACTCCATCTCAGACAGACCCAATACAACTTGTTATGAGGAAGGGCAGGGAGAGAAAGTCATGAGGAGGTTGACATCTAGCCTTGGTTTATGATGAACACTTATCTTATCAACCTACTGTTAATAAACTCACTAAGACAATAAAGAGCAAGATTTAATTTTAACTTGGTTTACTGGTCTGCTTTAGCAATGGCTAAAGGTGATAGCTTGGAAAAATATTAATCAGAGTCAGCTATTTAAAGTCAGATCTATTTTTTTTGCAGTTTCTGCAGGAAACTTCGTCTACCAGCCATCAACCATGAAGATTCTTAGCTACCTCCTTGTTTACCGGAGGTTCCTGCTCATTGTCCTCACCCCACTGCTTTTACTTCCACTTCCACTTATCATCAAAACCAAAGTAAGTGACCTGCTTTGAGGGGTAATTTATTTTGCACCTGTATGTCAAGCCTGAGATTCCCAGATCTTTTTGGAATCACAGAATCATAGAATGGTTTGGGTTGGAAGGGACCTTGAATGACTTCGTGATGTTTGCATTGTGGATTTTCTTTTTTTTTTTTTTTTGTCAACTCAGAGTATTTGCATAGAAATGTGGAGAAGACAACAGCTTTAATGTAAGATTCCGTGCTGGTTGCATGAAGTTCTGAATTATGTATTTGTTTTCTTGTTCAGGAAATATTTTTCTCATTTAACATCATCTAGACTACCTTGAAAATCCTGTCCTTACTATTACATTTTGGCCACTTTTAAACAGCTCTGTATGATTGACAATGGAGGTGAATTGTCAGGAAGACAGCTGCAATTACCTTTTTATTTGATGATGGATTTTGTTAAGTTCATCATATATTGTGTTGTCTGATAACAAATGATGGGAATCAATGATCTGAGAAATTCCTTCTGGTTCCTAAATAGAGCAAAGGTTATGGCAGGACACCTTAGTTTTATTTTACTTGAAATAAATTCTTCTGGCATTCAGTAACTCTTGTGACAACTCCAGGCTGATGAAACAGCTATCTAAAAATTTCATTAGTGATTTTATTTGGTACACCTCTGATGTCAGCAGAATGAAATGGAATTCTCCTGTGATGTATCATCACACGTGCATTATAGGTATCATGCGGAACAACACATGAAAGTCCAGTTCAGAAGTCCTTGCATCACAGATAGATAGTGGTTACAGAGCAACATGTTTCACACTGCCTCACATCACAGTTTCAATATTTCAGTTTCCTCTCTGAGAGGAAATTCTTGAGAAATTCTTAATGCGGTAGGACTTAAGTGAGATGAACTTTTGCTAGGTGATAAATGAATTGACACTGTCAAATTGTTTCATACATAACACAAGCTTCCCCCAAAAAATAGATGCTAGCCATAGCTGACTGACTTGGATTTAACACAGTTGTTTTACAGACAGAAGTTCCCAGAGCCATTTCATTAAGCTATTCCTTTCTCAATACAAACCATCTCTGCTGCTGTTGAGTAGTTTCATGCCGTAACCAGTGGCATTAAAAGATCTAAACCATTTTCCTCAAGAGCAGAAATATAAGTCAAAACTACACAAAAGAGGTTTCTAGTATTCTAGAAGAAACTAGGCTCACTTCATCTCATTATATTTGTCTGTGGCTGCATTTTATAGGCAGCATTGAAGTAAATTCTGCTGAAAAAAATGAAAAAACAGCTGTTTTCCAGGAGTTTAGATAAAAGACACTCACTAAATTTACAAGTCTTAAAAACAACTGTGTTTCTTATCAGTCTTGCACAATGCTTTTTATATTAGATTATATCCTTGCCTTATTGATGTTGATGACAAAACTTCATTGATTACAGGAGAGACAAAATTTGACCTATTATTGACTGCGACTACTCCTAGAGGTTTAAAGGTTTGCTTGCAGCTGCAGAATGTTTGTGAACTATGTTAATTCATGGTCTGAGAATGCTCCAGAATGACCTATATGATTAATTGTCCTTGAAGGAAAAGGCAGCTGACTTTTTCCCCACATTTTGTAGGTGGTAGAATTTAAGTAATTTTACTATCTCTTAGAAAAAAATCGTTAAAACTATTTTACAGACTATGTTTCATATCTTAGCAGGATTATCAATAGCAGACAATAAGTACCCTAAATTCAGGTCCCTTGACTCATACTTGTTCCAGGTGGGGGCAACCTCTTTACTGACATAGCTGGACTTTTTGCAATTGTGATTTTTTTCCTGGATGATCCACTCATGTTTTTGTTGGTGTCTTTTGTATTCTAGGAAGCAGAATGTGCATACACGTTGTTTGTAGTTGCCATCTTTTGGCTCACAGAAGCTTTGCCGCTGGCTGTTTCAGCTTTGATCCCTGCCTTTATGTTCCCATTGTTTGGTATAATGGGATCCAAGGAGGTAACCCTTTTTTTCCTCTCTATCATATTATGGATTTCAGTGATAAAATCTCCAAAGAAAGAACCACACAATATTGAAACCTGATGGGCTAATCCATGGATTTGCTGAGTGCCAATCAGTAGGTCTGCCTCAAGACTTGCTTACATGCTTTGTCCTCAGGACTTGTTCATATTTCTTTAATATTTTTTCTCTAGATTGTGATTCACTGCTTAGATGCCAGTCGATGGGAAAACACTAGATAGATATAAAGTGTCCTTAATGTTACAGAAGCGAGATGACACGTTAAAGACCCCATATGCAAAATGCTGAGTATACATCTTCAAGTCAAAGAGAGGACACCACAGATGATCGTACTCTAAGACTATGTTTAAAGTTGTTCTTTTATCTGTTGGATAGATGACTAAAGTAATAAAAGCAGCATTTCATTGGTGATTTACTTCATATGTGAGATGTGACTGATGATTTTAGGTTGTTCATATCATAAGCCTTAATTTTTCATTTTGTTTTAACACTATGCACTTTAGTGCAGTTACTTTTGCATCATTTGGTTAAATGAAATTAACAGTTTCAATGAAATTAACAGTCTAAATTTAAGCCAAAAACATTTCTCGATATTTATTTCAATATATACACTTATTGAAATTTTTTTTCATTAAACTGGTAATACCAAATACTAAGAGAAAGTCACCAGTTAGTTAACAAAATATTTTTTGTTTTCATTTCAGGTGGCATCTGCTTATTTTAAAGACTTTCATCTGCTCCTGATTGGAGTAATTTGTTTGGCAACGTCAATAGAAAAATGGAATTTCCACAAAAGAGTGGCTTTAAGAATGGTGATGCTGGTGGGTGTCAACCCTGCATGGTATGTGCTAAACAATATCTTGAAGGACAATAATACTTGTGGAAAGCTATGTATTCCAGAAATAATTGCCTACTGCTTTTCCTGTAGTAGAAATCCAGCTTTTCTTTTCTACTGAAACAAGGCAGTTATTTGAAATTATATGATTGATTTGTAGGCCACACTTTACTATTTTCCTGAAATGCTAACTGAAAGTTCCCTGCAGTGATTCTGTTCATAATAAGGATCCTTCTGAACAAAAAATCTGATTAATTTGTGAATAATGTAAGGGTCCTGTTTCTTAGTGGTGGTAGCACACTACATACCTGATGCCTACAACTGAAAATCTGTGCTATGCTTATTGCTAATTTGTATTTCAATACTGTTTGCAAAATTCTGGACAATTCCCAAAAACACATGAGGAGTTCAAATACACACTGAGGAAAAAAAGTCATAAAATTAAAGATGTGGTGGGGAAGGAAAAACACATTAAAACCAACATCTTCCTTTATGTTTTTTTCTTTGTCTACCTATGAAGAAAAGGAATAGGAACTTCCCCAGCTGGGTGACGTGATGAGGGAAATGAAATCACACACTCTCTACTTACTTACTATCAGCATATTATCTTATGAAGTGAAAACTCTTTTCTTTGCTTGCTTTACAAGCTTGTAGAAAAGCTTTAGGCCCACAGATTCATCTGTCAGCACACCAATAAGGTTGCAGGTAAGATCTGTAGAGTGAGTCTGGCTTCCCAGAATACATGATGCTTATGACTCCTTGTCAGAAAGCAGACAGTGACAGGAAGTAAAAAGTCAGAAAAATAGGAACCCCAGGTCTAAAAAATGAGATGCCTCTTAGGTGATCTAACTAATAACACCTCATGGAAATGCTGGATTATTTCTATTCCTCAGTGATTTGTCTGTCCTAATTTTAAATATCACGTATTTGGATTTTTCCTGCATCTTTTGATAGCTGGTAGCTTTCTTTTTTGAGAAATGCTCCTTACATTCATGTTCAGCTGCCTCCCATTATCTTTAGCTATATTCTTGAGCTATGTGGTTTTAGTTATTTCAACTTCTCTTTTTTTGATCACTCCTAAATCCTCACCTTTTGGCTGAAATCTTGAAAGGGAGAACACAAGTGGGTGGCGTGCTGTGCTAAGCTCAACACTGTTGGGGAACTTGCTGTGGACACAGAAACCCACAGCCAGCAGCTGCTGAGGATACCTAGAACAATTCCACAGACATCTTTGTAACCCTGAGGAAGCAGTAACCCTCATAACTATCTCAGCTCTATCACATTTCCTGATCATGACAAAAGGATGATAAGACTAAGATAAGATGATCTGTGAAGGAGAGGATCCTCCCACCTCTCAGCATCTGCTGCTAGTTAGCTGTGCCCACTGCAAAGTGATGCATGCTGTTTTCCATGCATAGCCCTCCTCCTCCGCTAGCAGGAGTCCCCAGCCAGCCTGTGCACACTGGAGCCTCATCCAGCCCAAGGTAGAGATATCATTGTAGGAGGTTTCTGCATTAGAGGACATGGGGGATGCAGCAGTGGAAGTAGAATAGCAGGAGTCTTCTGGATTCTGCATTCTGCATTCTTCTGGCGAAACTGGATTGTATTAGAAATAGTGTGGCCAGTAGGACTAGGGAAGGGATTGTCCGCCTGTACTCGGCACTGGTGAGACCACACCTCATGTACTGTGTTCAGTTTTGGGCCCCTCACTACAAGAAAGACATTGAGGTGCTGGAGCATGTCCAAAGAAGGGCAATGAAGCTGACTGAAGGGTCTGGAGCACAAGTCTTATGAGGGAACTGGGGTTGTTTAGCCTGGAGAAAAGGAGGCTCAGAGGAGACCTTATTGCCCTCTACAACTACCTGGAAGGAGGCTGTAGCGTGGTGGGTGTCGGTCTCTTTTCCCAAGTAACAAGCAATAGGACAAGATGAAAAGGCCTCAAGTTGCACCAGGGGAGGTTTAGATTGGATATTAGGAAAAAAATTGCTTCACTGAAAGGGTTGTCAAGCATTGGAACAGGCTGCCCAGGGAAGTGGTGGAGTCACCATCCCTGGACGTATTTAAAAGACCTGTAGATGTGGTGCTTAGGGACGTGGTTTGGTGGTGGACTTGGCAGTGTTAGGTTAACAGTTGGACTCGATCTTAAGGGTCTTTTCCAACCTAAATGATTCTATGAGTTCCTAAAGGCCTCCTGTCATTTGAGCTATGCAGCCTGGTCTGCAGACTAGCAGGGAAAGGTGAACACATCTATGCAACCTGCAAGGACTAGAATGAGTAATAAAACGTTGATTGTGCATTACATAACAAAGAGTGACTTTATAGTTGAATGTAAATGAAGTTATCATCCAAGGTTCCATGCAGAATATTTTTTAACACCACCACAGGGAGAATAATGCAGACAGGTTAGGATCTATTTTATTATTTTTTAATCAATTTTAGAGTTACTCATTAGAGTACACCACACTATACTAAATAGTCACCTGACCATCAGTCCATCAAATGTTGGAAATATATGATTAACAGTTTTGAAACACGTTAGTGAATGTCTTAATTTGCTTTTGTTTTAAATCCTTTTGCAAGTTTTACTAAAATCATATTTCTCTACAATGTGAACATTCATATTCAGTGTGCTTAGCCTGACCAGTATTTTCTGCATAAAAATTTCTCCTGAAAATACAATTCTTCCCCAACTTCCATCTGAGTACCTAATCAAAAACTGCATAAAGTAAATGGGTTTTTCTACTACTGATGACAATTTGTGTTGAATCAGGCCCACCACTTGCAGGTCTGCAGATCATTTCATCACTATGCAATTAAAAGTGCACAGAGAAAAGACAAGGTGCCCCTACTGAGAAAAAACCAGGCTTGAAATGTTGTTGTTATTAGCTGAAATGAAAGGCTATGAGAAGCATTTTGAATGGTATTTTTATGTCATAAATTATTGCTTACATTATTTTTGTATAAAATCTTGCCTTCGTGTGCTGAGTAATCCTTACAGTTTTTGTGAAGCCTTTGATCAAGGCTAGGCAAAGATCTTTGCAGATTGCGCCAGTGACTTCCCAGAAAATGCTGCAGCACCACAGTCCCTTCACTCACAGTGGTCCTCTCCCTGTGGTGATGCATGGCAGGTGTTTAATGACACTGCCGACACCTTGGGACAGGAAGTGAAGAGGACTACTCTCATTTACAACTCCAAGAGATGCATTAAAAATAACAATGTGGCCTGTGTTCTAAGTTTACTGTCTAACTTCACCAGATATGACATGGAATATTTGATTTTTTTTAGTGTAAAACTAGAGTGACTCCAGTCACTGATGCAATTCAGTGCATCGCATCAGTGCAATCAGGAATTGCACAGATGCAATTCCTATTGGTAATAAGTTTAGCATAAGCTGTGCCAAGACCAGACTAAGACATTGTAATGACCTTCACTTTCCCATTAAATATCAAATATGATGTTTACTGAAGCACAAATAATCCCTACACCTGTTTTGGGGCTCCGATTAAGAACTAAGTTAAGTACCACTTACTGAATTGTTAATATTTCTTCCTATAACACCTGGATTGGTATCTAGAGGACTTATAGCCTAAGTGATAAGTCCAGGGTTTTGACCTAGCTTGTACAATATGAGATTAATAGCATTAACAGTATAGCCATTTTAACTTTCATTTGAACTTGTGACATGCACGATGCTCTTTCTTCAAAGATGATTCAAATACAGTATCATTCTGTAAATAAATATTGTTGTTTCTGTTTTGATTTATAATATATTTCATCCTTTAACTCTAAAATATGATAATTTCAGTATCTTTGATTAAGATATTAATTCATAAACGTCCTCAGAGGTCAATTACAAGCTTTAAATTTTCAGTGTTTCTTACATTTGAGCTTTCTGTTGAAAAAGCTTTCCATTTATATTAAATAGAGTGGTGATAGGAGGTGTTGCTCTAGCAGCCACAGACTTCTCTCCTGTTACAGGCTTATGCTGGGTTTCATGGTTAGCTGTGCTTTCTTGTCAATGTGGCTTAGCAACACCTCTGCTGCTGCCATGGTGATGCCAATTGTAGAGGCTGTAGCTCAGCAGATCATCAGAGCTGAAGCAGAAGCTGATGCGCTGGAGATGCCTTGCTCTAACGGCTCCATCAACCCGGCACTGGAGCTGGACGGTAGGCAAACAGTGCAGTTTTTGTCTTTGCCCACCCTCACCCTGCAGCAAACACCACATAAAATAAAGTTGCATGGCTAGGGAAGTACTAGCATCATTACATGCTTCATTGTGAGACTTCTCTTGGATTACTGTGTGTGAGGTCTCTCATGTTCACAATGATTAATTAAAACTGAACAGGTGCAGAATATGGCAGTTATATGAGAGGAGAGGAGAAGAGAAGAGGCTGGCTTATTCAGCTTAGTAAAATGTCTGAAAAAAAATATGACTACAGGCTATAAACACACTGGGGTTTAAACGTTAGCAAGAGAAAAGAGGTCTTTAAGCTCTAGAGTAGTGTTGGGAGAACAAATGAATCTAAACTGGTTCTATACACAGTTAGATTGTAAATTGGAAAGATTTCTCCTCATTAGAAGATTCAGACTCTGGGGAATAGGAGTCATGAAGGAGTAGGGCAGAACTCCGCCCTTTTTCAGATTGGCACTTGTAAATGTATTCATGGCATGATGTGAAGTGATTGCACGGAATGGGACATGCTGATGGAGCCTTTCCAGTTTTGCTCCCTTAAATACTTATCTGTCTTTGTATCAATGTCTTACAGAAAATATAGGAGAATGTGAAAGCAGTGACTGGAAAGAGAAAGAAAAACAAGTTAATGGGTAATAGTTATTCATTTACTAAATTCTGTTCTAAGAATTCATCTAAATAGAATATCTGCTTACTACAATACATAACTGTTTTTCCAGATATGACAACAATGTGGGTAGTACTGTGTGCATAACTGAAAAGGAAAATGAAAAAGAAAAGGAACAGGTACTTAAGGTGTCTTTTTATTATGCAGCTAATGTGTGTAACTTAGTTTTAACCTAAATCTCGCTTCTACGTAACACCTAACATGGCATAGCTAGCAATGAAGCTAGTTTCATGTGAATAAGAGATATATGTGTTACACAGTTTGCTTATGTAGTTATTTCATTAGTGGTTTTGTGCTCCCAGTGTATTTTACGCAAGTTAAACCAACCTCACCAGAGTACAAACTCTATATATCAGGTGTGTATATATATCAGTATATATAAAGGAAGTTCATGTGTAAAGGCTGGGACAGCTCAGGAAAAGGACTTCAGGATTTGACTCTTCCTCCTTTTCCTTTGCATGAATAATTGTAGTACCACTGTAAACAGCAAACCAAACCATGCTGTGTACAGTTATATTGACAGCAAATTGTCTGTTTTTTCTGGGACATCCTTGAATCCTACTTTTGTGCTTGACGACGAGCCCTTCTTATATATTAATTGGTGTATATTCTTTCTAAGCAGAACCTACCACCTGCTGAAACAGGGAGAAAAAGCAGAGAAGACAAATACAGTGGGATTTTCAAAGTGATGTGCTTATGTGTTGCTTATTCTGCTACCATTGGAGGGCTGACCACAATCACAGGAACATCAACTAATCTGATTTTTGCTGAACACTTCAATACGTAAGAGACTATATCAAATTATTTGTATTCTTCTTAATTCAGAGTTTTAACTGTTCTTTCTTGAGCTCTCACATGGCTTCCTAAAGTGCATTAGAAACCTTACCCTTTGATTTGATATTATTTGATTCTATTACTTTATTTTTGATATTTTTGTTAAAGAGATAAAATGAAATTGCATGGTTGTATTTGCTTTACACTGGGAAAGGCTGTAAGTGATCACCCAACACATGCAACAAGATGACCATTCTTTGGTTAAGTTGTACTTTACTCTTTGAAGAGCTGCATGGAAAAAGATGGGCGTATCCGAGGAGGAAGACACTACTTACCATGAATATGACAGACACTATCTGGCCTTAAAGGACTGTTTTTCATTTCTAAGGACCGCAGGAGCTAAGTTCGGGTCTGCTTAGCAAAGAGCATCAGGAGACTTTCAGGAGGCTATGCTTAGTGCATTGTCGAAATGAGGAATTTAGGTCCGTTAATCAAGGAAAAAGCAAATCATTTCAAACCAGTCTGAAACTTTGCATTCAGTGGAACACCTTGTTTTGAGGTTATTAAAAACATTCTTTAATATTCCCTTTCTTTCCTAAGTAGAACTACCTTAGATTAGTAGAACTACTGGAGATTTCATTCCAAAGCTTTTGAAAGACCAATAGTTCTTGCTGAACTTTTTTTTCATCTGCAAACTACTCATTGCCAGAAATATTCCTACTCTAATTTTAAAATAGAATAAAATAAAACACAATCCTTTTATTACCCTCTGCCCGCTATTCTGTATTGTATGTAGCAAAATGGTGAAAGACCAGTTATTGATAGATTTTCTTCCTACCTGTGTTCCATGAATGGATGAAATTTGGCTTCAGCAGGCTGCTAAAGAGAATTGAAGTGGTACAGTCTGTAAATCAGCCTGTGCTAAGATAATAGCAACAATGGAACTAGTATGGAAATTATAAGAGTGCCTGTTATTGGGGCCAAAGAACTACACAGGGCAGACTATGACATTATAAGTCCTTCAGACTTGAACTTTTAGACATATAAGCATTTCTGATTCAAGCAGGCTTCACGCTCAGGAGCCTAGAAGAATCCAAGATTGATTACTAGGGGTAAGAACTGTTCTTGTTCATTTCCCTGAAGTTGTAGGAAACTTGAAGAAAACTGGCTTGCAGCTGGTTTTTCAGTTTGTCTTAGCTGTTAACAATCTTTTCAAGAATGCATAAGCAGATTGTTGTTCTCTCCCTGGGTCTTCACCCTCTGCTAGGAGCATGGGTCATACATGGAGCACTGCCTGTGTAATCCAGTTTTATACCCCACCAGGATTTTGTTTAATCTTTACACAACCACTGAGCCAATCCTTAACTTAAGCTGAATCTACCACCTAACTGTGCAAATATTTTTATCTTTAACTGTCTTGCTCCCCTTCTTCTTAGAGGCCTTGTTGGTATTTATGCCCTGTCTGAAGTGGGAATTGACCTGTTAGCATGACTTGGACACATTTGCAGTCTACCTTCATGTATCATAAGCATCTGAAGTAGAATAATTCAGCAAAAGAGCTGTACATAGAGCATATTCCTGGGTTTCCCATTCACTGACAAAAGACTTAAAATGGCACTGCAAAATTCCATATTCCTCATATCTTCCCAATTTCAGTATTAAATAAGTTGGAATTAGTGTTTACTGTTCTGTACTTCCCTCCTTTTCATTTGTCACACGAAGAGGAAACCAGTATATCTGTGTTGGCATTGGAGCCTGTGTGTTGCTGGGAATCCTCAGCCTGCTGTTGATTTAGGACATGCAATTATGCTGCGTTCCACAGGGCAGAAGCAAACAGTGGAATTGTTGATGCAATGCTAAGCACCCCTGCCAGTGAGACCAACTTCCATAAGGGCTCCTTTCCAAGACAGATTTGTTACTGATCCTCTCAGGGTCACTCTATTAATTCTTTAATTGTATGCAAAAAGACACTACAATATAGGGTCTAGAATATATCCAACTGAAAAAAAAAAAAAAGAAAAAGAAAGAAAAAACAGAAAAGTATTGGCTAACACACCGAGAATTTGTGTAACCAGCTAGTAGGCTAAGCATTAGTCTGCTCACCACTGCCTATAAGATACCCAGAAGCCTTTACTGGCCAGGGAGGCATCAGTGAAGATGAGATGGGTTGGTCCTCACTGCTTGGAACAGATCCTCGTTGCTGCTGGGTCCCTTTCTTCTGACTCCATATGTTTTTCCTTTAGTATTTTATCCCTTTATCTGTATTGGTGTTTTTCCTCGTGAATCCTTCAGGCTGCTGCAGATCCCCATGTCAGTTATCTCACATCTGCAGTTTTACCTATCTAATCTTACATAGCTCTGCGGTAGAGACTTTCTCACAGCTCTTTCCCATAGGAAGCAGTTTCTTCAGCACTGCAAGTCAAGGTTCACAGCTGGGCCATATTAGAGCAGGGCCATGGATCCTAGGAGCACAGGCAGCTCCACCCCAGGGAAAGGGGAAGGCTGTGGAGAGATTAGAGAGAGAAAGGGTTACCAGACAAAAATGTGTCAGGGAGAAAACTGAGTTCTCTTATGCTTGAGGAAGAGTAAATCCCACGATGAAAACTTTGGTTCTCTAGTCAGGCTCACTGACAGGTTACTCCATTTCCTGAATCCTATTCTGGTAACTGACTTTGACCTTCCAACATGAAGAATCAAACTTTGCTGACATTACATTATTTTCAATCTAAGCAATTTTATAAAAGTCATAAAAGAAATAATCTTATCTGGATTTGTTCTATCAACCAAATTTGTCGGCATTTGTAGTGTTTGCCTGGAAAGAGTTTATTGTTATAGGCCCCGAATCACTGTAAAATGAGGCTTATTAAAATCAATCACACTTTTTCATTTTCCAAAGGAAATAGGTCTAGAAAATAAATAGTTCAGTGTGTCCTGTCTGTCCTTGCCTCAGGCAAGACCCGTAGTAGATAATCCGACAATAGCAGATAATCCAACCAGCACTGTATAATAGATCATTTTTTAAATCATTTAAATTGATCATCCAAGCTACCTGAGGAATATTTGCTCTGGAGATGAAGAATACCTAACTTTAATATTAAGATTATTAGAAATACTTACATATATATTCAGCCCTGCACAAACTTACTGTGAAACCTGACCACAATAAATTAACATTTTATAACGGAATCGACTCTTTAGTGTAAAGTTCTCAAGAGCTTGTTTTGTTGCTGAGTAAGGAATTATCACACATAATTCAGGAAAGATCATCAACACTTTAGCAAGTGATGAAATGCTAAGCCATTGCTATGCTGATGTCAGTTTTTTCCTATCTTGGAATTCATACCTTCAGAAATTGATGTGGCTAATCATGCTTTAAAAGCTAAATAGCCACGTAATCAATAAATTATATACAATAGCACAATGTCTTTTCTTGTTCCAGTTTCACTGTCTCATCACTATGTACAGTTGCAATTTAGAGCATCACCTCAAGAAGTGGGTAGGAGTTTTGGTTCAGTCCCTGCTGGCACTTTAATTGCAATATATGTAAGCATCATAATAAATATAGATCAATCCTAAAATTTGCACAATATTTGAGAATGTATTTATAATAAGCATTTACTGCCTCAAAGACCTATGTGACCGTCAGAATTCCTTTTCTTCTAGCAAGGTCTGAAATACAGAAGATTGGCTAATAATTGGAAATAGCCATTACAGTCTCTGTCTGGACATTGTGATTTCCCTTCCATCTGATTTTTGCATCAAGGGGGAAGGCTGTTCACAGAGACTAGAGTTTTCTCACTTTTAGCATTAAAGGCTCTCTCAGTAGAGCTGGAGGAGCTCAAAGGAAGAATAACTTCTCTTCATAAAGTAAATTGGAAAACAGGATTCATTTACCTGGCCTTTTTGCCTATCTGGCATCTCTCTCATTCAACAGTAAATTAATTTATTTCAGAAAACCAAAGTCCATTTCTCCTTTTCCTACATGCACATGGCAGGGAGTGCTCTGGTTGAATAGCCTACATCTGTAAACAGTAGATTAAGACAGCTTCAAAGAGACAAGGTGACTGGAGAGAAAATCCACCTAACAAATGAATGTTCGTGCTTTTCCCAGAAATTAGTAATAATAATTTTGGTTTTAATCAGTTTTGAATCCCTTATGGAACCTTAAACAATGCACGTCTCAATGTTGTCTCCACTGTTGTCTTCTAAGTTCATTGGAGCTTGTTCATTTGAGTATATTTTCTCGTCCGAAAGTCTCCTCTCAAAGAATGGCTTTTCTTCAAGTTCTGTTTCTTTGTAGTCCTAATGATCCTTATGCTGTGAGTGGCCCTTCCTTGCCTACTGATCTCAGGTTAGACACACCTAGGTCGGTGCCAGATCCCCAGACTTGTTGCTGATCCAGTGCTCAAATAACTGGCACAGATAGTTTCTGTAGTGGTCATGATGATCAGGAACAGGACGGGAGGGTGAGGGAAGAGGACACCAGAGACCAACTCATGCTGAAATCAGCTGCCAGCCAGAAGCACTCTCTTGCAGCAGGGCTTTCTGGCACTTCTCACAAGTTTTCATTCCTTTGCGAAGCTCAACTGAACAGTTTTGTACTTTCATCCAGACGTTACCCAGGTTGCCAGTGCATCAATTTTGGATCCTGGTTTATCCTTTCCATCCCCATCACAGTTGTTATTCTGCTGCTCTCCTGGGTCTGGCTCCAGTGGCTTTTCCTTGGGTTTGAGTAAGTAAATGTTCTAATCAATAAAACTAAAGGTTGATGATATAAGAGCTACTTTGTACCAGGAGTAAATATCGCATCTAAGTTTAACAGCCTCAATATAAGATAATGCAGCAATAAGATAATGCAGCAACAGTGATTTTGTGTCCTTGATTAGTACGGATGAGTCTCTGGATGGGACAAGAATTTTCTAAAATCAGTCCAAAGTGAAAAGTCCTTATCACAAACGATGATAGCCATTCCTTTAGAATATGCAGACATCATCATTAAACAGTGCATGTGTGCAAGACAGAAGAATACTGAAATTTTATACATTTTGATCTAAGACTGGAAGATTTACAGTCAGGATGTTGCCCTTTGCTAGAGTCAGGGATTGGCCTGAATACTTGAGCAATATCTGTGTTATAAACAGGATGACTATATTTGTAAATGTGAAGTAAAAAACTTCCACTTTTCCAAAATTTATATGTGGTGTTATGGTGGGGTTTTTTTCCCCTCAGAGCTTGTGCTTTTAAGGTTTTGGAGAGGATAATACTTCTTTTGGGCTGATTCTTCAAAGCCTTGTTCTCCATGGGTTCACTAACTTCTGCAAGGATAACGATGGGGACACCTGTCTTCCACAATTACACGGCTATGTGTGGCGCAAGAGATGGAGAGTGAGACTGTCTACTCTTAAGCAGACTTAAAATCATCCCACACTTACCACTCCATATGTGAACATTTATTGTTTCATTTTTCTTGATTGTTTCAATAATGTTCTTTTTAACACTGTGTAAAGGTCTTATCCAAGAATGAAAACCTAGCTCGTACCAAATAGTCTGCTGATCAGTATGCAGGCTATTCATGCGATACAAACTTTTTCATTACAAAACAAAGTAAAGCAAAGTCATAGATGACTTTCATTAAATAGCCAGGTTATGTATTTGATTGTTTCAATTATTTCCCATGATTAAAGTTTCATCCTTCCTGGGCAAATGAGCTAGTCAATAACAGGACACATTTTGTTGCTGCCTCTGTCAATCTCCCATTGGGCTTCGTCAATTAATTCCAATATGCTGTTTGGTGTGTGATAATGAAATTGGAGATACTGCATTGTAAAGTGGAAATTTTACTTTTGTAAAGTGCTATTGGTAACTGAAAAGGTTGGACTTTTTTTTTTTTCTGTATACACTGTTAATTCGTTTTTCAATATTGCTGATTTACATTCCAGTTTTAAAAACATGTTCAAGTGTGGCAAGAAGAAAACAGCTAGAGAAGAGGCCTCAGCACAGGTGATTCGGGAGGAGTACAAGAAGCTTGGACCAATGAGGTATGTCAAGCTATAAATCTGCAAACAAGAGCAAGTAAATCCAAGTGCAAATTCAGGAAAATATATAACCCGTTCTGTTTCTGCTATAGCTACCCAGAAATTGTTACACTTGTCCTATTCATTCTAATGACCCTGCTGTGGTTCACAAGAGAGCCTGGCTTCATCCCAGGATGGTCTTCACTTTTCCCAAAGTAAGTAATCTTTTTGAAACACCAACAAGAACTGTACTGTGTCTTAACTACATACCTTCTTTTCTTCTCAACTTAAAAAAAAAAACCAAAAAACTTTCAATACTTCTGAAATATTCCAGGCTGAAGTTGTTGAAAACCTTTGTAGTGTATACAGAATAGGTAAACTCCAGCAATTTCATTGATGTATGTGTGCAATATCTGAAATGTGCTAAACCCATTACAGGATAAAACAAAGTGCCTCCTAAGAGGGACTATGCCTAGTTTTTAGGCTTGATCCAGTAAGGGAGAATGCATAATGATTGTTGTTACAGTATCTTACTTCCTCATCAAATCTACAATTTCAAGAATAAATCTTTGGTTAGAATTTTTTTATCTACTGCCCTTAGTGACAGCCACACTTGTATGCATACAGGCCAACATCCCTGCTTTGACAGCTCTAATTAATGATATAAATTAGTATCTGTTCATACATAACTCTCTCAATGTCACAGTTCAACTAACCACAAAATAAGCCAGGAACTATTCAGGAACTATTATGGGGTTTTTGCCCTCTGCTGCAGCTTGGTTTTCAGTCCCTTCCCCAGGATCACCTACTTTTTTCCCTAAGAAATAGGTTGCTCTTGCAAGAACTTATAATACTGTGATATCTCCCGTTCTCTTGCTGTAATTACTGAAATTTCAGTTCTGTCCTGTGATAAAGGTCTGAGTTTTACTCTGGAGTACTGGGAAGTAGTTGCAGGATTGGGAGGAACAGGACTTTGTGCTGTTTAGGCCCTTCTGGATTTAACATTTATTACTGGATGGGTCAAAGGCCAGTGCTGGACATGGATGGTAATTTGCCATTTTGTTTTCCTATGTGTCTGTCATAAATGACATGTGAACATGCATCCATCATGCCTCCTCTCTTTAAATATATTCCCACCGTTCATACACACACACACAACCACACCAGAAAGTCTGGTAGGGGATATTACAAGAAATAATTGTAGTCCTTTGAAGATTTAAAGTGCAAAGCAAAATTATTTTGTGTAAAAAATAGCATTAAAAAGTGCAATAAAAACTAAGACTGTTTTAAAGTTATTTTTTCATTATCCAAAAAATTGCAAAAGAACATTTTTTCCCCTTATAACAACAGCAGAGCTGGTGATCATTATCTCACATGAAACACTGTATTCTTGAAGGGGGTTTGGAGTGCTGACCTAGTCAAGCCATCAGCCAGCTAAGCAATCAGCTGGCTTTGTTTCTCTTTCTGCTTCATATTAACATTCAGTGCTCATCGAGCACCATTTAACGAGATACATCTGATACTGAAAAACAGACATTGTAAACAAACTTTCAAATTTGGGACTTATAGCTCAAACGGGTTATTTCAGTCCAGAGATCCCCATTTTCCTATTTGAAGTTGTCCGTTTACTGTTGTCTGAGGATTTTGTTCACTGGCAGGGAAAAGCAAAATATTCTCATAATAAGTGTGGTTACAGGTTCTGCACGGGGACTTTGTGGATGCCCTCTAATGTTTTCCTTGGAAGGGAATGCAAGCATGTGTCATGTCACATTAGGCTGAATCATGTTATAATTTGGGTGAGGTAACCTGAAGAGAAACAAATCTTGTGTTACTGCTAACAAAACCTTTAAGGGGAAAGAAAGCATTTCTTACTATTCAGACCTTGCCTATTTCCAGATAGCTTTAATTTATCAATCAATTGCATTAATTGGCATAAACCCAAGCAATTGGGTTTTTACTTCTCTGAGCAACAGAAAACTTCTCAGCCAAGATACATGAGTGGGGCAAGGAGCCAGCACAGGTACAGCTGGGAGTAGTAGTGAGCCATCTTCTTTAAAGAAAACAAAGCAGCAAACAGGAAAAAGAACTCAAAACCCAAGAACTGTGGTCTGCCAATGGTTACATTGCACTCATCATGTCCAAGAGGCTTCTAGCAGTGCATGAACTGCGGCTTACATCTCTTATGCACGTGTTCCCTAATGCCTCTGCGTACAAAATTGTTCAGTGTTTTGGATTTAAGTATACTGATAGGCATGTGCACAACTTCCTTAAGTTTCTGTTACAGGAAACAACTGTAAGGAAATATTCTCTGCCCTTAGAAATCTAATTTCTTACCAGAAACCTGATAGTACTTATTTTTCACAGGACCTTATTGCACAGTCTCAAGCCAGCCTCAGGGAAGTTCTGTCACCTGCAGAGATGAGCTTTGTCCTGAGGAAAAGCTGCAATGTCAGGGCTATAAGTAACCTTGAGACCCTCCATGGCCAGTGGGTGGGTCCTATTAGGTATGACTCACACCAATCCCAGGGTCTTAAATCAGACAGAACCATTAGTTCATTTATTCTAACATGCTGAAGATCAGAAGAGCTACATTATTTTGTGTTAAACCCAGTATAGATTTATTTTATTAGAACATGAATTCCCAGAAAGCAACCAGGCTTGATTTCAGGGTGGCAAAGCACAAGTTCCTCAGATTTTGGAATTTACCACTTTCCTTGGTAGTCTGTCTTGGTGGATAATCACCTCTGTTGCCAAACTAAATAAGACAAGCTCACACCTTGTTTTCTGTCTGAATATATCTTCCAGCCATCTGGTTTTGTCTTTCCCTGATGGATTAAAAACTTTTCTGTGATACGTGCTTTAAGGATACAGGTATCTGGTTTAATTATATCACATTATAAGCTTTGTTTTGACAAACTAAATGGAATGCTCAAAGTTTTGCTTCAAGAAACAAATTCCCATCACTCACCACCGATGTTCATGTTCTCAACCCCTTGTGTGCATCCTCACAATTTACTGAATACCCCTTTAAAATACAAACACTGATTTTTTTTTTAAATCCCAGCAGAAATATTGGTATTTAATGATGATACCTCCCCATTTTTTAAAGGCTACTTTTTGAAATGTCAGCCAATTTTAATTCACATTTATGCTGTATCAGTATTGAGTACAGCTCATTTTTAAGCAGCATTATCAGATGCCTTTCAAATATACATTACCTTTACCGGTTAATTTTTCTTAAGAAAATTTTGTAAATCTATTAAAGACTAATCCTTTACTGTCCTGCCCTGAGCTCCTGTTACCTCCCTCTGGAGGCAGAGAGCAGGATGTTTTAATAAACATTGTATAACACTACAGAGAGCAGCACAGGGTAAAAAGGCCTGTTTCCTCCCCATCTGTTGACAGCACAGGATCACACGTCATTTCTGCTACAGCAGCTTCCTTCCATGTCCTGGCCTGATTCCAGGCTGTAGGGTGTTAGTTTCAAGTTGACCTTTGGCCAGGACTTTATGAACCTCATAAGAAACAGAAAGTTCAACGCTGGGCTGCAGCTGATTACAGCTGGGCTTCCCTCACGCTTCCTCAGATTATTGCCTGAGTGTATTCTTTCTTTTTTTCTGTATGGTTTATTCCTTTCTTTACTGCCAATACAAGGCCACTATGTACTTTTGCCCACAGCCCTGTTCTCTACAATGATCTCAGTTGGAGTCATTGTGAGATCTCCTTAACCAAGAGCTTTTTTGCTTCCTTATAGGACAATCAGATTTGCAGTGTTACAAGCAGGTAGATGTTGTATATGCAATTGTATTACAGCTTGGATAAATGGACTTCAAAAAATGTTGATATCAAAATTTGATAATGATCGAAAAGCTTCTGTTTGGAATGGTGCCATGTGTGTCTTCATAATAGTATGACTAACAGTAGGATGTTGTGTGTGTCCCAAGCAGGTTTTCTGAGAATGGTGTTTTGCATCAGGAATACAAAATTTTTGTAAGCAAAAAATTGCACCTCCCTAGTTCAACAAGGGGAAGTGCAAAGTTCTGCACCTAGGGAGGAACGATCCCAGGCACCAGTACACACTGGAGGCCACCCAGTTGGAATGCAGCTTGGTGGAAAAGGACCTGGCGGTCCTCGTGGACACCAAGTTGAACATGAGCCAGCAATGTGCCCTTGCCACAAAGAAAGCAAATGGTATCCTGGGCTGTGTTAGGAGGAGCATTGCCAGCAGGTCGAAGGAGGTGATCCTTCCCCTCTGCTCATCACTGGTGAGGCCACATCTGGAGTGCTGCATCGAGTTCTGGGCTCCCCAGTACAAGACATGGATATACTGGAGAGAGTCCAACAAAGGGCCACAAAGATGATTAAGGGACTGGAGCATCTCTCCTATGAGGAGGGGCTGAGAAAGCTGGGACTGTTCAGTCTGGAGAAGGGAAGGCTGCAGGACCATCTTGTCAATGTTTAAAAATACCTGGCAGGATGCAAAGAGGACAGAGCCAGGCTTTTCTCAGTGGTGCCCAGTGACAGTACAAGAGGCAATGGGCACAAACTGAAACATAGGGGGTTCCTCCTGAACATCAGGAAACGCTTTTTACCTGTGGGGGTGACCGAGCACTGGCACAGGTTGCCCAGAGAGGTTGTGGAATCGCCATCCTTGGAGATATACAAAAGCCATCTGGACGTGGTCCTTGGCAACGGTTCTAGGTGACTGCGCTTGAACGGGGGGGTTGGACCACGTGACCTCCAGAAGTACCTTCCAACCTCAACCATTCTGTGAAGAATCAGCTGCCTAGAAGAAAGTGGAAGCATGAGTTGTTTCTGTATCTAAATCTTGCCTTCCTCCAAAACTCCTAGCAAGTCTTAAGAGAGTGCAGGATAGGTTCCTAGAGGAAGAGATTTTCTGCTCTTTAGACCCAGTGCATCTGGTCCTAGGCTAAAGGTGATATATAGGCAGAACCCTCTGCCTTTAGAAACCATAACAAAATAATAACTTGTTTTTTAAAAGTATTTCCTATGCTAGCAGACAATAGGAAGCAGGAGACAGAATCTATGAGAGAACCACTTCAACTTCTATGGCAGCTTCATTTTGTGACAGTGTTATCTAAAAGTATGCTGGTTGTGGTGTCAGTGTGCTGTGCATACTAAGGGTTTTTGAATCTCACCTAATGTTGTTAAAGCAAAGGGATCTACCAGATTATACAATTGTAACATATAACTGGGAGATGATTTTTCCCTTTCAGTGAAAAGCCCTGGTTTAGTATAAAACCTTAAGCGGCTGGGAAGATCTGCTAGGAAGTTATGCTTGGACCTACTGTAGCTGCATATGCAGAAAAGCATGCGGTATGAGGCTGAGAGGACAACTATATAGGCTTATTGGTTCAGGAAAACTTACAGAAGAACTTGCAGAAAATAGAAAAAAAAACCCAAAGCTTAAGAAAATGTTGGTTTTAACTTTCTTCAGCAAAATTCTTATTCATTTGAATGACCATCTTGACTGAAATAAGACGGACTGGGATATGTCACCACTTAACAGTGTGTAACAGAATCAGATGGATGTGTTAAAATGGCCTTAGAGCTCAGCTTTGCACTTTACCTGATCTTAGGGCTACTTTGCACAAGTTAGAAGGATATTGGATCAGTTTAAGAAACACTAATGCAAGCAGTTCTCAGGCACTGGAAATGACCAAAATAAACATTGCTCTTGTACCTATGACCCTAGTAGTAACAGCCATGGGAGGATGATAATAAAGTTCTGCTGCCTTCTCTTAGCTACAAAAGCATCATCCTTTTGGGTATGCACAGTACTCTTAAGGCCTGTTGGACTGAATCTATTACAGAGCATATTAAAGTTATTAAATTTATCATTGAACTGTGAAAATTAGTTGTTTAAGCATCAGCTATTCCCAAACATTCCCCTCCCCCAGCTTATTTCTGTGTGACAAAATAACACATGCTTACTCAAGATGCTTGTTTATGAATTTAGAGGGCTTGCACCTAATATTTCTACAGATGTGGTGAATTGACCTTGGCTGGCTGCCAGATGCCCACCCAGCCGCTCTCTCGCTCCCCTTTCCTAACAGGACAGGGGAGAAAATAAGGTCAAAAAGCTCATGGGTTGAGATAAAGACACAGAGATCCCTTACCAGTTACCATCACGGGAAAAACAGACTTGATCTGGGGAAAATTAATTTAATTTAACTGCCAATTAAAAATAGAGTTGGATGGTGAGAAACAAAGACAAAAACTAAACCACCTTTCTCCTACCCCCTTTCTTCCCAGGCTCAACTTCACTCCTGCATTCCTGACTCCTCTACCTCTTTCCACTGCACCAAGCAGCATGAAGGGTGGGGAATGGGGGGCTGTGGTCAGTCCATACCAGCTTCTTTCTGCTGCTACATCCTCCTCCTCACTCTTTTCCCCTGCTCCTCCTGACTATATATATTTATGTGTTTTTTTCTTGTTATCTTCTCCTTAGGTATAAAGGCTATGCTACGGATTCAACAACTGCCTTAGTGATAGGCCTCCTGTTCTTTATTATTCCAGCAAAAACATTTTCTAGGACTTCAAATGGAGAAAACAGTTGAGTATATTTTGATGTGGATTTTACTACAATAAGGTACCTAAGATGCAAACATAAATACAACTTTGTGCACTTGTTAGAGGAATGTTGTTAAATACTAATGTTACAATCTTAATACAGGATAATATCTTACTGGGATATAAAGCACCCCTGGCCTGGAAGTCAGTGCCAGCAATTAAACAATGTGAGCAGCAGGAGTTAGTGCTGTGCAGGAACCTGCTACCTGCAGCCCACCACCGCCAATGGAAACCACCTTTCCATTGACTGCAATGGGCTTTGAATGGATCTGTGCAGGGCAGGGTTGGGTTTATTTTTTGAAAATGTTACTGCTTATTTAAGGTACTCTATAAAATTTGACATGGTAAATGAGTCCGTTCTCATTTAATTTTTCCCCTTCAGAATGGAATTTGCCCTGATTAAAGTATACCTCCAGCTTGTCCTCTTTATGCATTCAATTCTGCTGCTGAAATCAATGAGATCTGGGGGTTCACAGAGAATGCAAGATCAGAACGTAAATGAGTCTAAGTGAAACAGCATTTGATCAGCAATCTGTCTGAACAGTGCAGTTTTACTGAGTAAATTAAACTCATTGATATCCTATAGCTATCTACCACATAGGGAAGGAGGGGAGAGGGACCAATGCTCCACTGGTGGAAATCGTTGTAGCTCTATTGTCTTCAGGCTGTGACAGTTTTCACCAGCTAAGGATCTGTCCCAGGAAGTGCAAGTTGTCCACGTCAAAGACTTTCTTCATGTTGTAATGATGACATTTTGCCTTTGAATATTACCCAAGTACTTCCTCAGAGAGGTTATTTCAAGATGTTTTTCAATATGGTTTTAAATGTTGGCGGGGGTTTTGGTTTGGTTTTTTTTTTTTTTTAATTTTTTTTTCTCTAGCTGTTTTTGGTTACACTCCACTGATTACTTGGAAGGAATTTCAGTCATGCATGCCCTGGGAAATAGCTATTCTTGTTGGTGGCGGGTTTGCACTGGCAGACGGCTGTGAGGTAATGCAATTTATAGAAGATACTGAACAATTAGCATGACCCACATCAGGAGCAATTCAGACATGCAGTGAATTTACAGTTATTCTCCTGTTTCAGCAAGTTATTCTGTAGCAATATTGAACATGATAAATGTGACGAATATTCAAGATGTTCAGAAAGTAGGGTTACAAAAAAAGGAGTTTACTTTGTCTTCAAAGACTATGCACAATGATGACTACTGTTTGTTATTTTAATTTAAACCTGATGGTGGTAGGAGTTGTGCAGACACAGTGTTTCCAAAGCCTTAGGGTTAATGTCCCATGTCACTGAGGTACCTCCCACATGGAGCCCTGCTATAAATCGAGCAGGTTTGGGCCCAAACTCTGGTTATGAAGCCTGATATATGCCTATTACAATTTTCTGATTATGACTCCTCTAAACATCTCAGAGCTGCAAATATAAATAAATGGAATATAGTTTGCATGGGTTCCTATAGGACACCATTGAATTAGAAAAATGTGCTTACAAACATGTGGTAGGAATATAGAAAATACTTCAAATTTTTTCTCTTTTACCCTAATCCTTCATAATTAGCAGATGAGTAAATTCCTGTTCTATACCATTTATTAAATTTTCTTTCCAGTGATTTGTAAAACATAATCATGTTGTCATATTCCTTATGCAGGTTTCAAAACTTTCCGAGTGGGTAGCAAGTAAATTAGCCCCTCTAGGATCATTACCCTTGTGGCTGGTTATCCTGATTTCATGCCTTATTGTCACTTCAGTAACAGAAGTGGCCAGCAATCCAGCTACCATTACGATATTTTTGCCCATACTATCTCCTTTGGTGAGTATAACACAGGTTGTTTTTAATCAGAATCTGCTTTATCATCCGTGTAATAATACAGCTGCTCAAAGAAGCAGTTTTTAAAAGTCTCCATGAAATACTTTACACATTTTTTTTGCTGTGCTGTGTTGTGCATTGGATACCTGGTGGTTTTGGGGGTTTCTTACAAGAGATGCTGAAAATTCAGTAAAATTAGGTAAAAGTTCAACACTCAAGAATCGACACTGTTACTCCTATTTGCAAATAGTCGAAGCACTTAAAAAGGACAGCTCTCTTAGTGTTTCTTCAGGACCACATCTTCAGCAAAAATGGTTAACACTGTAACTTTCAAGCTGTCACCGAAGAGAATAGAGGGCTAGTAGATGTGCTTTATATGTAATTCTCATTTTTTCTCTGCTTAGCTCAGTTGTGTCCTATCTTCTCATCATCTTTATCAAAACACCCAGTTCTTTCTTCGTCAAAGCTTACTGATTATCTTCTAGTCTATAGATTCTACTCTTGGCCAGCCTAGAGACGTACTAATGCCCTTTCCCTCACTTCATCGAATCCTTCCTAAGTATTATATTCAAATTCAACTTTATCATCTTTCTTGCAGTGTTTTGCTTTTAGTGCTTGTGCAGTGCCCACACTCTTTGCAACAGTCTTATTTTATGGACTCAACTACAATTAGAAAACACCAGGCGTGAATTTAAAGTTCAGTAGCTACTCTGTATTAGAATCGCCTTTTCTCCTCTGAAGCATTCCCAGATATAACCTTAAAAATGAGTTATCAGAAAAGGTTATTTCTCACTATTTAAACTGGCAGTTCTGTTCAGAGTTCACTTGTGTTAATATAATCAGTTTGTATTTACGTATTTCATTTGGCAAATGTGTCCCTTGACAGCTGTTCTCTCTTTTATTTTACAATAGGCTGAAGCCATTCACGTGAACCCACTTTTCATTTTGATACCTGCTACCTTGTGTACTTCCTTTGCATTCCTGCTTCCTGTAGCAAACCCAGCCAATGCCATTGTATTTTCATACGGTCATTTAACTGTTATGGACATGGTGAGTTTTAAGCAAAACTCCCTAAAGGGGATTTTTAGCATTTTAGAAACTTTCTTCAGTGTCTTGATGTGAGTCTCTGCTTTCTTTTTCCTCTCCTTTAGGTGAAAGCTGGTTTGGGCATTAACATCATCGGAGTTGCTGTAGTTATGCTTGCAATTATGACATGGATAGTGCCTATATTCGATCTCTATACTTACCCAAGTTGGGCACCAAACATCCCTTCTACAAATAGCACTGGGCTGTAAAAAAAAAAAAATCCTGGGGGTTGGTTTGGATTGGTTTTGTTTCTTTTCTTTTCCACTGACATGTGGTGAGTCACTTAAATGCTTTTTGTTACCACAACAATAGGGATCCACATTGCTATAAATGCCATATTTCAACAGTCCCAGAGACTGATGATCCAGTCTGAGAGTTCAATCAGGAAGAGTGCTAGATTTTCTAAATATTGCAAAGTTAGATCAAGTTTCTAATCTCGTTCAGCTAGTCTGAATTTTTATATCTTCATGTTTTGAAGGAAAAAATAAATGTGCATAGCCATTATCACTGGCAGTTTGCCCCCGTTCTCAGGGTAGTGGAATAATGAGATTTAGATTTTATTATTTCAAATACCTTTTCTTACTAGTACTTTGGTGATATTTGGGATTTGTCCAAGAACATATTGTTTTTCTGTTTTCTAGATTCAAACACTGTTTGAAATGGTGTTGATCACAAACAAAAGATCAGGCAGGGGATTGTCTTGAACACATAGTTTACAGACCTGTCAAAAATGCACAGAAAATGGAGAAGAGCAGCACGACCACTTACACAGCACTTTACCTGTTAAGCACCTTGTAATTTGGAAGGAGAATATATACTTAAGCATATGTTTAATCTACCTCCTTCCAGGACCTTACTGAAACATGTTGTTGTTGTTTAGTATTTTTCTGGATAGACATGTATTGATAGATCTGAGTTGATCTATATGAATGGAGACTAAATCATCATCATACCTCTCTGCCAAAAGTAGAAATATATCCCCTTGATGAATGAAAGCACAAGACAGAGTGCTGAAGATGTGGCGCTCAATCCATCAATCAAGACTACAGTGCATCTTCACCAGGAGGCTCATGATCTCTACAGGACAGGTGGCAGTTTAAGGTTTCTAGACTGTGTTAATGTTGTAAACACAAAACAGCGCAATGTAGTCAGATTGGAAGTTTGGAGTTCAAAGATATCTTCAAATAATGATGTTTTATATGGTTGTTACATGTTTTTCACTGGAAGGACTACAGCATTGTTCTTTTCACCTGTTGGGAAGACCCATGACAATTTGTGAAGAGCATTTGGTTAATAGTCTGAATCAAAGCTGCATGTGTTTAGCTTGGGTCATCCCCTGGAGCACCTCCATGATAGTTGTAAACCTTAATCTGTTTTTTACGGATAATGTAAATTATCCATTTTTCCTAGCAACAACAACAACAAAAAAGCTCTTTTGTTTTTTGATTAGATGGTTTACCTCTATTTTTGATAGTGCATATTTAGACTAGAGATGTCAGTCATGACTTCTATAATGCCAGAACACAATGTATAGGATTGTTATATATGTAGTTCGCTTCCATTAGCTACTGGTTGCAGATTCAGCTGCAATGAGTTATTAAAGAAGCACTTTTTCTTAGTGATGATGTTTTTGTGTAAGTAATTGCTATCTGTACGTGCCACCACACTTTTCAGCCTGACTGAGGCTGCTATCTCTTTAGGATGGCTAACTCCCTTTTCTTTTTCTTTTTTTTGTATTTTTTATTCAGTACTTGGCAAAATGGGGCTATGTCCATCACTAGGCCAATCAGGAGCTGCCACTATACAAATAATGTTAACTGATCCCCTGCAGTAATGATTATGATTACAGAGATGCAACACCTGGCTAAATGAAGCCTCTAACTCATCAGGTACTAGAGGGAAATGCTTATGCAAGTAGCTATGTCTTGGATTATATCATACAGTGTCTTCCAAGAAGGATGTGCAACACAGAAACAAGGAGCTCATGGTTTATGTAGGCCTTTCGTCCTGCAGGCATAGAGAGGAGAACCAGCTAAGAGAATGCTCTTACTTTAAGGTTCCCAGGTATCACCTTTCCAGTTCTATCAGTAATTTCCAGATTATTCAAGAGCAGTGGAAACAGTGAATCATAGAATATTTCAAGTGGAAGGGATCTCAGAAGACCATCTCGTCCAACCTCTTGCTCAAAGCAAGGTCAGCACTGAATCAGACCAGGTTGCTCAGGAATTTGCCTAGTCACATCTTGAAAATCTCCAAGACATAGACTGCACAACTTCCCCGGGTAATGTTCTCCAGTGCTTTACTGTCCTTGTGGTGAAATGTTTTGTCTTTAAACAAATGAACAAACATATATTCATTTTAGTGGAATAGACTCATTTTTCTTCCTTTTATTTGGGATAGTTTTTTTTCTATGTGTAAAGCTGGTTTTTTATTTTTTAATGAAACATGAAAAAGGGAGACAGTCCTCTTTGTGGCCTTACGTTCACCACTCCCAGTGCATGTGATATTTTCAGTCTCCACTGGTCTACTCTGCAAAGAATCACCAGTATTATAACCATGTGGCAACTGTTGTTCAGCCAGAGGAAATTTGTTAACCGCTTATGAGCTGTCCCCCAGTTTTATTAATGTTCACAATACAGAATTGGCTGTTGTAACCTCAGCCTTGAATATGACATTGAGGTCTACAGAGGTCCATGAATGCACTGCTCTATGAAATCATGCTTTGACAACCTCTTCAAGTTGCATATCTTCATGGAAGAAAATAATCATTTTGCACCATTTAAGAGAACTCTTCAGAAGTTGTCAACTGTAGTAAGTGATACAGTTTTCAGTGTAAGCTGAAGCTCGGTTTGCGCTGGAGGATTTTCAGCTGTTCGCTTGCTTTACTTTTTGTCTTATTCAGAGGATCATAGATGATATGATAAGAAAGGCCCATTGTGTCTGAACCGTCACATAATGCAGACCACAGAATTTCCCTAACTGTTTTTTCAGGAAAGACAGTGTGATAAAGTATCTTAGTAAACAGGAAAGAAGATTCAAATTGTTTAATGAAGGATGCACTTTTAAAAACTGTTTTCACTATAATCTGTGTATGCAGCGAATAATATGCAAAGAGAAAAGGGAGGGATTTGTAAAGTCAAGTCATCTGTCAGGCCATGTCTATTTATAAGTTATCAAAATGAAGTGCAGAATTATAAATAAACTGACTTTCAGTGACCAGCATCTTAACTGTCATAATGTGACAAATTAGTGACAAAAATGAAACAATCAAGCATGAGGTTTTTCAGAGATTGTATCCTGTAAGTAAACTAGTCATGAATGAATGAGTTGGTAGTAGTGGGAATGTAGGGTTTCACCAGGATTTTTTTCCCTTATTTTGCTAAAAGTTTAAGGAACAAGTCAGACACAATCTTTGATCCGAGTTGTTATTATTGCTAACTTATTTTTAAAGCTTTTAAGAACCTTTTAAGTCAAAATGAACAACTCTGCAGCGCAGAGACTAATATTGATAGAACTTCCTCATCTGAGAGCGTTGAAAGGGAGGAAAAAGACAATTTCAAAATGGTTGGCTCTCTGGGTACCCAATGGGTGGATTTGGCTCTGACTGCAGGCGCAGAGCACCATGCTGACTGCCAGCAGAAAACATGCTCTTCATATGTCACTATTATATTCATTGCTTTGTCCAGAGTTTGAGAGTATTGTGACAAATGGTGGAAATATATCTATAATTATTTTAAGAGTTGATTAATATATGATGACTACATTAACTATTTGTAAATTGCTTTGTGCATAATTGTCATATAAAATGATGTGGTTTTTCTTTGTCTCAGCTGAGTCTAATTAGTCTACTGTATTAGTACATAAGTAATATTTATGACTTACTATTTATTTGTGGTCCCATTCCTGCTGAATTAAATGGAGCCTTTGCCATGTACTTCATTAGGGGAGATGTGCCAGGTCTTTGTTCTCCTTTTCTATGGCCATGCTATATTTAATATACTTTCACTTTGCTTTTGGAAGATGTGTTTTTAGATTACCAGAAACCACAAAACAAGTGAACCCTGGAAAAAGCTTCTTTTTCTATTCTTTCTATCTATTACTACAATCAGATAGTCAGACCAATCTTGCAGTGTAAATCCCCTTATGTACTTTTAAAATGAAATATCTGTGTTTGTTTACTGCAAGAGTCTTGCTTGTTTAAAGTCAACTAGCCTATAGCCCGAGGTCTCGCTGAGGAGCAATGCAGCACAGCAGCTCAGGAAGGGTGTAGTGAAAAAAAAAAAGCCTTATACCCTGGATCTTACAACTTTTTGACTAGATGTAGACACCAAGACAATTTGCATATTAATTACAACAATCAAAAGACTGTTGTATGTTATGCGCAGTTGCTGGCATGACCGGAAGACTTCTAATGACCCCTTAGATGCACAGGCGGCTATTCCTGCCCCCGTCTCCTGCCCTGCTGTTGGCAGCTCACAGTAGGATGCCAGCTGCCCTGATGGTGACACCCTGCTACCCCAGAGCTCCCAAAGCTCCCAATGCCCCAGAGGATATTCCCCAGGGGTCAGGTCTGCACAGATTTCAGATTGCTTTGCAGCTATTAGTGATAAACGATAGCTTCAGTCACCAGCTTAGTTCTTTGTCTCTGCAAAGTCGATTTGATGATTTATGGTTTTTAACAATTACTGAACTCTTTGTTAGTGTTACTCCTGAATACTTTTGCCTTGTGTTTTTGGAAGCTGCTGTATGTTACTCTACCTGCACAATTTTCAATTTCTGTACAACTTTCCTTTACAATACTGATCTACTATTTTTAAAATAAATATTTCCCAAATGCTGTACAGTCCAACATGTATTTAGTGATAAATTAACAAGAGGTAAAATTGTGGTCTGTGAAGAAAGGTTATCTTTCAATAAAAGTGCCTGAGATTTCTTAAACCTTTTTTATTGTTACAATATCTCAATACCTGATATACATGGCAGAGAAGAGTTCCTGCTGAGAATAATTTAAACTTACTGGATATCAAAAAAGTCCACTTTTAAAAGAATTCAAAAAGGAGAAAGACCTTTAACTGCGTTATAAAGCAGTTAAAGTAAAAATTCTGCTTTCTTCTAAGTTCCTCTCCAAACAGAATAAATATATCAGCCTCTAACTGTTTGGTACTTTATTAGAAAATCAGAAAGCAATGCATATACCTGTGCAAAATAGTCCCTGGGTGCCTGTACTTGATTCAGTGCCCTTGAAGTCAGGAAGAATCATTTTAGGTCAGGGTGCTAGAGCAGACCCACAGGGATGGCTGGAAGAGTCATTTCTGAGCATTTCATTTGGCCATCCTTCAATGAAGGGCCTCAGGTTCTGCCGCATTCAGTTGTGGCAAATGTGGAAACTTGGGTGCAGAGCTCCAAAAGTGGGCATCAGATTGCTGTCCTAAGCTCTCAAGACTCCTGTACAAGATATGGGGGAAAACTAGTTACCACATGAGGGCTGAAGAACCAGCAAGCTGATACACCCAACCCATCCAAAATAAAATGCTAATGAAAAGCACGTGCCTGAAACTCTGTTCTCGGGCATCAATCCAAGAGTGCTGCAGGGCACTTTCGTGCGACCTGCTTCTGTCACTTAGAGATTTCCGTTTCCATCCTCCAACATCCTCTAACAACACAGGAAGCATGAGAACTTCTTTTGTGATCCCTCCTCAAATGCTGAGTGATATGAACCCACAGCTTTTACATCCCAGAAGACAGCCCAATGTTACCAGGCTATAAGATGCATTCTCTTCCTGACAGACTCTATGTAGCCAACGGAGGAAAATTCATGAGCCCAAAAAGGATAGCTATAAGCCCATAGCATGGGCAATCGGCTGTGAGGAGACGGTCTGGGTCTGCCAGCTGGGACCACAGTCACACTTTTGCCCTCTCCCAGTGGTACCCCTCCAAGGAGTGGGGAGACACCTTCACCATGGGCAGCTGAGAGTGAGAATGTCTTGCTGTAGCTGGATCGTGGTCCCATACCCCACAGAGAGACATAGGCACAGTGACATTCAGAGATGCCTAAAGTAGGAATCAATCTGAACAGTTTGAGAGAGTAATTTAATATTTCCAGGACTAAGCAGGCAGTCAGATTTGTGGATTCTTCTTTGGATATAGGCCTTTGGGTAAGTAAGCATGAAAAAAAAGAAGTTTGAAGCCTGTGTTAAAATACAAAAGTTGGACCTTCAGGTCAGGTGATTTTCTTTAACTAAAAATAAAACAAAATCTTTTCATTATAAGTGTGTTTTAACACAGGATTCATTAGGATTTATCAGGCTAAGAGGCTCAGCCTTTACAGTACACAGAGCATCACTGAGATAAGCTGTTCTTCACCTCGAACATTGTAATTCATGCTATATGATGTCCATCTTCATCTGTGCACATCATGAGTGTAGCGAGCAAAGCAAATATAAAGTGGCAAGTGTATGCACTAAACCTACACAATGTAAGCATTTCAGGCATGTGCAACAAAGCCACAAACATTTGATAGTTTTTACTATTTGGCTCAGCAGAAGTAAACAGAATAAAAGTCTCTTGTTTATTGTAGCACTTGCTTGAGTGCATAACAAATGGCAAAAACATTTTCTGCTCTCCTAGATTATTTCTCTGAACAATTGTCCTTTATCAGACTTTTCTGTTGTCTTGCAAAACTCTGCTTCTTATTGTAAAGAAATAAAAGGAAGAAAAGACAAAAGAAAAGAAATGAGAAGGGCAAGGGAGCAGGGAAGAAGGAAAGGAAGGAATGGAGGGAGAGAGAGAGAAAGAAGCTAACTTACAGTCTGGAGTTCTGTCTTACCTTTCAAAACTGGTAATGAGCCATGTACAAGACTGACAACTTTTGCTGACATCCTTCATGGATTTGAAAAGTTCAGTTTGCATAATATAGAAACCCATGTGCTGGCTAGTTCTTTCTTTAGATGCTATTATAATGCATTGGAGGAGAAGGAAATGGATGGCATAGATAGTACCATAATTTTCCCTGTTCACACTGTGAAAGCAGATGGAATTTTGCACCCATTAAGAACAACTCTTCAATTCCGATAAGCCATTAACCCTCCCCTGGCTGCACTGCATATTTTCAGTGCAGCAATTTTAGAATTCATATCTCATGAGTGATGTTTTTGAACACCACCCTTGTAATTCTTAGGTGTGGAGCACCCTTCATATAATAGTGGATTATGACTAAAGCCTTATAATCAGAGCTGAACTTCCAGTGCCCTCCTGCAGCCACTTACCCCCTCGCTCTCAAGTTGTATTGCACTTCCAGGATGGTTTTACAGACCACATGGATAAAATAGATTGTGTTACTCATGATGCTGACAAGGTCAATGAAGGCTATTATATGAACTTGCCAGGAGCATGATTTTCTGCTTCTGCTACACAGCCACGATGGGACTAAATCACAGGAAATCTAAACCGCCTCCTAGCTCATGGGAGATGGAAACTCCCATTTGCTTTGGTTCCCCTTCAAAGCTAGCAAAGCACAGGAGTGGACAGCAGATCTTGGTCCAGCCAAACAGGTCTTTTGTCTATAATGCTCCCTCAAACTGTGTCACAACCAAAGTTAGCTAAATGGTAGCTGGGCCCTGGCCCAGCCTCTTGCCGTGGACTTTACCTTTCTCTGTCACCTTGGAGCACAGCTCTTGGGAGAGCTCTAGAGATGGTCTTCTGACGGTGGATACCACTACAAGCAGCTTGCAGTCCAAGGAGGCGTCCTCAACCTGATTCAGCTTCTGCAACAAGCTCCAAAATGAGCCTCCCCTAAGCACATCTTGGATCTTCTTCCTTGTCGACATCTGAGAAATGTCAAGCTATCTCTGATTTGAAACCACTGGGGTGTTTTCCTGACAAGTAGATAGTGTCAGCAGAAAAGTAAAAAATACTAAGAAAACAATAGTACTAATTACTGCTAGCTACTGTATTGTGTAGGGCCTTAGCAAAAGTGTGAGTGTCTTTTAGGTTAGCAAAGAAAATGAAAGTAAAAAACCTTTTGAGAAACTGGTGACAGACAACATTAGTGGAAGTTTTCAGCTATTTAGCAGTGGATCAGAGCTATAGAAAATCCCACTCATTTTACTCATAAGAATAGTTGTAAGCCCTTTCAGTGTGATTACCCAAGGCTGTGGGCCACATCCTGCTGAAATCTATTTGTAAATAAAATTCATACATTTTTCCTACATAAATAAAATCACATCATTTGATTATGGTTGCAAATGAAGTAGAACCGTTTCCCAAAATACGTGCTCCCCTAGGATAAAATGATGCATCTCAGCAGGACCAAGCAATTCATTGCCAGCATTATATTGGCTTCTTTCTTAATTGTGAAAATAGCTAAAGATTGATTGGAATGAAGAATTGGTTTGGGCTTTTTTCATGCTTTTTTCCCATGGCTACTAAGACCTCAAAACTTAGAAATAGCAAAATGTTTTTGTAGCTGCTTATTACTACAGATTCAAAGGGGAAATATTTCTTTGTAATTTTGATTATAGCCAAGACAGTAATGAAATTGTATTAACAGTACTTGTAAATGCAAAAAGTGTGGTAAAATAATGAGATGGTTTAAATTCAGTTAACATATTAGCATTTGCAGGTGATAATGCTGCTATTAACTTCAGGAGGTACTATTCCAGCTAGAAATTAATAGCTAATGAGAAAAGAGATCTGCATTCAGATAAATGCCAAGTTCATCTACTGAATCATTCAACAAAGTAGACTTTGGATAGCACATTACAGAAAGTTGTATAATACAGATTCTAATCCCTGATAGATAATCTAAATTTTTCTCATGTAAATTAGTCACATCTCAGCTAGCACCAGAGGACGTGGTGACCAGCTGATCATTGTTCCCCATAAAGGATTCTTTTTTTTGTCTGTTTTTAACACTTAGAGCTGCCATTCTGTCCCTTACTCAGACGTCTGCTTTCTAGCCTAAACAACTAAGATGTTTCTGTGTGTTTCTGGGCATGATGCCAATGGCCAGTCATGGGTAGAGAAATCAAGCATGTGCAAAGAGACAATCTATACCTTACTCAGTGTGTGAGTCTGATTAGCTGTACTGCTCCTGTCATTATCTGTGTATGGCAGCAGTAGCTCCTTTTTGAAATTCAGTAGCCTGAGGTCCTGGGTACTCAGAAAAATTGACACAAAATTATGGGAAAAGCCATGTATGTTTTAAGCAAAGTGTAAGTATTTAACTGACAGAGGAAATCTTTCAGTAGGATGTCTGACTGGTGGGTTTTTCAACATTTGACCATTTTGCATTGCTTAATCACCTCAATTGTTTTCCACTTTATAATAATTCTTTTCTAAACATTTTAACTTTATTTTTTTCTCTTCTGGACACTTTGCAGTACAGTCACATCCCTCCTGAACACGGGGGTGCCCACAAAGGTGGCGATCCCTGTGAATCCAATAATATAAGCAGATATACCTGAAAAATTGAGATAAGGCCCCATCAGTTCTGAGTGCAATACAATGATTATTTTAAACCTCACACCTCCGTTCATACATCCCAAAATGAAGATTTTTTTTTTCTTTTGGAGAAGAATACAATAGAACAGACCAGACCAGACTAGACTAGACTAGGCTATTTCAGTTGGAAGGGACCTACAACGATCATCTAGTCCAACTGCCTGACCAATTCAGGGCTGACCAAAAGTTAAAGCATGTTGTTAAGGGCGTTGTCCAAATGCCTCTTAAACACTGACAGGCTGGGGGAATTGACCACCTCTCTAGGAAGCCTGTTCCAGTGTTTGACCACCCTCTCAGTAAAGAAATGCTTTCTAATGTCCAGTCTAAACCACCCCTGGTGCATCGTACCCTGTTTGTGATCCACTATAGACCTTGGACTTTTTCTGTCCTACTGCTGTCCAGTTAAGAAGTCCTTAACTTCATGAAGGACTTCATGAAATCTTTAACCTCATGAAGTTCAACAAGGCCAAGTACAAGCTCCTGCACCTGGGTTAGGGCCGTCCCCAGTATCAATACAGACTGGGGGATGAAGGGATTGAGAGTAGCCCTGCCGAGAAGGACTTGGGGATACTGGTGGATGAAAAGCTGGACATGAGCCAGCAACATGCACTTGCAACCCAAAAAGCTAATCTTATCCTGGGCTGCATAAAAAGAAGTATGCTCAGCAGGTTGAGGGAGGTGATTCTGCCCCTTTATTCTTCCCTCATGAGACCCCACCTGGAGTGCTGCATCCAGCTCTGGGGTCCCCAATATAAGACAGACATGGACCTGTTAGAGTGGGTCCAAAGGAGGGCCACAGAAATGATCAGAGGGATGGAACATGTCTCCTATGAGGAAAGGCTGAGAGAGTTGGGGTTGTTGAGCCTGGAGAAGAGAAGGTTCCAGGGAGACCTTATAGCAGCCTTTTGATATATAAAGGGGGCTTGTAAGAAAGATGGGGAGAAACTTTTTACCAAGGTCTGTAGTGACAGAACAAGAGGCAACAGTTTTAAACTGAAAGAAGGTAGATTTAGATTCAAGGTAAGGAAGAAATTCTTTATGATGACGTTGGTGAGACACTGGAATAGGTTACCCAGAAAAGTTGTGGCTGCCCCATCCCTGGAAGTGTTCAAGGTCAGGTTGGATGGGGCTTTGATCAACTTGATCTAGTGAAAGATGTCCCTGCCCATGGCAGGGGGGTTGGACTAGATGATCTTTGATGGTCCCTTCCAACTCAAGCCATTCTATGATTCTACAATTCTAAGTCCCCATTTTTTATTTGTACAGTTGGTGTTGCCTTGCTAAATACAGCTCTCTGCACTTATCTTAACTAAATTAATATTTTTTATTAATTTCAGATCATTTACCCAATTTAGCAATACAGTTTTGGATTCTAAACCTGTCTCCAAAGAGCTCACAACCCATAAAACATTTCTGTTATCCGCAGACTTTACTATATCATACCCTTACACGTGATCTAAATCACAGATTAAATTAATGCTACTGGGACCCTGGAACCACAATATTCTCCAAGGTAACTTATTGGTTATATGCCTCCACTTTTTTGGCAAGTGACCCCTGTTTTTTGAGTGCAGATTTTGAACACAGATGTATGCCCACACTATATAATTTTCTTGTAGGTCATATCATCCTAATTTACTTAGGAGAATGTAATGGAACAAAAGCCTTTCTAAAACCAAGGTACATTACTTTTATTGCTTCTTTATCTGCTAGACCAGTCAAAGTCACTGGGTAGTCAGAGAAGGAATTGTTTTCTTTGACATGACTTCCTCTTGACAAACTAGTGTTGGCTGTTTCTTATCAAGTTATTATCCTCTAAATATTTAAAATTGATTATTTAATTACTTGTTTCAGTAGCTTTCTGGATATCAGAGTGAGTTTGACACATTTAGTTGATCTTTACTCCTGGCAGACCTCACCATCTGCTATGATGTCTCACAAACAAGTGCTAATTATTCAGAAGTTGTTTCATGTAAATTCCTTAAGTACTCAAGAGGGCAAATTTGATTAGTTAACCCTGGTCTGAGTACATCATACCTATCCAAATGTTCTTTCACCTGTTCTTTTTCTATTCTGGCTTGCTTCCTATACCCTTAATAATTTCCATGTATTAGGCATCTGGTCACAACTGACCTTTTGTATAGAAATTGAAACAAAAGTAAAAGGACTGAAGATTTTGTCTTCTTGGTGACATCATTAATTGCTCCTCTTCCCCGTAGGTTATGGCCTACACTTTATATTCCTTCTAATTCATTTGTTAAACAATTCTTTGTCTTATCTTTTATGTCCTTTGCTACTTGTAATGCATTTTGACTATTGGCTGGGGAGGATTCTGAAAAGGCAGGAACCGGTAAGTAGTTACCAGTAAGCAGTCCTAGTTCATGGCTTCTGCTCAGCTTGGTGTCTGTGCATGTCAGGCAGCAGAAGCGTGGGCATTATCAGATATCTAGACTTCAGGACCCTGTCATTGCAAAAGCCATGGGAACCCAGCTGTTGTACTCAAAGGTACCCTTTATGAGCCTGTTCCTCAAATGTACACAAAAGTGGAATGGATGTGATTCGTCATTAATTTTTTAAGGGAGACAGGAGGTACTTACATTCAATTTATCTGTGAAAAAAGAAATTACCCTCTGAAGTTTAATTAGAAGTTCAGTCTTTTACATTAAGTTTTATGGTTTTGTTTTTACTTCACATATGGCAACCATGTGGTTTAAGCTATGACTTTTCTTTACCTGATTTCTTTCTTATTGGGCCACCCATGCTAAAGGAATTTTGCTAAAATGAAAATAGAAGAAACCTTCTCACTGCGAAGAGACACATAAATGGGCTTTTTGCCACTTCATGTTCTTCTGCTTCAGGATGCACATCATTATTGAACTAATTATTCAGGAGCATGTTGGAAGTTCTTCAAACAGCTGAGCAGAAACTTAAAGGTATCTACCTAGAATGTAACGGAGCGGCAATTTTGTCTATTTTATTTCTGAGGAGTGTCCATGCTTTGCTGGCTTCACAGAACCTTGATGAAGTGCCTCCAAGAAGCAAGCAATGGCATCTAAATTATTTAAGGAAACATTCACAGCACTATAATGATTACTAACCCATCTCAAGAATAAAGGTCAGTAAATCTATTAGGGTCCTTGAGCTTTGCCTTGCTGATATTTCCAATTTCTCTAGCTCATTTCCCTCCTATTTTTAAGGTAATATAATTTGACCTTGAGTTTATAAATGGCCTATGCCACTAATTGGACTGCAGGTCGCAGTTAGAAAAACACAAGGAAGATGAAACTAAATAATCATCCACACACTTTTTTTAGTTTCAGTTTTAATTGGCATTGCCTCAGCTAATCACAGTTAAGTGAAGCAAATGTGCAACATTACATACTCAGCTATAAATGTATTTGCATCAGAAGCTGTTTAATGGATCTGTGACCAAATAATAAATTATATTCATGTAGCAACATGGTACTCACCACTCAACTCTCACTGGAAAAGAGTTCATGTAGAGAAGTTCAGTGTAGTGGCTAAGAGAGGATCCGGAGGTAGGAGACATAGGCTTCTCTTCACTGTTTTGCTATTGCCTCCTGCTAACCAGTAGCTCAACTTTCCTGTGCCTTTTTTTTTTTTTTCCCTGGCTGTACCAACAGTATCGAAGATGATGGAAAAAAAACCCTCTCTCTCACTTTCTTGTAGGAGACTGATGACATTCAAAAGAAGTTGCTTATTAGAGTTAGAATTAATACTTTCATTGGAACAAGGAGAAAAGCCAGAGAAAATGGAAATTTATGAAGGTCAAAAGAAGATGCATGGTGTGTTGAAACATTCACTGTATTCTTTTGTTAAATCTACACACAAAATAAAAATTCTCCCCTGTTGGGATAATACAATTCAGTACATCATACTACTTTCCAGCTTTAGTAAAATGCAGCCAACTTCAGGATGAAATGTGGAAGCTCTTTAGTAGTAAAGGGGGCAACACTTACTTCTTAACCTGGTCAGAAGGACTCAATACCCGGAAAAAATGCAGAGCCAGGTATTATTCAGAAGGATGGCATGGTTCAAACAGACAGAAAAATTAGGAAAAAATGATGCAGCGCTGTCCAGCTGTGGCTCAAAATGTTACCGCTTCATTCCACATAAGCAGACCACCACTATTAATCGCTCATACCTGCATAATGCATCAGCAACAAATACTAATTGTCAGTGCAGGACTTGTCTGCCTTAGCGAAATTATTCAATCATTTAAATGGGCTTTAGACAACCTGATCATAAGACTGATTTATATGAAGTTGCTTACCCAACCCTTATGTACAGTGTGACATGAATGTGGCTGTAAAGAAATATAGTATACCACCTGCTCATAACTGAGTAGTGTATCGATTATCATTCTGCTCAAAAAAAAAAAAAGGAAGGGAAGTGGTGCTTGCATTGTCTTAAGATGAGGCTTATGTTGAGGATGATGTGGTAATATTGTATATTACCCAGGTCTACCAATAGCAAAGTCAACTAAGGTTAACTGTTCCCCAGACTGGGAACTACCCGTAGGTGAGACAGCCTCCTCTTGAGACCATAGAGCCCAGTAGGACCAGGCATGATCCCTAGACCTCACATTTTGAAGCTAATAGATCCAGAAAACCTCAAATCCCTTTTAGTACCTAAACCAAGGAATGCTATAAGCTTTGCTACTTGCTGGCTGGCTTTCCTAACTAGTTCAGTTTCCAGCTACTATTTATAAAAACAATACTCTCCTCTGTATTGTCACACTCCTTTTATCCTGAAAGAAATGTTCAAGCACGTGCACAAAAGAGGAGGCAATTGTCTAGACATCCCTCAGGAGACTGGATTAAGGTTTGGCTGATCTTGTTCAAATGCCCACAAAACAGCAGGAATGCTTCATTATACAAAAATGCCACACATTCAATAAATCCCAAATTTCCAACAGCCCTAATAACTGTTTCTTCGGTCATCATTGCTTTTCCTTTGATGTGACCCACAACCATGCCAGCTGGTATCAGGGCAAATCCCCCATGCAGACAGGAGTGCTAGCATGTGGAGATCAAAAGAAAGAGTTATGACCTATTTAAGACGCTGTCTTCTTGAAACATCCCTTGAAAACATAGTACTAAGAGAACTTGGTCATTGTAAAAATAACCGTCTGAAAGGGTCTCACAGGTAGCCAACTAAGACAGAGTTTTGTGAGTAAATACAGTTTATTCGCAGAATATGGTTTAAATGAATAGTCCCATTTTGTGACAAATCAGTGTCTTTGTACTATAGGAAGGATTACTGCTCTCCGAGAATTTAAGATTGTGCAATGTGGTCAGTCACTGCATGGAAATACTATTAATGTGACTTACAGAACTTAAAGCCAAAAGGTGACTTCTGATCAAACAATCTGTCTTGTCTGCCCTTAAAGATTCCGGAGATAGGAGTTTACCCTTTAATACATGTAACACTAACAACCCTTATCATCCATGGGTTGGATGGTGGTTGGAAAGAGCATGGCTTTTTCATTGTTCTGTGTTCACCTGAAGGAAGATATTCTAAATCGTGAGTTTTGCTGGAAATAAACTAAAATGTTGTGGTAGGGTGCATTTTTGTCGTTATTCTAGTCATTTGGGTTGAAGCTGGATGAGAAAATTATCCTTTTACTTCAAAAGAAGTGGGGGGAAGAAAAAGCAACTGCTGGCATTTATGCTAAGCAAATGACAGATGTGAAAATCTAATAACATGTTCATAACAAGGTGGAAGAACTAAGCATATATTCACAGACAGAATCTCCAGGAACCCTAGTCTGACAACCTATGGCTATATTTCAGCAACAGCAGCAATGAAATATTGACATCACAGAAATGCACATTAGCACTCCCTTTTATTCCATTCTCTTTATCAAATACAGATTCAAAAGAAGTGAGTTATTATTTATCTGGATGTTAGACTGCAGAGAGAGCAATGATTCTGCTGTTTAGCACTGAAAAAAATGGGGGAAAAAAGAATAATCTAGATGTATCTTCAATACATTTTATTAAGATAATATTTTTGAATCAACTACATATAGGTGTCTTTAAGAAGCAGCAGGATAGTATTTGTTGCAGGGCTTGTCAAACTGCTTATCACTGGTTTGTTCCAATATACTGCTGGGTACTCTGGCTTGAAACCAGGGCATCATGTCCTTAAAACTAAGCAATGTCTAAGTGTTTTACTGGATAGCAGCCAATGATACCAGGCAAGATAAAGTTCATTGAGCTTTTAATGCTGCAGTTGTATAGTTAAAATTTACAGATAACATAAATTGGATATACCCAAGAGTATCTTAATCTGTTCATCACATTTGGGAACCTACTCAAGTGTTCTCCTTTCTATTTATTATGAATAGATTTACTCTGAAGACCATGATATTTGTTCCTTTAAATTCCACCCGTCCTGTAGGGGATCCAGCTGCCTGACAGGACAAATGCTTTAAAAAAACCAAGCCTAAGTACCTGTAATAAGAGATATTCTCTTTCAGTAGCAGTGATGGCATTTTTAAGCTCCAAGACCATCTCACTCAGTTGTTTTTGCTTTCTTCATAGTCACAGAGGCTGTGGCTACATAAGTAAGGGGGAAAATGAGTTAATATTTTTCCAAAACTTATCTAAAAATGGTAAAATGATGGCCAGAGGCAATTATTCTTCTGTTTTCCCATTTCTTTGACTCCCTGTCCCTCACGTGTGCTTTGGTTTTGTTTCTGTTCTTGGCCAGCCTCTGTGCTGCTTACACACGTTGTACAAAAAATACACTAAAACAAAAATAACCTGAATTAATATTTAAATATTTCATGACCTAGGTCCAGAGGCAGATATGAGTTGCGGCTATATACCCTAAAAGTAGTATGTTTCATGGTAGGGAGTTTGGGAAAGCAATTTGAATTAAGCAGGAGATTTTGTGTAAAATCATGGAATATCCTTGAAAAGGGATTCTAGCAGTGTCAAATTGGAGATAAAGGTGACACCAGATTTGGAAAAGGAACAAATAGCTCTTGCACATTCACTTTAAATTTTATAAATTTAAAAGTCCAAATTGCTTTTCCATTAGAAAAGTCCAAAAGGATGCTAGTGTTTGCCAAGGAGTATTTTTCTTACAGTTTCATGAATATTGTGGATATGCCTTAAAGAAATAATCAATATACACAGACTATTGGGAACTCTTCTCCAAGCTCTGCTGGATGTCTATCACCAGTGATGCATTTAATCGGGCTCCTAATGTCACCTCAGAGAGAGCGCTCGGCTTTTGTTTCATGCACTTCCTATCCTCCAAATTTTCATTTTCTTTCTCATCCACCTCTCCCCATTCCTGGTATCACAAGACATGGGCTCTTTTCCCTTTCCCAGCTTTTCTCCTCTATGCACACGCTGTGTGCAGAGCACGAGTAGCACTTGGGGGCTGAGAGGGGACAGGACCTCTTCTCTGCCCCCATCATGGCCTGAGAAGGCCTGGGTTTCTTCCTGCAGCCCTTGGCAGGAGGAAGCATTATCCGTGAGCTGTTATTGATTAAATGCAATAAATGAGCATGTATGTGAGCATGTATTTAGACAATCACAGTGCAACCATGCTCTGATGCCTACAGAGGCCTACCTGAGCTTTCTATCACAAATAAATTAATCAAGAACAGCTCATCCATATAAAAATGTTATCCCTGCCATGCAGCCAGGAACCATGCTGCTTGCAATATAATGATCAGTTGAATCGGTTCTTCCGTTGCAAATTAAAACTGCCTGAAGGCAGCTTTATTTCATCTAAAATACTTTTTCATGTCTTCATATAAAAAGATAGAAACTATAGGCATGCTATTGCTTTTAACTGAATTTATTAAAAGCAGTTTTGTAGCCTCTTTTGGTCATTGTCCCCTTCTTTACATGTACAGGATAAATAATTCATTTTTAAAGGCACGGTTGCTGTTCAAAGGAAATAAAAACTCTGAGGTTCACCAACCAAAAGTATGGGCTGAAGTAGGAGCTGAGATATTTAAAAGTCTGTTATTGAAATGGAGTGATGTTTTTCACTGCATGAAATTCTTCTCACTGCATTTTAGCCATCTACAGTATAGGTGTTTCAATTAATCCACTTGCCTGGAGTCCCTTTCCAGTTGAGAGGGAGAGAAAGATGCCCCCAGAAGAAGATTCATTTGACTTAGCAGCTATCCTACAGAGCACAGCTTCAGCCCTCTGAAATGGCTCTTTCTAGAGGCAAGGAGAGAGACTGGCAAGAGGATGCTTCGGCTAAGATGTTTAACAGTAAAATGCCTAAAAGTTTAGCCTGCTTCAAAATAGTGTCTCAAGCTATTTCTCACAAAAAGCCAAGAAACATCAGCTGGTTAAACCTGGTGGCAAATGTCATCAACTCAAAGTTCCCCACAGGTGCTGGCAGGTTGCAGAGGATGGCCGGGCTGTGCACACCCTGACCTGTCAATACTAACAGGCATGGCTGTGGTCTGGGAGCAAAACTTAGTAGCCCTAGAGCTATTGGTTATTACCTTCTCCATTTTTTGGCTACAAATAGTCTCCTGGCAATGTCGCAGTGATACAGAGCTTATTACTGGGTCTTTATTTGTCCCTTTCTGCAATTCCTTTAGGGCATTTTGTAGTTTAAGACAGCTAGGAGAAGTAACTGACAGTCAGTAAACTATGGCAATTTTCAGGGAGCCTATGGCTCCTGAAGTGATCATTGTCAGTTGGTTTAAATTACAGAAATCTTCAGGCTATTCTATCAGTGTCTGGATTCCTCAGGGTTATGAGAAAAAAAATCAAGGATATTTTCTCCTCTGCTGAGTAAAAGGAAAAGAAAATTTCTCCCTGTAGATTAGCTTAAGACAAAAAGAAAAGGAAATAAAAACCCTTTCTTCTCATGAATCTTGTTCATATGAGCAAGACATTAAAATCTTAAGTAATGACATTAGAATCTTTTTGATATGGTCTCCAGGGCTGCAGAGAAACAGAACAGAGAGAGATGTGTACAGCCTCACACAACTCGCACCGTGATCCCAGCTTGCTCCGAACACTATCCCATCAATCCTGATTCATAAAGGCAGTTCAACAGGAGGGAGAAAGTCATTGCTGATCGTTCAGTGTTTCATCCCAAGTTACATTCTCTCAGAAATAATTTTTCAACCCATAATGAACCCATTAAATGGCACTTATAAAAACAAAAAAAAGTTTGAAAGATTTTCTGATTCTGTCATCTGACTTCACTGTATTTCTCTAACACTCAACCAGTAATTTATTTAACCATAAGCATAAATTATGTACCTGCTAGCTGAAGAGCTCTTAATAAGTGAAAGTGACAGAAAGACAGAAAGACTGAGATTAGCTGACCAGTTCTTTTCTCCACAGAACCCGTAGCTCTAATTTTAAGTCATATCGTATTAATTTGCTTTTCTTTCACAAATTATTTTTAGTCCCAGCCCTTTCAGATTGATGTCTATAGATATAAAACAAGGCAGGTGCATGAGCTCCCTCCTTTTTATTCCTCAGTGTTACATTTGAATATTTACCAGTGAAGAAAGTAAGAGCCAACAACGAGATTTCAATGTAGGATTTCACAGTACTTCTTTGGAAAGATATTTGTATGATTAATAATCGTCGTTGAAAGTACAGGATATGAATCAGCCTCTATGTCCTGATGATTGGCTCTGTGAGAAGAAGAAACAATCATCATACCAAAGGGAAAAAAAGTATTTATGAAAAATTACTAGAAGTGATTTAAAGCAATCTACTTGCTGATTTACTTAGCTAGGTAATCACTACACCTATGGTCTAAGGAAAGAAAGATTTCTGGCCTGGCTTCAGTTTAAATATATGAATTTATATCTCAGAACATGACTCCTGAGCAGGTAATTTCTGCTTCTTATGCACTGGGCAGTTTAACTGCTCGGTGAAAGCCATAATTGCTGTGAATGCAATGTTCCCAGCATAAGAAGACAAAACCTTATGCACAGATCTAAAAGCTGGTGCAAATGCAGACCTACCTGAAAAAAAAAGATGCTGTCTTTGAATTATCTTGGATCAATAGTGAATCTCTGGCTATACACTGCAAAATATGTATTCCTGTGCATTCTGTAATACAGCAATTTGTGCTTGCTTTTTCTTCGGTAATAGGTCTTATCTGGAGAAAAATAGGGATGAACATATTCAGCTAGCTTCCTGAAATACAGTGTCATTGTTTCTTTCTCCTACCTTTTTATCCATGGACATTTTCCCAGTCATTTTTAGTTACTGCCTCCTGTGGGCTTGTGTAGCAGACATGCTGACTCCTTAATTAAAATTGCATGCCAGGAAGTAAGTAACTGCCAGCTGAATGCTTGCCTCCTACTGTTGCATTCTGTCAGCTCAGGGATGGTTTTCTTTCTCCTCCCCCCTTATTATTTTTTTTTTTAAGGAAATGTCAGTTGCTGTTTCTGAAAGTAAATTTGGGAAACTCTGAAAAATGCACTTAATCTGGTGATTAAATCTAGAAAATGTCATTATTTTTTGTGTAAAAGAAAAACATGAGCACATTAAAAGTATGAAGTCAGTTTTGTGGGTCTGAATAAACCAAAGACCATGCAAAGGAATACTAGGATAAAAACATTGATGGACAAACTAGAGTGGCTTATGCTGCAGGTTGGTACCTATCTGGGGACATATCTGTGGAACACTCCTGGAATTAAGCAAGAACCTCCCATGTACATGTCTCGCCCTCTAGATATTTCTCTGTTTTCCTGGAGGTAAAGTCCCGTTCAGGGAGGAATGAGAAGTGTGGACGCCTGCCTGAAGCTTCCCAGGCTTTGAGAAGAGGTGCAGGGCAGCAGATGGTCTTCAAGAACACACAGGATAGGCGTACAGGTCTCTGCAAAGCAAGCAGGCTTGCACGCTAGCGGCGCCTCTGCGGGCTATTTCTGAAAGGGCTGTGGCTGGGAGGCAGCAGGAGGCTGGCTGCCCCATGCTAGCGCCCTTCTGGAGGCTGCTGCTTCTTCTTCTCTGTGTCTGTCTGCTGAGCTTCATCTAGGATTTTTCCCTTTGAAAAACAATCACACTACCTTTGCTCTGAACCAAGGTAGGGTGGAGAGTTAGAAGCCGTTTCTGGAGTGGGAAGGTTGAAGACACAATCATTAGGGCCAGAATTAGGCTCTTGAATGCCTTGGGTAGAGGCCAAGACATCCAGTCTTCTCTGCCTACACCAATATTTGTCGATTTTCACCATTGCTTCCCCTGATGTCAGGCTCAGGCCATTGCCCTTGTGGCTTATAGGAGACTGAGTAAGAGCAGAAATCTTCTCCCAAAGAGAGGGAAATAAAAGGTGTTTGGCAAAAGTTCCTCCTGTCCTTCTAGTTCTACCTTTCTTTATATTCCTCAGCCTGTGAATAGAAACTCATTTACTGTTCCAAAGCTTTCCAGATATCTACAGGGATTTGAAACAGGCTGGTTTGTTTGCCCTGATAAATGGAATTCATCTCTATATTGGCTGCCTGAGAGTCTGAAATTTCATCTTCGCTCTAATTAGAACAATACATTCCAGCATGGACCAAGACTCAGGATATATACCAAAGCGGTCAAGCAATCGTGCTCTTGGGCTTACAGTGTTTCTTTAGGTTCACCTCATTGCTATGAGCAGAAATAGGTGTGTTACAAGCACAGCAAAAATTCTGAAATAAGCATCTGTTTCACTACATCAGTACATTTGCAATGGCTTGTACCATATGGCACTCACAATGATTGCTGGACACCATTGATGTTAAAAAGGACAAACAATGAGAACTGCCGACTTCCAGGTAAGTTCTGCTCTACCAGCTCCCAAGAGCAGAGCTCCTGGGCAGCTGGAGGCCTCGGCAGTTTGCAGTTCATGTGCGTGCTGTGCTCCACAGCTTCCAGGGAGAAACAAGAGCTTAGCAGCTGTGACAGCTGGCTACTTTGGCATTTCATATCTTCAGGGTATGATTTTTTTTACAATTGCCTTTGTTTTTTCACTTAGAATAAAATCTTGACCCCAGGAAAGTTCCCATTGATTTTAGCTAAGCTAGGATGTCAACTTAATATTGTAAAACAGGAAAGCAAAGCAAAGGTTTTAGAGACAACTATCATCTTTTATTACAGTAACTGACACAGTTGGAAAAAACAGGTAAGCTTTTGGGTGAACAAGCTTTATAGTTCATATTGCACTAGGTTAAAAATTCATCTGAAGTTAAAATATACATGAGCATAAGTTAAACACAGCAGGATGAATATTTCAGCTAATCCTCAAATTAATCACACTTTTCAGAATTAATTTTGAAAATACCACTCCATTTTTAGGTTGAAACTGATAAAGAACAAAGCTCCACCACAACCAAAACACTGAAAAGGAAAATAAGTAAAACAAAGACTAAAAATACCCTTGTGACTTGCTCTAGGTTATTTTCTCTGCTTAAGCCATCCCAGTGCAAATTGAAAGCCAGCTAAGAATAGATCCTCATGTAGATGAGATAGCAATGGTTGTCTTGCTCTGGTTTGTATTTCAGTTCTTATTTTCCATGTTTATTGCAAGCAGGTAGGTGCAAAGATTGTGAGTTCAGATGTCTGGCTGCATTCAAACTTTCTTGAGTTTGAATTCCAGTGAGGAGAAAAGAAGCTGAGAAAGACATGGATAAATACATGATAAAATTTGAAACAAAACTTTTAAAAACTAATCATGGTTGCTAAGTAACAAAAACATACTTAACCTTTGCTAATGATTAACAAACCTCAAAATTCGCATAAGCCAGGAAACAAATAGCAAAGGAGTTTTCCGGATGTTCTTTTGTTTTGGGAGTTTTCCAGGTTGCTTACAGTTTTTGCTCTTCTAAAATTTGTAAGGAGGTAAGAGGGAGGAAATTACCCAGATTACTGAACTAAAGAAGGCGTTGTTCCCCTGTGAAATACTAGCAAGTGATATTTGTGTTCTGAAGATATTTTTTTTTCCCTGAATGATACTCATCCTGAAATGAGATCTGAGCCTGAATATAGCAAGCTAGCTTTAGGAAAGGGGCCTATTTTTGCAAGGCTTATGTCACCTACTCATCACTGTAAAGACACTGTGCATAACCTTCACTTTGACTGTTAAGAGTCAATTAATGGTAAGAGTCTTCACAGAGTATTTTCCCTGTCAGGTCCTTATCCTTTTTCTCTCAGCATATGTAATCACAGATATTGCTTAAACCCTATTATTTCTGCCCTTGAAAATGTCTTATTGCATGCGCTAAAGTTAAACCTGGTTTATCTCCTCTGCATATCTCTAACTTCATTTATATAGCCTTTATCAGTGTTTCACTAATTTCTTGCAAACTTCCCACAGAGCAGTATATAAGCGATCAAATTAATTTCTCTCTACGGGTCAAGCTGTTAGATAACCTAAGGTTGTACAGTGAGGTACAAGCATCAGATCGTGAAAAACTCATTCCAGATTTGTCTTGAATATCCATGAGACCATAGTTCAATCCACAGCTATCAATGCCTCCAATGCATAGAATCATAGAATATCTCAAGTTGGAAGGGACCCATAAGGATTATTGAGTCCAACTCCCTGCTCCTCGCAGGACTACCTAAAACTAAACTGTTTGACTAAGAGCATCGTCCAGACACTCCTTGAACTCTGACAGGCTTGGTGCCGTGACCGCCTCCCTGGGGAGCCTGTTCCAGTGACTGACCACCCTCTCAGTGTTACTTCCCAAGTAGTTTTTGCCTATAAAAGTCACAGGAGATCAGATACTTTATAAGACAATCTGTCTCCTTGCCTATCTAATGAAGCCTAGCTAGATTAGTTTAGATTTATCCTTTATTTATGTGTCCTTTGTTGTGTGTATCTGCCTATTTAAGAATGGGAGAAGCAACAACCTGCAGTTATGAAAGTAATGAATTTGTGTCTGTCTGATTGTAAGATCCTTGATCTCTGTGCATTTCTGCTGTGTGATTCCATTTCTGCATCTAGTAAGATCTTTTTATTATTGTTTTCTACACTACTTTCCCTTTCTGTCTTTCATTAGCAGGCAGTACATCCTCACAGGGTACACTGACATCACGTAAAGAGTCGGTGTCCGTTACTATCACACAGCCTTTGTTTGGACCATCAAGGACAGGGGAGTAGGACAGAGCTTTCTTATTATCTCCAGCTCAGAATAGGACGTCACACACCTGTTTACAAGAAAACCAGATAGCCAGTAAAACTGGTTGGGTATTTTGGGGATAATATGCTTCATTCTCAGAAAAATAACAATTTATTGAAATGGAAACATTGAAAAGGAGCAGTATTGACATTTTTTGATCCAGTTTCTTTTATGAAAATACAAATTCCAGTTTCCCAGTTTGAAATTATATTTATCTTCATAATTTAAGCTAACAAAGGAGATGTTAAAAATGAACCAATATCTAAAAACCATTCAGAGTCAGTTGGAACTCTATATTTTGATTGCCACAAACAAACTAACAAACACAAATATGATCATCATTGTGCCAAAAACTTTCAAGATATCAACTATTTATCTTGAGCTTGGAAAGGAAATTCTTTTGATATCACAAAAACATTCTTGGGATGAAAAGCTTACTTCCTGGAAAAGTTGAAAGAAAAGTTTGGCAGTATTTTTTCTCAAAAATAAGCCAAAGGACAAACAGACTAAGAATAGGAATGCCAGACAGATCACTAATACCTTGACAATTTATGTCTTTATCAGTTCTAAATTTAAAAGCTTATACTCTAGTAGATGGCAATTTAAACCACCCATGGACTAAGATGAAGTCCCCTGCTGATCTTCAGAAGACCCTTTGAAGATCTAGATTTGGAGGATGTACTGTGTTTCAGAGACCCAGATGTAAAAAACAGTTTTCATAAATCTGTTCAATAGGTGTAAAGTTTATTTCATTTATTTGTGACATCTCTAAGTTAGACGCCTAAGTCTTAGCTGATGTTGTGCTCCGTTTCTAACTGAGGGATAAAAAGAGGTGCTTTTGGTTTATCAGGCTTATACTAGAGATGTATCTTAGAATAAGCTGAATTGCTCTGCTCACATATTTGCCCATGTAGACGGTTAAGGCACCTAGGATGTCTAGCTTAGGCTTAGAGGCCTAAGGTTTGGGCACCTAAGTAAAAACAGATGATTTCTCAAGTTTGTTTGTTTTATTTTGAGAACATATATGACCAAGATGATTATGTCTTTCTCAGATTGTCATGATGGTTCCAAATGTCTCTCCCTCATGTACATGCTTTACACATGGTACTGGGTAAACACAGCTGTGTATACTACTTACTCATCTCTGGAGAAATTATTAGATCTTCATGTAGCTTTAGATATGATTAATCACAAATGCAAGAGTTTTATTAGAACTTCCAGTGTACTAAAACTCCAGCAAACTGAAATTGCCCCAGGATTATGGATGCTATCATAATAGCTTTGAAGCTATTGCCTTGCTTCATAATACTGCTCTTTTTAAAAACATTAAATATAAAATTGATTTTAAATGCGAAGATCTGAAATCAAGAAGAGAGTTATAACATAGATTCATTTTACATAAATATTTTTTGAGTTTTAGAATTTCAGAGGAAAACTGAACTAGCTAAATACACTCTCCTTACTGACATTTAGAGTTAAGAACTCATATGAAACAGAAGAAAAAATTGGCCACATCCTGATTGGGTTAATAAGGTAGACAGAAGAATCAAGGCTGACGAAATTAGGTAACAGACTGCTACAAACAATAAAAACATTTTTAATGGATTCTCCTTTTACTGTGAAAAGTTATATGAAACTAGCCAATGCACTAGAAAATGAAGGCACTGATGGGCTGGAGGAAGCACGATGCATCAGTTGCTAAATACTCCAGATGTAGGACTTTGTACATTTGCAAGCTATAAGGAGACACAACTGAAGAGAAATTTCAGGCAGCTAAAAATTCATGCAAAATAAGTCACCAGGCTGAAAGGCTTCCTGCAAAAATTTTCTGTAGAAAATTATTAATGCCATGGCTGAGATATCGAGCTTTGTGCTATGAAAAGATTAATCCTATAAACTTCTAAATAAAGCATGGCTCTCCTTATTCTGTTAATCTATAAGAAATGCATAGAAATAGTTACTGGTCTATAGTTTTAAACAGAATAAAACCCCTTGTATTTAAAATATAATTATTTATATTTCCAACAGAAATATACCAAGTAAACTGAATTGACGAGAGGTTAACATGACACTGGAAATGTACTTGTGCTCCCCTGCACTCTTTCCCTGGCACACTCAAAATTTTTGTCTTTTATACTAGAAGTCTTACATTTGTTATAGAGCTGGAGAATTTTTTGTGGGCTTGCACCGTGTAAGATGAGGGGAGAATGACGGGGGAGAGTCAGAACTCCAACTCATTAGTCTAATTGCCCCCCTCCAGATCTCAATTTCTGAATAGGAATTAGATCTTGTTGCCCCCTTTCTGCCTGCCTCCTACACGTATCCCCTCACACATACACATCTTGTTGCTGATAATTTCTAAACTTATAGCAACTGCCTTAAATTAATTTACATTTTCAAAGGGCAGTTACTCTTAACATTGAAAGGGACTAGAGATTTACTTTTTCAAATAAGCTCCTTCTTTTGCCTTGTAGCATCTTCACAGGAGGGGGAATTCCCTGCTCTGGCACAATTCAAAGTCTAGTTCTGGAGTTACGTTCAGAATTTAAATGGTCTTATATGGCACTCTATAGGTGAAACTCACTCGTATTCTTACGAACAGTCTATTTTTCAATATTCTGTTTGAAATTTTGCATCAGCTACCTATGTTCCTCATTAAAAGATGAATTTGTTTTCAAGAACCATTGCCAGAACTCCAGGCATTATACAAAATCAAGGAAAGCCTCTAAGAAAACAGTAAAAAAGGTTTACTATCCTGAGAAAATATGGCCTTTGAGCCAAAATCCTGGGTCAGAGTGGCCTGAGTATCTGATGTACACTGGGAAATATATGTTCACAGACCTGACAAAGAAAAGACACTGAGTGATATTTTCATGCCTGACAGAAAATAAACACTTTATTTACAGAAGTTTAACTCTTTTGTCACAGAAGACTTCATCAGCCTCCTATTTTGCTACATGCAGTACTCCAGAGCCAATCCTTTTTTCTGTATAAAGATTTGCATGTGTGTCTGTACAAAGGAAAGCTCCCCATGATCAGATGTCTCCTCTAAAATCTGATTTCATTGCCAAAGCATCATGGCTACCGGGCAGCTCAAACAGAGGCTGAAGAGGGATAGACAGGATGATTTAATCATTTGCCTGTCAGAACAGAAAATGAGTTCTCAGTTCTATTGCCATTAGCATTTCAAAGAGAGTGTGACAGGCATATGTAGTTTTAAAAAATAATAATTGTTTCTTCCCAGATGCAGAATCTAGCTGTTTGAAACTAGCACCGAAAGAAAAGCAGAGCGCATCGCATATAATCCAAATGCGCTGACACCCCTGATCTCCACTTAACGGCTGGATATGACAAAAATGTTTGAAATTCTATTTGATTTTTGAGCAACACTGTTTTGATTATTTCAGCAACAGTAAGACTTCAAGAGAATGTGACAAAGCAGTAACAAAACCACAGAGGTTAAGTATGACATACAAAAAAACCCACCCCTGCAGGACAGTGTTTAAAATGGCCATAAGGCATAATCCTGTACTTCAGATCAAATGATCCAAAGTGAGCTGCAACTGAATCTAAAATTCAGGAGGTGCTTTTATTTTGGCCCTGAAAGTTCTCTTGCCTTTGGCGCCTGACCTTAATCTCATGGAGACACCCTCATCACCGACAGCACCAAGTCCTACAAAAGGCACAGCTGTTATCTCTCAGACTCCTAGCAAATGAAGAGGTGGCAGTGATTCGTACAGTTGGATCCTGCCAAGCGCTACCATCCAGGAAAGCAAGATCAGGGTTTAATTCCCTCCCTAATTTGATGGGATTCAAAGCTGTATCCCCCACAAGAATGCTGCAACTGTCAGGCTACAAAATGCTACCAAGTGGATGGAAGCATCCTATGAGCAGACCCAATTCATGCTTTTGCTAAGGAGAAACAGGAATTCAGATATTGCCTGTGCTCATTCCTCTATTGATGAGCTCCAAGCAGCTCCCTTGCAAAGGGTTTTTCTGTAGACCAAGCTAAGACAGCCTGATGCCTCAAGTCACTCATCATTGAATCCTCTTTATAAGGGAACTTAACTTTTTTCCCTGACTACATTACAAGGAATATAGTGGCCTTAGTTTGACCCTCCAAGTTATCCTAATGGGGTTAGTGCCTAATTTTATAGTGTTGCAATATTTGATTTGTCAGGGTCTAAATGGCTTCTTTTCATCTCAACCTTACTGCACAAGAGATTCCTGTAGCCTGGAGATAAAAATGTGTTCCCTGTGGCTATATGGGAGTTTAGATTTTTTTTTCCTGTAAATATGTCCTTTGGCTTTATGAATGCCTCCACAGGACAGAACTTCGTATTAATTACCCTGCATCAAAATCAAAAAGGATTCCACAGAAAAAACTCTCATTTCTAACCCGAATGCATGAAAAATGAGTTACTTCATTGACTGAAAGGCTACTTACTGTGGGATCTAAGCATGTTGTTTACTTCTGGAAGTGCCATATCACTAATAACTAATTATCTTATTCTGTGTCATGTCTGTGGATGCTTGGTGGGTACCCTTAGTATTTATGCATATGTACAGATTCTTTCATCTTGAAGGGGGGCTGTTTACAGTCTTACATTGATCAACATTTTCTTTCACAGAAAGAATTTCTTGCACAGATTCAGGGCAATTATTATGGGTTTAGAAACAAAATGCCTCTGCACTGCTGGTATTTTCAGAAACTGGATACAGATCAAATTCCTGGCAAATAATTCCAGGCAACACATTTGTGTTCCATTTATTTTCTGCCACTGCAGTATATGTTCTCCACTGTTCACTAAGGCTGACATCTATTTTTTCATGTTGATGAGACTTTTGCTTCACATCAACATGTAAGACAACTGACAGTTAGCAAGACTGGCCAGCTTTCTACAGATCTCCCCTTCTTGCTCAGACTAGCTCACTGTGTTCCTGTTATCTTGTCAATTTTCTATTGACAAATTTTATCCTCATTCATATCAAAAAAAGTCAATGGAGTTTATTACTTGTATGGGAGAGTGGAGTATTATCCTAAATCCTCAGTGAGTATTTAGGAGTTACTACCCAAAAACACTACTGGAAGTTTGCATGTTTGGATTTATAGCAAGTCTTTCGGTGTCATGGACAGAGTGAAAGATTCAAGCTCCATCTCCATGCTGTTAATGATGTGACTGCAGCACGGTAGGAACATCAGGTTAGCCCAGGTATATCTATATATGTTTGACATCAAAAGCAAAGGAGTCATAGAGGCAGAAAATGAAGCCCATAGCTTAGGCAAGAAATCAAAGCAATTGTCCAGAGTTTGGATATATCAGAGCTGCTAGTTCAGATGTGTATAACACATCTCCCATTGTATAGATGTAGCCAAAAATCAAGACTGAGTGCAGCATCCTTCTGGCAGGAGAGCATGTCACATCTCATGTAACTTCTGCTGGATCACACAAAAAGCTGCTTGCAAGCACTTTAGTTCTTTCTGTTAATTCAACCCTGATTAACCTGAGAAGAGTTGGGGTTTATGCCTGGTTCTGCAATGTGAATTCCTAAGAGGGGAAGGAAATACAGAAGGCAAAGCACTGTTATTACTTCACCTTATCTACACCATAACTCTTCCTCCAAACAGCGTTTTATTCTAAACAAAAGAAATTAATCAGAAGTTCAGCATTATCCTTGGCCCATCATGTTTCTATGGTTACAGAGCCTGTGTTTTTCATCTGTAGAAACTAGCAAGAATTTTCCCATTTTAAAAGACAGCCGTGCCCTGTCTCCCTGACCCTGCCTTATCAAGGACTGGTTATTCTCATTTTGCCAGCCTCATCAAGCACCACACTGAAAGCATCTCCAAATCAGTCCGCAGGACAAAGCATTTAAATACAAAGTAAGCATTATTTGCAGCAATACTCAGGAACGTCATCACAAAAAATAGAAATGTAGGAAGGGATGTAAAACTTTACCCCTGAAGACTTAGCCAGTCTCTATTTTTCAGCAGATTGGGCAAGCCTTTGCATAATGGAGGGCACACGATCCTCTTCCTGCCAAAGGCTGCATGCCTTGGCCTTCCTCTCAAGCTTGTTGCATAGTGTGTGTCAGAGACAAGCCACCAAGCTTCATCTCAGATCCAATCCATCTTGGATACTTTCTCATGCCATTTGATTTTCTATATAAAGTGCAATACAATGCATATACAAGCATATATATTTATATATATGTATATACAGTCACAGTACATAAGCAATACATGTAAACACACACACACACGAGCTGCTTTACTACATGAACCACTGCGAGGCAGTACAGATCCCTTCTCTCACCCGCAACCATTCCTTTCTACGATAAGAAAGCATGCTTATGGATTAAACTTAAGCTTCCCTTAAGCACAAGCTTGCCATTTCTTTAACATCCTCTAAAAATACTACTTCTTTTCTCTTCTCTACTCCCCTGTGAAGAAAAGCAACCCTCCCTTCTCAGAAAAGAAGCAAAGCCCATCCCTTCTCAGGGTAATGTCAGAATTTGGCTGCTGTTGAGCCGGCTCCCTCCTTATTCCCCCCACCTCCCCAACCTGTGTATTCCTCATTTGCATTCCTCTGCTTCAGACATCTGCAGGATTTTATCTGTTGCTGTAACATTAGTGCAAATTACCACATAAAAACTCAAAGTTAGTTTGGTACAGTGATCTACTATGACTTCTTCACAGCACACTTAACGGAGGGTTTTGTGATGACAGAGAGAATAACCTGCACCAGCACTGTGCAAGGTGTTCAGTGTGCTTTTGAAAGACTGATACTGCTGCTGGATGATGTATCCATCTCTCTCCCATTTGAGGGGAAAACACGTAAGCTCCCCCTAGGCCAATCATGACCACCGAGCCCCAGCTTGCAGGCTTTGCTGCAAGTCTGTCCATCTGGAGTTGTCTGCCTGTAAGCTTTGCTCCCGTGACCGCATCCCTCTATCAGAAACCTCTGCAGGTGGTTTTTCTAAGTTTTTTTTTTCCCCAGAATTCTTTGGGACCTTCCATCCTTCTTGTAAAGAACCCTTTACCAAAATACTACTTCCCTGATTATTCCCCATCTTATTCCTTATTTTTTGCTGGACTACTGCTAACTCCACAGGGAACAACCAGGGCTTAAGGAACCTGCAAGAGTGCCTGAAAGCAGAAGCCTAGGAAAAAGTATAAAGCAGAATAAGAAAATCTCCTCCTAAGCTTCATCAGAGGAAATGGGGATTTCCTCTAGTTCACTAAAGGCAACTTCTCTATGTTTAGTAACTCTTACTGTACTTTTCTTCGATGACCCAACACAGGCTCACCTTGAACCCATGCCAAACTTCGACAATATCCCAGAGCAAGGAGTTCTGGTCTAACTAGGCATGGGGTGAAGCACCTCTTCCTTTTGTTTGGCTTTGTACAAATCTCTACCATGCAATTTCAAAGTGTATTTCTTTGGACTATATCTTCAGTGCTAGTTTGTGTGAATTCACAGTGAAGCAAAGAGGAATAATAAATCAATAGCTGGCATGCTGTGCCAAATGATTGGCACAAAGGTTCAATTAAGCAGAGGCTGGCACAACCAAGATGTCATTTATTTAAGAGAGAGATCAACTAAAACTCACAGAAGAATAAGGTGTTGTTCACCTTTTCTTCTAGACTACAGAGTTTAGAAATAGCATAAATATTTAACTGTGAAAGAAGGTTTACCAGGGATGACATTTGCCACAAAAGGGGTAGGAGGATGAGAGCAGGGGTGCCCTGGAGAGAGACATGTCCCAGCCTGTGTCTCAAATGCTGCTGGTTCAGCACAATAACTAAACCCAAATGTTCTACTATTGCTTTACCTTGTGCGCCCAAATCCTTAGAAATATTGTCAGGGCCAGACAGCTGCTCAGCCTAGCTCAGAAAGTAGTCAGGGCAGAACCTGCTGGATAGGGACCCTTCGGGGAAAGAAAAGGACTCCTCCTACAAACTTTCCAAGATGGGGAAGGATCTATTTCATGGTGCTCCAAAGTGCCATCAGAATTTTTACTACTCCCTTCTACACATTTGTGAAGGAGGACAACCAACCAATTTAATTTTTTTCACCAAAAATGCAGCCACACAAAATTTATAATACTAGATAGAACTTTAGAAATTAGTATTTGCCAAAATTGTATCAACACCCTGCTTCATTGTTATTTATATTTGGTAATTATATTTATATATTATATATTATTATATATATTATAAATGTTATTATTAATATTGGTAATTATGAACATTAATCATTAATCATTAATTATTTTTTCCAGATTTTTTTCCCCCTTTTAAATGCTTTTTTTGTTAAGCCATCTGTAGATTAGAGCTATACTATGTCTATCAATTTTAGATTGTAAGAGTTGAAATATAACCATTTCTATAGAATCTGAATAAACTGCAATGAAGGCCAAAGTGTATTTAATGGGTCATTTTCTACTCCTTTGGAGTCTTTGAGGAAGGATGTAATTTTCCAGAAAGTTCTGAGAAAAGATCAATGAATCCCATTTTCAGCTGATTGATGTAAATCATCAGAGAAAGGCTACCTTCTGTTGACATCCATTTATACCAGCTGTAAATTGGGGGCCATAGCTTTAGTTATGGTTATGGTTAAGGTTTATTTTTATAGCTTATCAAAAGCTTAAATGCAGTTTTAATTAAAAACAAATCATAGTTTGACGATGAAGTGGTTGCCAATTCCTCCTCAATTATCACATTCACCAAACACTAGAGCTAGCTTGTCAGCATTTTGAATTTTCTAAGTGGGAAGAAGGAGAGGAAATAGATAAGATGTCAATTACAGCAAACTGCAATTAAGATTATTGGCAGATGAAGACCCTCAGGGAGCTAGAGTCCCACATAGCAGTAAGATTGATAATCAGATGGTCCAACCTTGCACTAAAGAAGTGAATGAGTCATGTTATACAATATAAATTAATCATTTAAAAGAAAAGTTTAAAAGAAAAATAGGATAGAGAAATACACACACAAAATCCTCTCAGTTTTTTTTGTCTTCTAAGGGACAAACACATTTCTCATCTGATCACAGGTTTCCTAACTACATGCAGAGCAGGGAAGCCAGGAGCTCCTGGCACACACCAGCCGCGTCCCAGCTCCATACCAGAGTGAGACCTGGATGTGCTCCTGCCTGAATAACATTTAACAAGGGAACCTGAACATGCAGTCCCTAAGGAGACTAACTGCTCCCCAGCTTAGTTGGGGGGGGATCTGCTGGGCAGCCTTGCGGGGTTGTTGATGGAACCTGCGTGTCAGGACTCACCACAGCACACCCCCAGAAGAAAAGCCCAGATGCTGCTTTTTCCTTCTGTCATTAAACAACAGCAAAAGCAGCCAGCTGACCTCCTATGTAGATTATAATAACAAAAGAGACACCTGAGGACTGATATTGAAGACAATATCAGAAAGTAGGGAGGCTTCCTGGATTACTACCTTCTGTGGCAAATTAATTCAAAAATTACTGCGGTGAGAGAGAAAAACCTCTACCCTCTCATACTGTAGACAATACCTGTTGTTTAAAAATGGTGGCAATCTTTCCACCAGCTGGCAACCTTGTGCAACAGCACTTGTGTCAAGTGAGAAGCATGAAAACAAGATTGTTTCAGTTCATATTTTCTCCCACCACATCTCTCAAACAATAATGAGGCTGGGGAGAAAGGAAGGTATTGTAGTCTTAACAGCTGTAATAAAACATTCACACCAACGGATACCGTAAGGTTAAACTAGATGAGATAACTCAGTGTTGCAAAGAGCATTTCTCTCCTTCACTGTGTAACCACCACCGAGACTTTGCAATGAGAGACATGCTGCGTTGCCTTTGCATTTCTTATTCTGAAAGGGATGCACAAAAGGGAGTTCTACCCATTTTCCTCCCTATTAGCACTGCCTAAGGGGTCGTATAACTCAGAAATACTCATATGACAACCACATTCTCCTTCTCCTTTCAGCTTGGAGCTCCATGAAGCTGTGCTGTAATGCCATTTTATTCACTAAAGTCTCTTTTAAATCAAAGTAATCTGTTCCTTTCAGTATTCAGAGTCCCATCTGCTTACTCCAGGGACAGGAGAAAATTGTCATTCCTTTACTCAGCAATAAAGCACCAGCACATTTCAGAGAATATCAGTGCAGTTTTACCGTGACTTCTGCATTATCCTATGTCAGCTAAGTTCCCAATAGTAAAAGAAATTCTGCCTCAATTTTTCTACTGACAACACTGTGGTGACAGGGACCATACAAGCAAATAGCTTTTATAGACAGCCTGATAGACCGTATAGTTAAACTAGAAGAGATATAAGTTCACATTGTCTCGTGCATCAGTAAAATTAATCACTGAATTCAACTAGCAGAAAATATAATTTTAGTGAAGCCTATGCTGGAAAGAATAGAGCTTGAGTTCCAGAACTAAGATGGACTGGCACCTGTACATAGAAAGAATGAGAAAACTTAGCAATTATTCCTAATAGTCATCAAGGATGACAGCTGTTTTTTTGCACACCTGACACATTGTGACTTCCAGCATCCACTGCAGATGATGAGGTTGTGCAGGTGACATCCACATCGCAGTGACTGGTCTTGGGCCACATGCTTAGAGGGTAACCAGGAGCCATGGTGCCTTATCAGTAGGTGGCACTTACGCTGTAGTTTCATAATCTGCTGAAAAACCCCAGTTCACCAGGCACAGGGGGACACAACACCCTCTCTCATCCCATCTGCAGTGGCGGAAAGCTGTCCAGTGTTAGCAGAGAATGGGAGAGCGGGCTCAGAGCTCAGGCTGCTCCAGACAACATTTACTGCTTTGAGAGAGTTTTTAATTTTAAAAGAATTGTTATAGGCCTATACAGCTAATTAATATTGGCCTCAAACTCTCGAGTAACTTCTCCTTTATTTTTTTTCTTTTTACTGAAACTTATGACACTACTCTGTCTTGGGAACTGACACATCTGCCAGCCTCACGCTGGTGATCCATTACAATAACACAGTGTAGGAGTGACAGGTTCACTTAAATAGTATCAGAATTAACTAGAAAAGCAATGGCTGGCAACTGGTTGGAATTATATACTATATGTGTGTGGGGGGGTTAAGTAACTTTGGAAATAAAGTATAGACAATCAACTGAAAGGAAATGCAGGTTTCCCCCAGTAATCATTATATTATACTTTCTGAGGGACAAGACGCATTCCGGTTTAGAAAATAAAAAATCATTGTGGTGAGAAAGGCTTTCTGTTTAACCAGTGATACAGCACATGACAATATTGTAGTGGATTTTCCTTTATTTGAAATCTTTACATCAGAATTATCTTTCCAAAAGCCACACTGTAGCTTAAATGGAAAATAATGGATTCAGTGCAAAAATTTACTGGCTTTACTAAGTTGAGTGGTTAGTTTATTTGATCACTGTGTCTCTCTACAGTTGAAAATATGTAACTTGATGAATAAAGTTGAGCAAGCTTAGTTAAGTAAGTGATGTACGTAGACTACAGACAAAGGTGTTGCAAACTATCAGGGCAATTATTTCACTAATGACCAATCCTACTTTGTAAGTACTCTGATACTCCAGCCCAGATCTCATCTTTTCATTAAATAATAACATAACAATAGACTTAGGAAATAGAAAACTGTTTATTTTGGTGAAAGCAAAATGGATAAAGTGATGCAGACAACAGAAAAGGAATTAGTGGTAATATTTAAAGATTTTACTCATTTTAGTTCTGATCAAAAGGAAGTTTTAAAGTCCTAAATTGCATTATGCTTCTAGTTATTTTTCGTATAACTCCTATTGTGCATGACATTAATAGAAACATGCCTGTAAACTGTCAATTACGAGCATCAAAAAGAATAAAGTCGTTGAAAGTTTGCTCCATAAGTCTTCATAGACTTTTGCATTCAGCCACAAGTCAGGGAGTCACCAGGGTAGAGCACTTACAGAACCAAACAGATTTAGGTTAACTGATTAGGTTAACCAACTAATTTACAGCCTTATTCGGAGATTTGCATTACCCTCTGGAGTTCTCTGCTGTTTTCTCTTGGTAAGTGAGACACCTAGACTACCAGCTTCTAATTTAGGTCCCCAAATTGAGCTTTTGTGTCCCCATCATGTTAGGAAGATGAAAAAAGTTCAAGTTTTGAAAAGTTTTTAAAAGAAATTATGATAGTTAAAGTATTTGTTTATTTTTTAACATTTTTTGAACTTTGTTTTCTAATTTTCTGAAAATGGCAATGGGAAATAGCATCACGGGGGAAATTTATTTAAATTAGTACAATTCATCATGAACTCTATATCCTTCTGAAATTATGTGATCAATATCTTCTTGGAAGCGATTATTAGGACAGCAGGGCCTATGAGGTCAAAACTGGGAGCTAGTTATTACCCTAAGAACAGCTCAAAGTCAAAGCCGTCTTTTGGCTGTAACGGGTATTAGTTGATAATTTCAACACAGTCATGAACTAGCTTCCCAGTCACACCTGTCACTGATTTAGCTCCTGTGGTTGCTCTAAAAAAGTCCAAAGCAGGTACACGCACCTGCTTACATGTTCCTCTCCAAAACAGGACGAACATTGTCTTCCCAACGACGTGGGGCAGACCAGATAGTGGGCAGCACAAAAGCTGCAGACACAGCACATGAACCTTGCTATTCCATCCTTCCATTTCTCCCCCAAATGTATCTTTTTTCTTTGTCACCAGCTACCACTCCTGAAACCTCCTTCTTCAGGGATTTCATCCCTGTCTTCAGTCCCTCAAGACACGTTTCAGTGGCTGAGAAATAGACAGTGTCTAAAACATCCTTGTGTCTCCTCCTTCCTGATGGAAGAAAGAGGGAGAAGATCCCACTTGCTGTACTGTGCCTTTTTACTAGTCCTTGCTGACCCACTTTGTGATCTGATTGACCAGATTGTCTATAAAAAAGTAATATCCTCTCTTCTTCCTTGTATCAATCCAATTAAAGCTTCTAACCTCTCTGAGGCAGGAAGACCATCCTCTGCCTGGATGGGGAGGTGAAAACCAGAAATGTGCGTGGCAACCTCCCTCCTGTGTGTTTATCCCACATGCGAGGGGCAGACCGTGGGGCTGGCAGCCTCCCCCGATGCTTTGTCTGCAATAACTGCAGTGTCCAAACAGCTCTTGAGATTGACGCTGAGAGTATATGCTTCCCTGGGATTTGACCGATATATTCTGCAGGGCTATCACAGCTTTAGAACAGGCATGACTCACAGTTGTGATGGCAGAAAGCCAGTTATCATGCTAATAAACGCAATATGGAGGAAGTTTCTAATGCTGCTGTTGAAATGTTCTCCTCTATGAAGTGTACTCCATCCACATCCTTATCTTAATGATCTCAGATAAAATTGAATGCCTTTCAGTTTAACTCTTTCCATCCTTCTCTCTTCATGCTCATGCTTTCTTCTTTAGTCATGCTTGTCAGATCCATGTTAAGTGGATAGTCACAGTTTACAGATTACAACCTAGCCTTTTTTTCTTTTTTTTCCCCCCAGAATACAATGACACCCTAGTTGGCCTATCTTATGTATATAGCTGTACCATACAGCTTTACAGTTTTATGCATAGTTGAACTTTGTTGTCCTGCATCTGCCATTAAACAGTGTTTGTATAATTCTGCTTTCTCAAACATAAATATAAAAGAAAATATTTAAAAGAGTAGTTATGCATAATTTAATAAAATATGCTAGAAACCATTTATTTACACCTATAATGAAAGTACATAGCAGAGGTTATCTTGAAAAAATATACAAACACGTATTTACATTATACTAATTTTTAAGATAGTTGTTATTAATAAATAATATTGAAACCTGATTATAATAAATACTTTAGGAGTACATTAATAATAGTTACTAATAACCATTATGTAATTAAAATATTTTGTTTTCTGTGCATATATTTATACATTCATCAATGATCACTGGGTTTAAATGACTTCACTGTAATTGTACGTTCACCCTTCATGCAACCTTGTCTTTTTTTTCATACCATTTATTTATGCAATATATACTTTATATCATTTATGACAAACTTTTCCCCTACACTTTTCAGCTACTTCTCTGGACCATTCAAATCTTTTTCATTTGGATTGCTCTAGGTCAGGCATTGAAAGACCTGATCCAGAGTAACCAAAATCAAGTTGAATATAATCAATTGACCTCAAGGAGGCCAGCAGCATCCCATTCACATTAAAAGTATTCCCTTCTGGCTCCTGTCTGAATCTTGCTATTTCTGAAAACCACTCACCAGTCTGGAAAGGGAAGACACAGAGAGGAGCAATGCAGAGAACGGAGAGTTTTGCAAAAGCCCAGGGCAATGGGCAACCCACTGGCACAAATGTGGGTGCAGCTCCTGGAGGAAAGCAGCCTTCATGCCTGGCAGGGCTGGTGTGACCTGCTGCTGCTGCGAGGCATCCATCAAGCATTCCCACAAGTCACATCAGCTTAAGCCACCCTCACCACCACTGGAGAAGCAAGGCTTAATTCAATCTCTTATCTACCCGCAGTGAATACAACTGGAAGTACTGCTTTTCTTCATGTTTTCCCTCTAACATTTAGCACTTCGGACTTCTGTTTGGTCTTCAGCTTGTATCAGCCCTTTTCAGCAAATCCGTCCTCTTCTTTCTTTTCTCTCTTTTTTTAATTTTTCATTTTTAATTTTAGTAGTGAAACAGAAACCACACTTAGCAATTCCTCCATGGGTTCTTCTTTCAAGTAGGATTTGCAAAGCCCTGTCCTTGGCAGCAAGTGCTTTCCCCACTGCAGCAAAGCCTCTACTGTTTACCTGCGTGACAGCACTGTCCTTACAGGAATCAGGGACATGTGGAAAGATGCAGAGTTTAACACTAGGACTTGTATGAATATTCAGCTTAACTATCTATCCCAAGCTCTCACTGACATAATTTGAAAAGGCACCCATATATCGTGATGAAAAAGAAATGTATATGGCTTTCTGGGAAATGTCTAGCAATCTCACTTCAAGTATTGTCATTTCGTTCTTACACTTTTCAGTATTGTTGCTGCTTGTAGCAGATGGCTAGTTTATATCTTTCACCCTTTGCACAGGAATTTTTGTTGTTATTGTTGAAATAACTGGCTTTCAACAGCATTTTTAATGTAACTGATGTACTTTTCAGGAGATGGGTGAAAGTTAAAAATGTTGAAGCAAAGTGTCTGGTCACAGACACACATATTTAAAATGAGGAACATGTACAAGGCAATTTGGGTAGGATGTTCAGAACAATGGATTGAAAAAAGCTGCTGTTTATAAATGGCCATTTACGTAATCTGCCATTTCTGTTATCTGCAATATTCTGCACAACAAAATTACTGCGAGCAAATGAAGTTTAAATGTCACTATATGAACTAATCTTAGCCAAAGCATAAGAAATTTAAATTAGCTCATCGTTAAAGCAGCTTGCATGACACACTTAGAAGATGAAGTAATCTTTTCAGCAGGACAAGGATGGTGGCTCAGCCCTGATCTTTGCTCAGCTGGTAATTTGGCCATCCCCCTGTATTTTGAAGGTGAGAGGTGTCATTCTTAGAAGGTGGCACACCGGCCTGCCAAAATAATGCACGTCTCATACGGGGGACCCACCTGCAGGTCACCTTATGCTTCAGTTTGAACTATTGAACAAAGAGGATGTTCTCCTTTAACTGCACAATAATTGATATTGTCACATCTGGGGCAACTAACCAACAAAGAAAAAACATTGAGGAGTATGGGTTCAGTCCCTGCAAGTGTCTGCTGGCCTGATTCAGCAAAGCAATTAAAGCTACGCTAAATGGGAAGCATGTGAGTAGTCCCACTGAAATTCAAAAGTACCTTGTGCTCTTTAAAATAAGCACGTGCTTACAGTCTCTGATGGATTAAGGCAAGAATGAGCACAAGTTTGTGGGAGTGAGCCTGTGTTTTGCCCTGTTGGATAACAAGGTACTTGTTCAGCACTGTGGCTCCCAACATGCTTTCTGAATGAATTCACACAGTATCTGTATCACTAACAGTATTTGGGAGCTGGGATAGACAAAGGAACACAAAGTAAGGTATGTGTTCTGACCAGCCGTCAGCAGTCTTTGCAGCAGAAGTGATTTTTAATGAAGCATGGTAGGGAGCCCTCTCATGAATAAACCATAACCCCCATCTATGGGGGTTGTGTGGGGCAGAGAGAAATAAGATGGTGCTGGATGATTCTCCCCATCTTATCAGTGCATGTCTTCTAGCTGTCAAGGGCAGTCCACTGTATCAACTGATGTTCCTAGTACAGCCTGTGCACCCCCCAAGATCTCCTCTTCCTGTCTTTCTTCATCTCCAATATCATTACCCACATGAAGACACTCTGTGAATCTTTGCTCCTGTGTCACACCAGAGATGCGCACTTGGTCACCAATCCTTGGGGCTGCTGCAGGTAATAAAGTCCCTTCCTCACATCCACTGTGGCCTTAATGGCTGAGGAACTCAAGAGGAAGACCTGGCTCTTAGGTTACAGCATCTGCTTGTGGACACTCAGCACTCATTGCAGAAGCACATGGACCATAGGACGTTCAAGCACAGCCTTCCTCTCAAAGATCTCATGGAGATCAGCATAGCATGGGCAATTATGTTCAGTTGCAGCCAAGACCCACACCTGTATGCCTGTGTCCCTCACCTCTTTAATTCTGGATCCACACTGTGATTTAGTTTGTACAAAGCCAGCTCAACCCACCTGACACACTAGGACAGGGGAAGGGAACAAGAGAGAGAGAGGAGCTTTCTAATCCCCAAATCCACCAGTATGAACACCACTTTTGCAGATTTTGACCACGGTTCTTTTTTCCTCCTATATAGGTCCTTAAATATGCTCATGTACCATCCCATACACATCTTTTTGTAATGGGATCCATATATGACTCAATGATAATGACACAATTATGGAGATAAATAACGAGGTTACAAAGTCTGCTGATGACACCAAGGTAGCATAGACAACTGCCACTGTAAAGAGGTGCAGAGACACCTTATTGTCCCAGGTGACAGGATGAAAAAATGGCAGAGGAAATTCAGTGTAGATAACCAACTAACACTGCACTCCTAATTTTATATATAAAAAGGATGAGCTTTGAAACAACTATTTCCAAGCAACAAAATTTGGTGTTATACTAGATAACTTTATGAAAAGTAAGATTTCCCAGTCTTTAGAGGACCACTTCCCCAGAGAGGAATAAATTTACTTGTTATTATATGTAGTCTTAAGGAGCACTTTGTAAAATAATTTTTTGTAAGAGTATTACAATCATACTTTAATAGTTTTGTATTTAAATTGATATTGTGAGATAAAACAAATGCAAATTGTTTTATTGGATTATTTCCTGCACTTTATCAATTCCTTGTCAGGTTGCTTGTAAAGACTATGGAAAAATCCTGAGGGTACCATAATTACATTTCATAATACAGTAATTATATGTGCATAACTTTAAAAAGAAGAAATCTTTAGGGATATCTTCCTTTTATAGACTGTGATATTACCACAATCATCTACAGTCATCTAGAAATTTAAATAACTAAATGTCTGAATTTGCTCCTGTTTTTAACTTTTCCCACTAACCATGTCACCATGATTTGTTAGTACATATTTTTATACCCACATATACAGAGCTTTCAGAGAAAACCTACTTACAAATTATTAATATTTTGGATTAAAATGACAGAATTAAAATCAACCTTTCCTTTTAAAGAATAACTCTTTTAAATAATAACTCTTTTAAATGCTTCTTTTTTTTTTTTTTTTTTTTTTTTAATTAACTCAGTACAGCAGCAGTTACTAGATCAGTACAACCGAAATGAGTTTTGCTTTTCTGCAACTGCATTACAGGACTAGATGACCTCCGGAGTCCCTGCCAACCTGAGTTACTCAATGGCTCTGTGATCATTGCTTGAGAGTGAGCCTGTGGCTAACTATAACCGTCAGACCCTTTCCACTGCCAGTATCCCCCCCAGTGGTTAAATGCACTCTTTGTGGGAGGAAAAAGACCTGCCCAACATTTTTAATTTCCACCCTTCTTTGTGAGGAAATGAAGAGCCACAGTCTAATCCCAACATTATAACCAGAGTCTGAAACGGGTCTGAGTCTTATATCAGTCTAACTTGTTTACTTTGGCTACCTTTTACGGTGGCATGAGTGTGAAATGAATCATGCCCTCTATTTTTTTTTGCCATGCCTACAGCCAAAGTCAAGTGATACAGATCAGCCAACACAAAGGGGGCTAACATCTTAAAAAGCAAACTGCTAAGTTACTTCCATACCCTGCTCCCAAGCTGGAAACTGAACATTTCAAGGCTGAGACGAATAAAACCAGGAATTGTGAGAATCATAAGGGCTCTGGCAAAGAGGAGGATCCCCGAACAGTGCATGTTGTCTGGTCTCTGTGCCTTTTCAAGTCCTGCAATAGAAAATTGTCATACTACTACCTGTTACAGAAAGGAGTGGTAAAAATCAGTGGAAGAGGAATTATAGCCTTCCTTGGACTGCAGTTTTATTCCATTTAATTGAACTACTCCACAAAACCGAAATAAGAATGTTATTAGCCAGTTAAGTGATCAAAGGCTATATTTATGTAATAATGTTTATAAGGCTTTAGCGTAACAAAACTCATTCAACACAGCGTTTGTCCTGCTTAACATAAACATTTAACTACATACTGATTCATTTGTCCTGCTTCACCATGATAAATGGAGACCCGTGCCTGTCCATATGTAATGAGTCTCTGCAGCAAAGGCCTTCATACAGTGAAAACTTGTAACAGTGAGTGTCATTGCATTAAACAGTATTAAAAACTAAAGGAGAAAAAGCAACACAACCAGTCTTAGAAGACTGTATGGTGACTGTTTACAGATTAATACTAGAGTATTGAGTTTTGGTATGTGAGCACACACAGGCATAAGGATTTCAAATGCTGTGGCGGTGTGCTCCCCTGCCCAACCTGACCTTTATCTCCTGTAACCCTGCTCAAGCAATAACTACCAGGGATGGTTGTTAATGGATGCTGATAGTGGCAGCTGCCTCCGTTCAAAGTGGATTCAGGAGCCAGATAACACCACAACAGCCAAGGGCTATTGTGAGAAATACACCCGCCTAACCACAGTTATCGGTATGCAAATATGACTGTGAGTCAATCATCTTACCCCTATAAATAGTGAGCAGCCCAAGAGCCCTTTGAGCTCTCCTGCATGGTAGTGGGCTGCATGGTGGGATCTTCCCTTGAGTAGGGATGCCTCTCAAGGCATCATCAAGGTTATACCTTGCTGCGACAGATACTCGGTAAGTGACTAATAGCATGCTAAATTTTGAAATCTTAGCTAAGTGATATAAAGGATTAATTGTGCATGTATAATCCTTTAGATGTAAACTGTTGACCAAGCCTGGGACTAGGATTGGATCCAGCCACACCTAGACTTCTCTCTGAGAAGGAGTCTAGAAAGCAAGGGGGTCCTTTCTGAACCTCATGGTTCAATGGGAGGGTCTCCACGACAGTTTTGTCTGACCCTGTCCTCTATGCAGCAAATAATCAAGTGTACCTTGCCACCACATCTTGTTAAATCACTGTCGCATTTACCATTGAACTCTAACTCACTGTTTTATATCAGTGAAGTGTATTGTTGCTTCTCTCTTATGAGTGAAGTGCAGTCTCGCTTCCATCCACGACAAATGCATAAAATAAATGTGTCCTAGAATACTAGATTAATGGGCAAGTAAAGGCTAAATGTTCATTTCCAGCAAAGTGAATCAACTGATAGCGGAAGATAAAGCTCTGTCTCTCCAAGAAGTATCTGATTCAAGAAGAAATGAAATGTGAGCTAAATAGAAAGCCCTCAGGTAAAGAAGGTGGGTACAGGCATCCATTTACTGGGCTACTTAAAAAACTTAGAGACCGAAGACTAATTTCTAATTTCACTTTCATCAGCATAAACTCAAAGAAACTCCCCTGATTTCAGTGGAGTTGCTCCAGACTTTAGCATTTTTAATGACAAGTCTGTCCTTCAACTCTCCATTTGTCAGAAAGATCACTCTTTTTCCTAAACCCTGAGTACTATTGTCTGGTTTTCGGTGCTGTAAGAGTTTTGAATAAGATCAGTATTTCATCTCTTGGTGTTCTTTTTAATATTCCAGGCTACCAGATAGTTTCTGTAATGTTCTGTGTGGATGCCTCCATAAACTGTCCTTATTCTGAATTCATTGAACAGGTGTTACTTTTATACACCTGCAGATGGTAAGGCTACCAGAAAGGACATCAAAGCTAAATAGCACTTCTGATAATATAATGCTGATTCCTCATTCAGCGTACAGCTCTCACGAGTAACTTTAAAATGGGCAGGCTCCAAATGCTGAATTGGACTTAGATGGAGTAGTGGAGATACAGAGTTAGGAGGAATAGTCCAGGAAGTCTCCCACTTTCTACAGAAAGATATGTTTTTGTTTTATACACAGGAAGATATACTTACCAGAGCCTCACAAAAAACTTTTTAGAAAAAATAGTCTCATATAAAAAGATGTTTTTAATTTTGGTAACAGAACAACTTGGGGATTTCCTTTATTTCATTGCTATGTTTTGTATATATTGTGTTACAATATTAAACAAAAATCAGAATTATTCTCTTTGATATGGTTTGAGGGAGACAAGACAAGGCCATGACTTGTGAGGAAAAGGACTTCTTTGTTTTGATTTATTGGCTGTCTGGCTGAAGGTGTCTCCCCAGCACCGGTTATTTTCATGCTTCTGATAAGCACCATTTTTCACTAGGCAATGTCTTAACTGCTCCCCCTCATAAAAAATTGCAAAGAGTCAAACTGATCCACAAGCTGCCGTGATACAGCCTCGTTACCTTAGTCTAGTGCCTTTTTGCATCAAGAGGAATGCGAGCTTCTTGTAGTGTCTTAGAGAAGACCTTGCACCCTTTGCCTCCTCCCCACCGCAGTTCTGCTGTTGGAGGCACCTGCGGTTCAGGGAGGTTACCTGCACTACAGGAAACTAAAAACAAGTGTTTCTAAAGCTATACTGGCAGTTTTCATAGACTGGCTAAGTTTCTAAATGGGATGAAGAATAGGACAGAGGTTATGGTTTTCACAGCAAACTAAAATAAAAAGTTATGTTGATCTGAAGCAAATGGAATTGCAGTTCTATTGCATGTCAAACAACAAGATGCAGCCTGCACTTTGGATTTAGGGAATATGTAACAGTATTTACAATACACGGTAAGCATTTTGAACTAAGTTATAGTAGTAGCCTCCACGACACTAGGTGCTATTTGGTATGTGCCAAACAAAGCAGGTAGACATTAACAAAGCCTTAAAACATGTAAGCAAATAAAATTATAAAAATCTCATTTTTACCTCTTAAGGCATATCATATATGATTTATATCATAAATCTTAAGGAGCAAGATATGCAGAAGACCAACAGTTATTGATTTAATTTCTTAGGCTCAGGTGCTGAGAAACTTGGACATTTTTATTTTTAGAATATGCCACGAACAGATCAGTTCCATGCATAATAAAGTAATAAAATACTTTTTTTTTTTAAGGACAATATTTCTCCAGTCCTAACTATAGGAAAAATTTTCATTGCTTTAATGATCAGATCCAACTAGCACCTTTTCTCTCAAAAATAAAACTACAGTATTAACAGGGCAGTGGGGTTACACAGCCCTGCTTCTCTGCCACTATTTGGCACGAGGCAGTGACACAGCTGATAGATGTCATTTACCCTACTGGCAATACTTCTGCGTCAGAGATCACTCCCTCTATCTACAGCCAAGTCCGAACAAGAATACAGCACTGGTTTATCTACAAATTAACATCTACATGGCTGTTGGGGATTAAAGCACATAAAGAGTAAGGTCATAGCCATGGAGACTTTGGGGAGAGAATACATATATTTACTCAAATTTGGGTTAGTTGGGATACATGACAAAAATCTTCACTTCTGATGCTTTTTGTAAAAAGATGTAAATAACTCTACTTTGGTCCTCAACTCAGTCACATTATCAGCCTTGGATCCAAAGGTATTTCTAGTCATTAACTAACAGTGATCATTTTAATGAGCTTTCTATCAACGTTGGCCATAAACATTTTACTCTGCCTGAATGACTCTTAGTGTTCTAAGGCTGTAAGGGAATTGTCTGAGACAAATCATAAAGTGCAGTCTGGCCGTTCACAGCAGGTATGGTTTGTCGTGAAAATACCAAAGAAGAATTCCCAGTTGATTGTTAGTTACATTAAAATGTTATTAACTAATCTAGAGTTTCCAGGGAAGCAGAGAGAGAAATAATCTCTTGATTTCCAAAGTTACTGGCTCCCCAGTATAATGCACCAGAAATCTGGATAAACTATATTCTAAGGATTCTAACCAAATATAACATTTCAGGCAAATAACCTAAGTCATAGAGGTATATGGTGAAATGAACCTTCCTCATTACTTGATAATGAACATTCAATAAAGAAAAAGCTAGTTTAATTCTGATTGAACTATAGTTCCTGAAAACTCATGTTATTTATCAAGTCCAGTTGGAAACAACTGTAGGTCAGTACCTAGACCTGAATATCCCTGCAACCAGCTGAACAGGCAGACAAATTTGTGCAAATACTCTCATTGAAGGCCAATTTACATTTATAAGCATGTCCTGAATATGCACAGATATGAAGTCTTGGAAAGGGAGTTCTGTATTCATGTGCTTGTTTATTTAATACACAAATGCAACACCAGCTACATTAAGCAAGAAAGCATAATATTTTATTAGGCAAGAATAAGAGCATACAAAGGGAAAGAAAGCATTATCCCAATTTTACAGAGCATGAAATAATGAACAAAGAGCTTAGCAGCTTATCTTGGGTTACATAGGAAGTCTGTGGCGCAGGCAGGAAATGAAGCCAGGTCTGCCTGCTTCACCCCCATTTCTTAGCACAAGATAATCCCTCACCTTTAAGTCTGCATATCTGAAATCAAAGGCACACACATTCTTTCAGACTAAATCAGGGAAGGTTTGTACAGTTCTGTTCTTGCAAGTAGTAAACCTTTAACTTAATCTATAATTGAAGAGGCAGCATTTCCAGGAGGCAAGCCCATGCCAGGGCACTGGTCGACTTCAGAATATGGCTACTCATTAAATTTTTAGTACTTTTTCTAGCATCACCTCTGTGGTCCTTAAAGTTTTCCATTTGAACTCACTGTATCTAATAAGATCATGATCTGAAATAATAGGACAGCAAGAAAATGAAGCAATAAAGAATACTGCAGAAATAGTTCAACCAAGAGACCACTAGCTTTTACAGAGCAGAACAAGAAGCATTACCTAAGTAGACCTAAGGCCACAGGTTTGTAAGACGAAGTAATGTTGACAGGTCATTGGCCAACGCGAACTCTTCCTGGACATGTCTCCACCATGAACCGCACACCCACACAGGTCCCTGTTGCACAGGTACCTAGATGCCAAGACTGAGGGACTCACTGGAGTGCCCTGCCTGGCCACTCTCTTCCCTTTCTGAGAAAACCAGGGTGCACAGAAGAGTGATGCGGATCAGGTTTGCCCTGATGTAAAGTCTGCAGGTGGCCAGACTGGGCATAGCTACCATACTACAGCGTTACAATACACACGCAGCTGTTAAGGCCCAGATCTTCCACCACATCTCCTGACTTTTGCTTATACTTGGCCCATCTCAGCGCTAAGACTTTTTTTACCTTTAGCTGCTACTAAATCTTTGTGAGAAATAGTTTCACCATCTGCAAAGAAAACATACCAGGAAAAATAACTGTATACCTGAAAATACAATTTTTGAATTGTTTTTCCCCCAGTGTAAGACACCCAAGGTAAAATAAATGAACTTCTGTCTAAATGAAAAACAAACTTATGAATGTAACATATCTGTGTTTTTATGGCTTAGAATCATTCCATGAACTACTGTTGCTAACAAAACAGACTTTGAGATCGGACAATACAATGGATTACAGAGCAAATACCACTGAGTTAGAGTTGGTGCTACAGAAGTATTTTATGAATGGGGAATCCACACAGGCAGTTTCCATTAATATCAGTGACTTATCAGTGCCATTCTTTACTTGTTTTCCTGAATGGAATGAGAGTCCCTGCTAAGAAGAATAGATTCCTCACCTCAAAATGAGCAATAAAAAACTAAGCACAAGAGTCATACACTCTGCATATAATTATGTGTTGCTTGATCGATGTTAACAGAATTGCACTAGCTGATCAGTTGGTCCCTTATAAGCATAGGACTGCATAACCTCAAGATTCATATATTATACATAGCTGGATAGATATAAGTACACAACTATTCTATGCATACTTTGTCATTGTTACTACTATTATTATTGTCTGTTTCCCTGTCATACACAGGAGACATAGCTCTTTAGCTATCATATGGTCTTTACAGAGACTAAGGCAGATTTTATTTCTTTTTACCCTTTCCACTTAATTTTAAAGAAGCTCTCACCTTCTGGAGACACACAGAAAAAACAACTTCTATGAAATTTGCATTTTCACAGCCCACAAAGCTCTTTGACCACGAAAGCCCTATTGCAGTCAATGGCAGTTATCCACCCATCAGTCTTGCACAGGGCTGCAATTCTGTTTGCTTCTGTATCTGAGGCCTTCGGAGAGGATCTCAGGTATGTATGGAGAGTGTTTCAGTCTCTCTGGAGTCTAAGTGGAAACTTCTTTTAAAATCATTTCTATTCTTTCTGCTGCAGCATCTTTACTTGAGCAGAAACGTCGGAGCAGTCTCACCCGCCTAGATGCCGCACTCCCAGGGCCTCCCGCTTCCCGTGGTTAAGCGATCTGCCCTATCTGCCTGCCAACTATTAGCTGATACCCAGGGACCTTCCCACCATGTCTTCCAGACCGTTAGAAGGAATACCATAGACTGCCAGCTTTAAAGTTCTCCCTGTTTTAATTAAAAACAAGTCTACACCCCTCGCTGAACTTCAGGAGCTTACCACATTCTCAATATTGTTTTGCACCCCATTTAAAAATCTGACAAATTCACCCTGGGTTATTACAGGGCTTTCTATTGCTCATTTGACTCCTCCATGCTCATTTCTTTACCCTCAGCTCCTCACTGAGCCCACAGCCTTGATTACAATTTTCCCAGCTGCCATGGGGGCCACACAGCTGCCTTCGTTCTCAGGAAGCACTGCTCTGCTCTGACCTCCTCGTTACCGGATTCTTCTGTGTCCCGCGTCTTCTTGGTGTGGCTGCCCATCCTAAGCTCATCACCTTTTTCTGCTCAACCTCTCTATGACTTTAAATCCATGAGCCTTAATGACTTCTCATCAGCTCTCAGCCCTCTCCCACTTTGTCTGCCCTTTAGTTTGCTAATGTGGTAGTTGGTCCTGTCTATGTTTGTCTCCCCCACCTTTGGTCATCACCATGGAAACCATCTTCATCTTGCCTGTCAGTCAAGCCCATAGCACAGCCAGCACCTTTGGCTAGAGCTCTGAAACACCAGCAGTTTTTCTAAATAATATTTCTAAATTATGTTCTGTCTTACTATCCTGCAGCTAAATACTTGGCCAGATTCTTATGATCTCAATATTTGATTGCTGTGACATATTTTTCGCTGATTTTGACTTGTCTTCTTGCCCAATTGTACCTATTAAAATTCTTCTTCAAGGAGCACCTTCCTGGCTTGTGGCTATGGCAGCATTGCTTTCCTCTCTGTCTCTCCATGGACTCTCCTTTTGCTCTTCTCCAGCTACACACCATGTGTCTTGAATTCCTCCCAGCCTCTGTCTATTCCACCCGGGCCTCTTCATTGGTGCCAGGAGTTAACTTGCAGCTTTGATTTCCCGTAATACCAGCTTCCACCAGGCACTTGCTAATTTTTCAAGGAAGCACCTTTGGGTTGTCTCCCCCCAAGCCATGCACGAAGCTCCTGACAGACATCTCCAGCAATGGCAGTCAGCACTGGCTGTTGCCACCACCCTGCCTCGTGTCAAATCTCCTGTTTCTTATGTCACACTTATGACATTGCCTTTAATGTGCTCTGTTTCTTGGGATAAATGAGTCTGAACCAGGGCCTTGGGTTCCTGGGCACCATGGTGATGGAAGTAATAATAAATGTTTCAAGATCTGAGTCCTAATTCCTTTCTTGCTGACTTTAATGGTCCCAATAGACTCTCTCTGAACTTAGATCAAAGGAAAGCAGGAATCAGTCTGTGTATTGTGCACATCGTTTTAATCTGTATAACATGGTACTGGTCTGAATATGGTTTTACAGCATGCAAGGACCATTTATTTCCTACCATGTACATCTTTAGCTGAGGAAAAATGAAGCGTTGTCACTGAATCACAGGAACTCTTCCTCACCACAAATTACATATAAAGTTTTGTTATGATGTATTACACCTTGTAAGAATAAAAATAAATATCTACACTCACGTGTCAACGTGATTCCAGCTTTTGGGCTTTTTCAGATACCTCTACTCCAACCTCTTAGAATTACCAGTTTAGATTTGCTTAGTACTCTATAAAATATACCCAGGAAAGGGCCATTAAAATATTTATCAAATTCAACATTCGATGACTTAAATAAATCTACAAGATAAAGAAACAAGATAGAGTAAGCAAATGAAACTGAAATGCAGTTAAGTCATGCAGCAGGAGAACTGCCTTAGTCTTAAGTCTTTTCTAAGTGATGGAGTCTTAATTTCTGTACTGGGGCAATACATTGTTTTGTGTGGGACTGCTCTCTGCTAACTAAAGGAATTCAATTTATCAAATAAGGTGAGGAAAAAAATTGGGATTTTATATAAGCTCATAGGAGTAAATCTGCTTTGTGTTATTAGGGTGGCAGGTCCATGATGATGCTTGATTATGACCACAACAACCTGTTTAAAACTCTGGGAACAGTTTTTCAGCTCTATTTCCTTTGTGGTCAGCATGTTCAACAAATGGTGCAAAGAAAAGATAGTCTGAAACAACCTCATTACTGCTGATGGAACAGCAGTTTAAGAGAAGTCCTCCATAAAAACAAGTCACAACAGCAATGAACTGACCTCGTGGGGAGCTACAGCCCATGCTTAAACAAGTCACACAACAGCACCAGGAATCGCTGGCTTGCAGGGGACTAGATGGCACTGTGCTGCTTAGCACAGCTGCAAACAAATACATTTGCTTGTCTAGTAAAACACCCTAAGTCCTGGCTGAAGTCGTTTTGATCATCAGTATAAACACAAAAGAAAGAAAAGCTGAGCTTAGTATCTTTTTATATGAATGAAATATATTTTATTCTTTTCATGAAGAATTTTGAAGCCTGTATTTATTGTAAGGCTACTTAAAGGTAGCTATGCTTTAAAAATAGGTAATCAGGCAGACAGGCTTTAGGTATGAAGAGGTATTACCTACAGGTCAGTACACTCAATTGTAGACTGGCATAAAACCCAAGCAGAATAATGCTTTGTAACAAAGTGTAGCTTTTAATGGTTTAAGATGGGTTTAATAGTTTAAGTAATTCTACACCATATTTACTAGTCTGGTAGTCTTGGATATGCTTTCATTAGCTAAATGCTTTAATTCATTATAGAGTATGAGTTAAAACCAAGCTGCAGTAAGCAATGACAGTTATATTAAAAACATTTTTCATCTAAGTGTCGATGTTTTTACGATGAGCTAATTTTAATATGACTGATGGTCTAAGAGGAAGGCAATATCCTGTCATTCAGAGGGAGATTCAAAACCAATTATATATATGAAAAGTAATTGTATGTATGAAAGAGAGGAACGCAAGGGACAGACCCAAAGGACAAAAATGTTAACAGTTAAATGATGACCTTTCTCAGTGCAGTGTAAACTAAGATAACAATCTCTGATTAACAAAATCAGGGTTTAACTCTGCTTTGCTAATGTCCTAGGGTAATTTGTGGACTGCACTTAAAAGCCCAGAGCTGACCTGCCCCTGCAGAGCTAGCTGGAGCTGTAGACCTGTGTGGATGCACCAGCTGGAGCTCACGGGTTTTCCAGCTCTGGTGGAATGAGAGGTGAATTGTTCATCATCCAATTCAGGCAGAATCAGCCAAATTAACTCAGATCACTTCCTTAGCTGCTCCAAAGAGAATGCTTGTGTGATCCCATCTGTTCAGCAGAAGAGCTTGGGAAGCAAGTATCCCCAGAAGAGAGGCTGCAAGAAATGCTTATGGGTTAATAACTTCTTCAGTCATTGCAGCTGTTTGCAAAGTTAATGTCTGTGCTTGACATCTTCTTTCCTTTATAGGGTTTGGCTGCTCAGGGGTTGGAGAAGATCTAATGTAATTCAGATTGCCTTTCCTGGACTGCTTCTGTCGCTATATGCAATAACCATGTACATCCCTCACCTCCAACTCAGACTTGGCTTTTCTTTTCTGCCAAAGCTGTTAGGAAGTCTTCACAGAGAGCTTGATGTGTTTATGTTCGGCAAAGGGAGAATCTGCCACATGCCAAATACAAAACTTTTAGGATCTCATTCTAGCACTTCAGCCTTTTATTCTGGAATAGAAAAGCCAAAACAGTGGGTGAGGACTTCTTATCTTATATTTATTCAGACTTCTAAAGTATCTTTTTCTACTACATGAAAGAATGCTGCAGACTGTTATGTGACAAAGGATTTGTCTGGTTCATCAAATCTTTTGCCTGGGGACTTTTGTGCCTCCAGTATTTACAATGAGTGACCTTCAATTTCTAGTAGCTACATTATTCTTTAACAAACCTTTGCCCTGCTATTACTATAGTCCTAATGTAAACTATTCAGCTATGCCCACAATTAACCACAGAATGAATTGCCTTGCAGCACAGAGAAAGAAATTATGACACGAAGACCTTTAAAATGAATTCAATAAAATTGATAGGATGCTTCCAGCACTTTGCCTAGGGGCAAAGCATTTCTCGGGAGGCCCACCAGGTCTGATGCGGGGAAACCAGACTCCCCGCTCACGCTGCCTCCCGGCTGGGGCTGGAACACACATTTATGCAGAGCAGCCTCTTTTCCGGTCTTTGATCCCACATGTCAGATGCAGTTAGATGATGGGTCACTCCTGGGTGTTCAGAGGAACATTCAGTTACTGCTTTTTTTTTTCCCCCCATTGCAATTCAGTTATACATAGCTTTAGTGTTAACATAAGACATTATCATTATTATTTAGTTAAGAAAGCTGTGAGGATGGCTTGTAAAATCCATAAAGGTTCTGGGACCATTACACTGTGTTAAAACTAGCTCATCTGGGTTTTCTATTATGATTTTTCTTCTCTTTTTTTGTTAATGTGGTGTGTTTTAAGCCACTTGAGATCCTAAGTCCTTTGTTGTACAGCTGACAGGAGGTTGACTTAGTACAAGGGAACTAACGATGTGGGGATAAGAAGAAGCAGGCATGCAAAACAGTGACAGGGATAGCTTTTCCTATGGCAACGAAGGGTTATTCTGGCTTGATGTTGTAGAATAATACAGCCTTTGACTTACTCGGCACAGGAAAGGCTGTTGCCCAAGATCCTCCTGAAGCACAGGATGGTCAGGTGTTTCACTCCTGGCAGAGGTGAGGAGGCTAAGGTCAGAAATGCAAATAGCCCAATGGCAGTGAGCACCATGGCTCTATGTCTCACCAGAAAGGTAATGCTGCAGAGTGCTCCATTTTTGCCCAGGTATTCAAAGCTCACGAGTCAACCATCAAGCCTATGAGAGTATTTAAGAGTAATGTAGGAAGGGGTTGTTTACTATCTAATACCTACAGCTGGGATATATTTTAAATCTCCTTTTTCTGTCTAGAAACTCCTTAAATAAATTAGAACCTATTTTTCTTTATTACCGTAGAAAATCAGGAGTCAAAAAAAATGCCATTACCACAATCTTCAGCATAAAATTCTGTAAGCTGGCAATACTGAGTGTATGAGATGCTACCTTCTGAATTACCAATTCATTTTGTGTTATTTTTCTGCCTTATTTCCAGAGTAAATCCATCTTGCTGCCTCACCAGCCCCGCTCCACTTTGCTTATGAGCTCTGACAAGATCACAGCTTGAGGTAGGGTGGTTGCATACAATAGGCAGAACAGGGTTGTGATCATGGTAATTGGCTGAGACATCCAGGCCTGTAATTGCTTAATAATAACCACATCTGGGTTTTTTTGCACTGTGTTGAAGTTCTTTCTGACTGTTTAGCTAACTAAGAGCTGTGGTGCACAAAGTAGAGCTGCACGCAAATGGTGTGATAAACATAGATCAGATATGTAAAATACTTCAACTGAGGGGTAAGAGACAGCCAGTAGAGAAATTCCTGCTGTGGAAAAACAAGGCTTGAGAAGCCCTTGGTTTCCTGAAATAAAATAGTACTTAACACTTCTTAGGAAATATAGTTCTATATTTCAAATTATTGTTCTATACAACATCCTGCCAGAGAGATTTCAGAGAAAGGCATATTGCCGTTGTTAATTTGCTGCCACTTTATAATTTCTCTGAATTGTTTTTCTGCAAATTGATCTGATGGTGAATCCCCACTCCTGAACATGGTTACTTTATTCCCTCAATGCTATTCATCAAAGAATGCCATCTGGGTGGGGGTTAGAGAGAGACGGTCTTGGAGAAAAGACTTTTGTGAAATGTCTTCTAAATTAACCTATTTTAAGGACTGTGATTGATTGGCATGAATTTCTGTGGACCAACCACTAGACATGTTAGTTTTAGAAAGAGCAAGTCCTGAAGATATTCAGATGACACTTTTTTAATGCAGAAGGAAATTAATGTTTGGGACAGGTTGTCAAGTAGCAGTTGTATCTGTCACCATCACTTTGTTTGTGTGTAATACATGAATTGGACAACTGTACCGAACAAAATGCCAGTCCGGATGTGAAAGTTAGACAGAAGGATATACAGACTCAGATAAGTCACCTACCTGCCTTTTCTGATGAAATTTTATCATTTTGAATTATATCCCAAGACAATAAGCACGGCAATTATATTAATAAAAATGGAGTCTAGCTATTTTATTTAATATTTTAATGATGAGTTTCTCCATATATGCTTTTTTTTAGCACTGAGGAGTATCATTACAATGTAGAGAGTGCTACTGAGGAGAAACTAAGAGGAATAAAAAGGGGGCCCACAGTAATCAATACAAGGGTAGGAAATCTGGTAGAGGCAAAACAGATGAGTTAAAAGACATGGCATAGGTTTATTAGCTACTTAAAACTTATAAAGATGGCTGACATTCATCAAATGTCCTGACAGCCCACCACTTAGTCAGCTGGTTCCTCAAAAGTACTTGAGAAAAACAGGTGTTTGCTTCAAAACTGAGTGAAGTTAATTCCTGGTAGCAGAGAGAGAAGATTATGCGTTTCCACATGTAAATCAAAATAGTTATGCACAGAGAGGGTGGCATTAATATGGAATGCAACAAATCCTCAGCTCTGGTGATGACGGGAATGGCGTCTGGAGGTTCAGGACTTAGGGACAGATCAAGTAGGTACTGTAGCAAAGGACTGGACTGTGCAGAAAGCAGGTTATACCTGGCATCAGATTCTCCAAGTGTTTTTCTGCTTCTGGGGTGATACAAGCTGTGCAAAGCAATGATGATATGTTAAATCAAAATTGTCAATTTATACTTTTGCCCATGGTACGTTGCTACGGACATAAATAACTGTGCAAGGTGTGCATTACAAGAGTGCAGAGACGCACAGCTGCAGCTACAGGAAAGAAAGAAGGAATAAGTCAAACAAAACTAGCTGGCTCGAGGGTGCACATAGCTGTTAGACTTCATGGTGTTCTCAAACAGACTTTCAAGCTGTACACTTCTCAGTCTGCTTAACAGCACTGTATTTTACAAACTTGCTAGTAGATTAGTCTAAGACAAACAGCCCTAAACCTGTAGCAGCTGATTTCATTCTCTAAGGAAGATTCCTAATCCTCAAGTCCAATCTTTAAATACTTTTTGGCAATTGTAACATTAAAAAAAGCTTGTCCTAGAAATTTCAAGCAGGAACAGAAAAAGGGATTACTAGTTTGATCAATCTTACACTGCATGAGCTTTCCATACTTAATTTTTACCCATCAGCTCAAAAGACTGAATTCTTCCAGGCTGCATCGAACTTCTTTAATTTCTTACAACCAAAAAGGCAGTAATATCACAGAAGAACCATGTTGTTAATATCTGAATAGACTTTGTGGCTCATGTAATCACATTTAAAAAAAAAAAAAAAAAAAAAAATCTGGTTTTCCATGTAGAGCAAATGGCTTATCAACCTTTCGGAAGTTTTACCTATAGAAAAGCATCTTCTGCATTCAAATCTGTAAAACCTCAATTTTAAATTGTGTGTAAATAAATAAATTCCTATTTTGTAACTGAAAGCATGTTCATGTTGGAAACTCTGAGGATTCTGTAGTTTTAAAGAAATCTAAGTCATGCAATGTTTCAAGGAGTTTGTAAACCTAATTAATGGGCAGACTCAAGTTATTAAAGGGATTACTGGGCCTCCCAAGTCTAGGTGTCTAACGTTGGTTCAGTTGCTGGACTTTAGTGGGAATAAATCTAAGGCCATTATTCAGGAAAATATACACACTTAAACATGTTTTTATGCAAATGCCAAGACATGAACTCGTACATCTCCCTAGGCCAGTGTTTTTTAACGAGATGTATTTATCTGAGTTGTCTTTCTTAGGAATATTTTCCCAAACCAAAGCCTGAAATGATATACCTGCTGCAGAATGTGTAAGTATACCTGGTGGGTGTAGAGGATGTTCTTGTATCCTTCGACTCCTGGTGCTCTGCTACATGATCAAACTGCCACAGATGATATTTTCAAGGACAGCTAATCACACTGCACTTAAACGAACAACAATATTCAGCTACACAGTGTTGGAAAATCCAAGGTTATGAAAACAACATAACAATTTAAAGGAGCATAGTAACCATTTTGTAGATTCGAATTCACTGGCAAAGTTAGGGAACTTAAAACTTAGACACTGGCACTTAATGACCCAAAGACCATTCACACACAAACGTATATTAAAAGAAAAAGAAAAAAAAACCAAAACTGGCTGTGTACAAGCTACTATTGTGTGGCAAAGCATGCTTTTTTTCTTTGCAATATACATAATGAAATACAATCCCTCACCAGTTCATCGCTTAAAGAGCTAAATCTGATTTTACAGTGAAAATGCAATTTCATCTCATCAGGTTCCATAGTGCTGAAATACTAAACTTAACAATAGAAACTGATGTGATATGTTTAAAATTAAATTGAACCACTGCAAACAATGGGTTTCTTCAGCAGCTGGCCTTGACTGAATATGTTTTTCCACTTCATTTTGCAAAGAAATCATCAAGTCTAATGGCTTCAAGCGATCTAAGTGATGTGCAGGTTGAATGAAAAAAATACGCAATGTCACTGAAAAAATGCCACACACAAAGAAAAAGAAATTATCACACGCTGCACTGAAGGAAGAAAAAGAAATTATCACATGCTGCACTGAAGGCCTTATCACTTTCCCAGTCCATCCGAGGAGCTTCTAACCAAAGCAAGGAGCCCAGCCTTAAACCAGAGAAGTTAGTAAAAAAGATTTTGACTTCTTTAATCCCTGGATAAGGCCCGATATCTGAAGAACGTTGTGTGAAGTTAGTGTATGACCTGAAAAGGTGGATACAGAGGCATGACTTTGAATTTTTTATCAAACGTCAGATGTTCTGTCAAGAGGAAAGCAGAGGAACAAGCTCTCGGCCCACAGAAGATGCACGTCGGAGCCAGCCTGATGGGCGTCTGCGGCCAAGGCCAGCCACCGCCCACGGACAGCACGGGCCATGAGCTGAGTGGAGGATGCCAATCGCACAACGGCCCTGACATCTTCCTGCCCATACTGCTTTCTTCCCTCAGGAGGCATAAGGAGAACAAGGCTGGAGCTAGGTATGCTGGCAATATCTGAGTAATGAGTAACACTGATCAAGAGACTCCAGTGACTGGGATGGGCAGGATTAGGGTTGTGTCACCCATGACTGCATAGTCAATCCCTTCTGCATGGCTGCTCACT